>NC_092862.1:83913954-83933924 GCF_032062135.1 Pyxicephalus adspersus | reverse complement strand
TATATATATACATATATATATATATATATACATACATATACATACATACATATATATATCATTTTCAACAAATGTATTCTTCTAAATAATGAAAGTGGCAGATTGGCCCAAAGATTCAACTCCCTTTAAATTTTGGGTTTTAAAGGTGAGTAGTTTAGTCCATAATGGGAGGAGGGATGTTTCCCAAATTTTATGCCTAGGTACGTTATGTAATTTGAGGCTGCGATAAATGGGAATTACTATCCTAGTCTGAACTGGAACAATTTGTTAAAGTGAGCATTTAGCTTTTGTCCATGCTTATCTTCAGACATCACCATTTCTTGGAATGGGCAAAAAGTTCTTGAAATCTTTAGCCGAGGTAAAAATATCATTGTCGAAAAACGCTGTCTTGGTTTCAGTGTTGTCTAATATCATACCGTGGAGGTCTGGAGATTTTCAAAGGAAAACGGACAAGCGGTTCTACTACTAAGTTACCGTATTTTTCGGACCATAAGACGCTCCGGACTATAAGACACACCAGGTTTTCCGCACAAGGGAAAACAAGAAAAAAAAAATTGATTTGATTTCCCCTGAGATCCAGCGTGCGGCACTTGTGCCCGCCCACGAAGGCGGCGCCGATCGGCATTCATCAAATCAATCGGCGCCGCCTTCGTGGGCGGGCACAAGTTCCGCACGCTGGAACACAGGGGAACACAGAGGAGGAACACAGGGGAACACAGAGGAGGAACACAGACACTGGCTGCTGTCAGCCTCTGTCTGTTTTCCTCCTGTGTTCCCCTGAGATCCAGCGTGCGGCACTTGTGCCCGCCCACGAAGGCGGCGCCGATCGGCATTCATCAAATCAATCGGCGCCGCCTTCGTGGGCGGGCACAGGTGCCGCACGCTGGATCACAGAACAGGCAGAGATCGGCGCAGCCGGGGACCGGCGGGGACACAGGTAAGTAAAAAAATATGCCCCTGTACCTCTGCATTCGGACCATAAGACGCACCCTGATTTTCCCCCCACTTTAGGAGGAAAAAAAGTGCGTCTTATGGTCCGAAAAATACGGTAAATAGCAGAGGAGAGAGAGGGCACCCTTGTCTAGCGCCCCTCTCCAACTGTATACTAGGAGAGAAAAATCCAGGTGTATGTACTCTGGCTGATGGTGAGCTATAAATAGCCATGAGTAGAGATAGGTAAGGACCTTTGAACCCAATTTTTTTTTGAGTACTGAGAACAGCCACATAATACCAACACTATCGAAGGCCTTCACAGCATCAATATTTATTATTGCCAGGTCTTCTTGTGGTTGTTGCTTCGCGTATTCAAGTGCCCTCAATACCTTGGGAATATTGGTTACTGCAGAAAGACCACATTGTGAAGGAAAAATCAATTGTGGCAGTAAAGACAGCAATCTTTTGGCCAGAATTTACGATAAAATTTTTGTGCCCAATTTTATTAGAGATATGGGGCGATAGGATTCAGGGCACCTGGGATCCTTACATTTGTTGGAGATCTCACCTTGATAAAAGATTCGGCCCCAGATAAAAAATTTATACAGTTTTTCCACGTGTGAATAAAGCCAATGAAGATCTGGAAAAATCCTGGGAGTTATTCCTAACAATTACAGGCCTGCCTTATTAAACAACAAATTTCCATGCAATGTTCGCTTTTGACTTAAAAAATACTGACATAATCAGACCGCCAGGAAAGTTAAGTAAATGATCCACCAGAACCCCCAGATCTTTTTCTATTTCTGATTCCCCAAATGTATTCCCTCTAGACAGTATGAAGCATGCATGCTTTTAGCCCACAAATGCATAACTTTACATTTTTCTCAAAATTACATGTCATTTGCCCCTTGGCTGCCCAATCAAACAGTACATCCAAGGTCTGCTTGTAGAATATAGACAATGAATGAATGGGAGGGCAGAGGAAAAAATTGCTGATCTCTTTTTCCCCAAACTACGTCACCCGATCTCGTGCTTGCATCGGGTGACATAGGAAGAAGAACCGGGTAGAAGAGGAGAAGATGGCGGTGCCTAGTGCACTGGCCCGAAGACGGATCCCGGGACTGCTTGGGACTGGATGGAAGAAACCTCCGGACCGATCGACTGCTCTGCGTGATTGAAGCCAAATGTATTTTTGTTGTATTGAGCAGTTTTGAGATTACTTCCTCTTTAATCACTATTCTCTGGATGCGTTATTTAAGCCAGTTCTCTATCCAATGCGGGATCGCCCGTAGCAACAGGGGGAGTTTCAAGCAGTAATTAGAGCCAGCAGGTTTTAAGTGCATCAAGGGTTTATTTCACAACTATTAACACTATTTCCACACAAAACAGGCAAAATAAAACAAACAGCAAAAATAAAGCCTGGCCACTTGGCCACTAACTCACTGTTAGTTCCCATAACTAGCAATTCAGTCCAACCTAGTGCTCTGCAGGACTCTAAGGCCCTAACCATACACCTTTTGCAACAAAGTCAGTGTCTTTACTCACAGTTCCCAGTTCACTTTGGACCTCCTCCCAGCTCACCAACCAAGACAGAGACACAGGAATAAGCAGGCTGGGAGTTTATATCCCAAGTCTAATTTCCAGGATGCATTTCAGGTGAGACAGTTACACCTGATCATACCCAGGCTACTTTAACTCCCCCACCCGGCCAAAAAGCTTATGGTCATTAAGCCTGGTACTTCAACCCCACCTTTAGGTTAAAAGGAAAATTGACTTAAACAGAAAAATTCCCTGCGTATAACCTGTGTCTGGGGCAAATGTACCTGTCATCCTAGACGAAACCCTGTGATTTATTTGGCCAGCTGTTACACCATTTACAGACTGGCTTTTCTAAACCTATTAACCCTAACTTGCATATTAACCGTTTGTGGGTTACAATGTCAAATGCTTTAGCAAAGACTAAGTACACTATATCGACTGCTATTTCACTGTCTACCTGTTTACTTACCTCCTCATAAAAAGAGAGTAAATTTGTTTGACAACTTCGGTCTTTATTGAAGCCATGCTATTATTAACCTCCCTAGCGGTTCATTTCTTTCCGGTTTTACATGTCTAAAAGCGCTACATTGTTTTTCATGAAAATTTATTTTACAGTTTAATATAAAAGTATGAGTATAATAAAGTTTACACACAAAATCATTTAAAAACAATAAATTGAATACATTAAAAAATCTATATATTATTTAAAAAAAAATTCAATTAAAAAAAAAATTATTTAAAAAAATAAAAATAAAATAAACATTATACTCATACTATTATTTATACTGTAAAATAAATGTTCTTGAACACAATGTACTGCTTTTACACATATAAATCCAATGTATTGCATTCAATACAGTTATTTTGTATTAAATGCAATACAAATGGATTTTGAACTTCCCGCCCCGCCCGGCTGGGACCTACACACGCACCGACGTCACCGGGAACTCCCCCGGTGACTCATCGGATGCAGAAGCAGGAAGAAGAAAGAAGACGGAGATCGCAGCGCTGGACGGCGTGGGACCCCGGCGGATCAGGTAAATGCTCTATTTCTTAACCTTCCCTAGGTGTTCCAACCCCGAGAGTGACTCGGGGCTACCACTTATAGCAACTTTTTTCTACCCCAAGTCACTCTCGCTAGGGAGATTAATATTACCGCTAGGGAGATTAATAATATTATTTTACAGCAGAAGCCCCTCTATGTGGCTTTATCAAAATCTCTAGAACCTTTTCAACTATGGAAGTTAAACTTACCGGTCTGTAGTTACTTGGTAATGACTTTGCTCCCTTTTTGAAGATAGGAACCACATTACACCAATCCACTGGTACCATGCAAGTGATAAAAGAGTCTCTAAAACTTAGAAATATTGGCTTTTTGTTTCATTATTTAACGTAGAGAGTATCCCCATTCCCAGCCAGGACAGCGTGAGTGTATATCATGCATCCAGATAGTATGATTTCAATTTCATAACCTGGATACAACATTTCTTTTGATGGTGTAAATCTATACTAGCAGGTATGTTTGCTATTAGTAGAATTTTTTTGGGGGGTACAATCTCTAGTTGATTACTTAAATAATTGCTTGTGCATGGAGGACAACACCTAAACAGATTGCCTTGGATGTACAAGCAATGGTGTTTCAATAGTGAATTTGATTGTGGATATTTCCCCCTCCTTATTTTTTTTAGTGAACTAGTGCCTTATCTAACACACACCTGTACACATTGCAACCTAATTGGACTCGGTTGTTTAGATAAACCCTTTTGGAAGCTAAACCACACATGCTAATACATCCTTTTATGATTTGTTGTCTGGGTCTCTGTGGATGAGGATATTACTCCCTTTTTGTCCTGAGTTCCCTTGCCTAAAACGTGTAATGCAGCCATTGGCTGATAAGCTAGCAAATTTAAGTCTAAGTGTTTTTGTTTAAAAATTAAAGCTCATGTATATAAATTTAAATGGATCGTCATTAATATGATGGTTGCATTTTTAGCTATCTTCACCATTAAACTCTTGATGAAACGGTTTATCCATGAAACTCTTTGAGACAGTATATGAGGTCATGTTCATACTATAGAAGAAATCACATGAATATTGTTTAAGTATATATATTGAAACATTGTGGTTGTATATTCAAATGATCTTATTAGGGTGGAGAATTATATGTTGAGTTTTACATTGATGTTGATGTTTTAATAGATGTGAATACAATAAAATATCAAATGTTTTTTGTATAAAGTTGATTGATTGGTTGTATTCTTTGAAGATGTATGCCTAAAAAAAATCCCCTACAAAAAATACCGTGGTTGTAACAATAAAACAAACCTCCAGAAATCAAATGTCTAAATATTGCATTATATATTTAAAATCTTTGTAAATTTCAATCAAAGTTTTATGTATCCTCCCCTCCTTCGCAAAATGAAAATATAATTGATTGTATGCTCTTTTGGGCAGGGACGTCTCTGACTCTTGTGTCTGGGTCATTTGCATGCCCTTTCAGGTTCTGTTTGACCCCCGGCAAAAAAAACTAAATGTATCTGCAAATTCAGCATGGTCACCAGCAAATTGGCTTCTAGGCTGCTTTTTTCTTTTTCTTTTTTTGAGTAATCATATTTTACCAGTAGCATTTCTGAACCAACATATTTTTGGAAGCCCTGGGAAGTATTTATTTATAAATTCCTCCTATATATAGGTTTAATAGGTGGAGGGTCCAACCTGCAAAACATTTTTTAGCACTAGGAAAATTTCAGCCAAGCCAGCCTTAGTGAACAGTACTGTTTCTTGAGCTTTACAATAAAACGTCTTACCTTTTGACAGCCTTTTGTTTAGTTGATACTGCCTTTGGTATATGAATTGGCTCCTTCAAAGCACCTCTTAAATGAATAGTTCTGTCTTGTATAACCTCTCTTATATGCTTTATCCAATCTTGTTTGTTTTCAATGCTTGATCCCTAAAATAAAAACATACTTTAAAAGAAAAGTCCTGCATTAAACAGTACTGCATAAGACATATTCGGAAGCAGTAAATGTAATAAAGTAAAACTATCACCAATATTTTTATTTTACATAAAAGAGAAGACATTTCTTTTATGCAAAGTAAAATTTAATTACTTGATTCGTTTTAAAAAAGGGTGAAGCACCTCTCCTTTTGTCTTTACAGTACAGAATAGGAGCGCAGGGCCTTCTAGGATATCCATGTCACGCATGTTTGTTTAATGCTTCTGCCTGAACCAAAAGAGGATAGCCCCGGAGGAATAGGGGAGTATGATTTTTTATTTAGTTCTGCTTTGATTAGAATCCAGTTGTGAATTGCTTGCCAGAATTATTTTCACGCCAGATTGAAGGGAAAGCAGGATTATCATCACCTGAATAGGTTACAATGTTGCAGTACAAGGATTCTACTTGTGTACATGATGAGCCATAGGATATTGTTTCACAAACCTTGTTCAGTTTGTTCAGATGCAGCTTTACAAACCTAAGTCATACTTCCATTTTTTTAAACTTTATTTATGAAAGCACAGATATTTACATAACAATAAACAAACACAGTTCAATAAAACAATAAAAGAGTAACAGAGTATTGCATTACAGTAGTCGGTGTACAAACTGCTGAAAAAGTATAATTTTAACCATGTCTGAACATACCAATCGTATTCAATAAAATATTGGCAATTTTCTAGATATTTGTTATGCAAACAACTACCCTTTGTTGAAGAACCAATTGTTGTGATCTAATAGAAAATTTTGCTAGGGGAATTGGAGGGCATGCAAGGTGGAATAATGGTGGCAAGGCAGTATTTGCTGTAATTTTGTGGGGTCAAGGGAATATTCCATTAAGTCATAAAACTTGTTAACCCCCCTAGCGGGCAACACTCGGGGTAATTTAAAATCCCCACTCACCTGCGCCCCACGCTCCAGCGGCGATCTAATGATCCCGTTGTGATGCCGGGGCGTCTGTCCGTCGGGGGGAGTAGCTGGGCAGGAAATTTTAAAGCAGATTACCGAGTAATCTGCTGATAAATGCCGCCCGGGTCCCAGCCACGCCGCTGGGCCCAGGACTTCTGCATGGTACATCACATCTAACTGGTGATGCGATCAGGAATAGTAAATTCTGGGGGTGATGCCAGCGGCAATTTCCTGCTGGCATCACCCCTAAATTTTTCTATTGCTGATCGCATCACCCGGAAGATGTGATGCTCGCAGCCTCCTGGTGATGCGAGCAGCAGCAGCTGGTGGACCTAGGGGGTGAGGCAGGGCGGGACATCCTCACCGCAACACACAGGAAGATGTGACATCTTCCAGAAGATGCGGTGGAGTGATGAATTCTGGGGGCGGGAAATTTAAAAGCAGATTACTATGTAATCTGCTTTTAAATATTTTTTTTTTTTACAGTAAAATACACATAAAAACACAAAATAAAAGTATAAATACACATTTTAGTGCACTGAGCTTAATTGCCCTGATTTACATTTTGCCCACTATTAGCCCTGACCTTGATCTGACCTTTTGATGACTTATAAATCACTTCCTGAATGTATCATTTGATCAAGATTTGTCTTTGACCTTAAACATTCCTGACTGACTACTGGAGACCTGACCACATGGCATCCAAAAGGCATCTCGCCGGTGCAAACGCTGTTTTGGAGGAACATGAAAGCAGTGATAGCGATTTGGAGTCCCTTGTGGAATTGAGCAATAGTGATTCACCAGGAAATTTGTCATCAGACAGCAAAAGGGAACTGAGCGACGATTCTGGACCTGAGGTCAGTGCTGTGTGCAGATGGTGCTCCATTGACCTTGAGGAGGACCAGGCAGCACCGCCAAGATTTCCATTTACTGGCGCACCTAGGATGAAAATTGAGTCTTAATGCAATGACCCCCTGGCATACCTGAAGTTGTTTTTGACCGATGTATGCTGCTCTGTGTTTGCTAACTTTTTGAAATTTTTTGCTAATTTTTTTTTTATGCAAACGTATGCTGCTTTGTGTTTGCTAACGTATTACTTGCAGAACAGAGACATCAGTATTGACTAAAGTCTAATGGCTTACAAGAGGAGGCTCAGCTGGGTGCAGTACATTGCGTCAAAGAGAGCAACGACTTGGCGTGAAAACGTATATGCTGTGTGAATCCTCATCTGGCTACATTTGAAATACAGTACTTTACACTAGTAAGGGGACACAGTTCAACCACAGATACAGCTATTTTGGATAGGCAACATCCTAAGTGCTATCCCTCATTGAGCCATTGCTAGGTCAGGACTATTGTGTCCCAACTGACAATTTCTACACATCGCCTGAGCTTTATGAGTTTCTTCTGCAACACAGAACAGATGCATATAGAAGGGCTAACCGGCGCAACCTGCCATCACTGTTTGCAAAAGGGAAGCTGAAGACAGGAGAAATTGTTGCCTGGCAGAAAGGCAAGATGATGGCCCTAAGATGTCATGACACAAAAGATGTGTGCCTGATGAGTACTGTCCATAATGCCTCCACTGTTCTGGTACACAAAAAATATGGGAAAGAAGTGATGAAGCCACAGGTGGTGATTGACTACAACACCATGGGAGGTGTCGACAGAGCTTACCAAGTTATAACATTCTACCCAGCGATGAAACAGCAAAGAAAGTACTAAAGGAACATTTTCAGGCATCTTGTTGAGCAATGCCTATGGAATGCCTACATTCTGTACAGAAAAAATAGTCAGAGGCCTGTGAATCATTCAGAATTCATTTTGCGAGAAGTTTCCGAATCCATAGTCAAGAACCAACAAACACCATCATGGGCTATGAATAGACCTGGACGTCGTGCTTCCACCGTCAACCCAGAACGCCTGACTGGTCGTCACTTCACTGAATACATCCCACCAACCCAGAAAAAGGCAGCACTTACAAAGCAGCGTGGTTTGATGCCCAAAGACCGATGACAGAGAAAAGAAGGTCAGAAAGCAAACCAGGTTCTACTGTCCTGACTGTGATGTTGGACTTTGTGCAGCACCCTGCTTCAAAATCTACCATGTCTAGTAGAAATGTAAATATTTTTTTTTCCAAAATCTACATTTATTTTATATTATTTATCAATAATTTTGCACACTTGTCTGGACAAGTTTCAGTGAGAATTTTTTGATAAATATTTTTTTTTTTATAAATTACATTGTTGTGGTCTATTTCATTATTTTTTATAAATATAATTATTGATAACATTATAATTTATGATTATAATTTAATAAATAAATATAATTATTATACCCGAGAGTTAATTCTAAGAATTACAGGCTTACAATATAAACAAAAATTTCTATGCAAAAAAAATAGGATCACTTTTTGCATCAAAAAACTGACAGAATTAGCACGCTAGGGGGGGGTTAAAGAATTTAGGCTACGTACACACGTGCAAAGGTTCTTGTCGGATTATCGTCTCAGGGCTGATACTGTATGAGAATCTGGCGTGTGTACAGTGCTTGACGTCCATCGTCCAAACGATCGTCCTGGCGGATCCATGGACGGTGGACGACGAACGATCCTAATGGAAGTAAAGGGGGAAAAAGCGCAGCGGGGTGCCGCTCTGTCGTGCTTTCCCTCCCCTATCCATGGAGCAGAATGGTGCTGTATGCATCGTGCAGTCGTTGGAAAGGATCGTGAAAGATCCTTTTCTACGACAATTATTGCACGTGTGTACATAGCCTTAGACACAGTTATCAACTGTTTCATTCACCTCTAGGAGGTTCCTGTAAAAAATGAATTTTGAAGTGACTACAGCATCCAGTCTGGGCAGGTGTGTGTGGATCTTTCTTCTGGCTGCCAAAAGGCATAATAAAATCCAATTTTGGGTACTCCTTTTTGGGGGTTTGTCAGTGAGCTCTTCCCAGCACCCAAATAAACACAGCAACGGCTCATGAGGTATTGTCACTTTTGTGACTTGACTTACGTAGGTGAGGATATCCATCCAATACATTTGTACAATCCCACAAACAGTGCTTAAGAGTAGCCATGGTATTGCTACATTTCTGACGTTGTGTGCTACTAACTAGACCGGAAAAGCTTGTTTGCTCCCTTGAGCAGAAGAATTTGTTTGCTTTTTAAAATTTAAATAGTTTTTCCCACCAGATTTTGTTTGGTGTGGTCTTTCAGGCCGTGAGGTATCCTTGAATGATTTTTCCACGTAGATCCAGAATAATAAAGTCCCTTTGCCATGCACGCACATTACATTCTGTTAGCAGATCGGAGATATATTGCCTGCAGGTGGGGGTAAATAAAGGCAATTGAAGGGGGGTCCTCACAAGTAAGTTATCAAATCAGTCACGCCCTGCCACCTGGGCTGGGTCTCATGCCCTTGATTTGCAGAATTTTAAAAATTGGAGGTAATATAGTGAATGTGCTGTGGAAGTGTGTATTTAAAATGTAGGGCAAGCAAGGTGACTGGTCTGGGGTGACTAGGGTGGTAGAAGTCACCTACCATTGGTAAACCTTTAGCGGCCCACATGTGGTATACTTTGTGTTCCAACTCCTGCAGGAACTGTGATCGGGAGATACTTAGATATGGAACTTGGCAGATCCAGTTGGCATCTAAGTTCTCTCCAGGTGAGTACCATATCCCTCACCAAAAATTTTGTTTAAAATCACGGAGTAGTTGGGGAATGCTACAATGGAGCAGTGCCTTCAGCTCCCATGGGTACACCAGGGCCTGTTTCAGGCATGTGTTTGAATAATATGAGGTTCCCCCGATCCAGCCAGCCACATGTCTAAAATTGCAAGCTATATCATAAAGTCTAACATTCAGGAAATTACCACACTTTCCTCTACCACTGGCAGAAACAGTTTGGCGACAAAGATTATTGGTCTCTTGTTTTGACAAATAAATTTGGTAAATGATTGATAAAGCACTTTATTGTCTTTATGTCCGAGTAATACTGGGATAGTCGGTAGCTGGTACAACATTCTAGGGAATGGTACTATGGTACCAAGTGACACTGCCCCATAAAAGATAATGATCACAAGTTCAATTCCATCTGAATTTTTAGGAACAGTGGAGTAAAGTTTAGCTTATATAGGGATGTGGGTAGTTAGCCTATACCAAAATAAGTGAGATGATCCCTGACAATTGCAAAGGGAGAGGTTGTGATTCCATACCCTATCTATGTCTCAGGTTGGTCAGAGGGAGGATCTCACTTTAAGAGAAATTAATTTTTAAACCTGCTACCTCCCCATATAGCGTTTGTATTGACTATGTGGTGATATCCTGAGTGGGGTTTGATGTGAAAAACAGAATATCATCTGCAAAAAATACAGTCCTAAGCTCCATATTTTTGTTTCGAGGAATAGAGTCTGTGGCTCTATGGCTATGTTGAATTGGAGGGGGATAGGGGACACCCTTGCCTTGTACCCCACCCTAGTGGTATCAGGCAGGATAGAAAACCTTTAGATTAATGCAAATGGTTAGAATATGCCATATCCCTTTCAAGCTAACATTGCAAGGCACTTTGTTTTGGCTGGGTCATTGGCCTTGGGACTTTTAAAGCATATAATATTTTTTTTAACACCTCAAATAATATATTTAGAAAATATCCAATGATTTATTGATTTATAATTCATAAAACTTGGTTAAAAAACATCACAAAAATCTAAAAGTTGGTAAATCCATAGGTTAGTACATAATGAATAGGCTAATGATTTATCAACACGTTTCTCAGAACAAAGTCTGCTTCATCAGGAGTTAATTAGCCTATTGAATACAGACATTTACATATTCATTATAACAAATCAGCATTATCTTTATGCAAATATTGTACTGACACGTAGAACACTCCCTGCTATCAATAGAGATGTCTATTTTCTGGATAAATGAGTCACAAGATCCATCAATGCAGGTATCCTATATCAGGTTGGTACAGTCTTCAGAATAAAATGAAAGAGGGTAATTACCTTTACCAGCTTACTTTGATTGCATTTTCACACCTTAGTGACAAGCCAAACAAGTGAGGGTTTTGAAACCCTTCATTACCACACCTCTATCTGTGAGTGTGCATCAGACACTATCAATTAACTAATTAATCCACATTTTGGATTTTAACATATATTGTCACCTAATAATGCAATAATTTCCAAAGTAGTAATTTTCTATATTCATGCGTATTCCAATGTTAAGTGGACGATTTGTTTCAAAAGGGACTAGAGCACAAAGAGAGGGGGGCAATCAATGTAGTCATATCTAATTAGTGCTACTGAATATACTATTTTATATCAATCAATAAATCCTATGTGAAAACCCTCATGCTTAAGCCTATCATAGACTTAGTAACAGATTAATATTAAACAGTTAAACTATAGTCATGAAATAATCATTTCATATTTTAGAAAAAAAAAAAACAGTTGCTACATATTATCCATGATTTAAACAACAAAGTTCACCACAGTATAAATAATTAGTTCAATGGTCAGCCTATTTTCTGTATGCCTTGTAGATAACCCTTATTCAAATATATTCCTTCCTATAGAAGCATGCCCTATTGATTGCAAAACGTCCACTCACCAGTACCCCTGTCCTAATAGGATTTGGTTCCAGGATAAGTTTGTTTCCCTGGTGATCCTTAGTATGCTCTCCTTGTGTCAGGTTTTTAAATGGTCTGGCCCTTTCCTCTGCTGGTGTCCCTCGTGGCTATGTATTGCATCTGGGGATTGGGCTCCATGTGATAGACAATCAGACAGGCAATAAACTCTTACAGGCAGCCAACAGCTACATGGTTAATATGGGGAGTGTGTATTGCTGGTATCCGTGGCTACGAGGACGTGGACAGCCCTTCCTATCAGGATCAGATGCTAGGTCATCGTTATGAGGGGTAGTCATCGTTATGAGGGGTGGGCATCCTCCTATTAGGAGAAAGTCCCAACCACTCAAGCCCAGTCCTAACACAGCAAGCAACATAGGGGCCAATTTTTTGATGATGCGTCGTAAATTTCGTAATTATTCAAGTTTTATTTTCACCTGTGGGGCATGGTTTGTCCTTAAAAATCAATGACCTGGAATTGGCTCTTCTGTAAGCCTTTTTCAAGCTAGTTAGACTATAACCACTCTGGATGTTTGTCACTGCTGATCTGCCTCTTACAAACCAACCTGCTTAGGAGATATGAGTGTTGGCAAGCACCTGGCCAGTCTTTCCACCATAATTTTGCATAACAGTTTAACATCCCAATTTATTAGTGAAATAGGGCAGTATGAAGTTGGGTGACTAGGGTCCTTCTCTGGTTTCGGGAGCACCCTAATATGTGATTTTCACCCGGACAGGAGGTAGGTACCTGACTCCCACATCTTGTTATACATACTCTTCATATCTGAGAAATTATCCTCCTTGAGGATTTTGTAGTACTCAACTATTGCTCCCCTTTAGCTCTTGTTCAGTGTTCGGTGCATTAAGCACATCTACCTGTGCTTTTGTTAGGGTGGGTAGCTGAACAGCTTCAAAGCATTCTGATGATTTGAATGTTATCCCTTGCAGAATATTGTATACATTTGCAAACAATTGTTCCAGAATGGAATTTTAAGTCTGGGGTTTGGTTACCAATTCCCCTTCTAGTGTGAACATAAAAGGAATATAGGCAGCTTTATACTGTGGGTGGATTATATTAACCAGCAATTTACCAGACTTGTTCTTAAATATATGAAGACAGGTCTAGATGTTTTCTAGAAAATTGTCCCCGCTTCCCTGACCAACTATCAAATTGAGCCTTAGCAGACAACTATGATTGCTTGTGTGCCGAGTAGGGGTCTTCTGTCAGTCGCCTCTGCGCCTGGCGGAGGTTATCCAGAGCATCTAGGGGAATAATTTAGATGGGCTGTCTGAATGTATTCTGCCAACGGTGTAGTGGAATAGTGGAAGAGGTGCTATCTAGTAATGATGATGATAATATTGGTCCCCCCCCCCGTGGCTGGGGGCCAGGGTTTCTATGCTCTGCCGCTTGCATGACAGTGTTAAAATCTCCATCTACAATTTTATTTAATAGTGGGATCCAGGTGGTCCCTTCTTGGAAAAAAGCTTGCAACGCGATGTTGGGAGCATATATGTTAAAATGGAACAATTCTTTGTCTGGGAATTTGTGGAGGAGATTGAAGATTTCTATGTGAAAGAATAAGGACCCCAGTCTTCCCGCCCATCACAGGAGAGCCTAACATCTTACACACCCACATTTTTTGTATTCTATGGAAATCTTCTGCACACAGGTTTGTTTCCTGCAAAAGTGCGATGTAGGCCCTGAGGTGATTTAAGTGCCATTTTCTTGTTTAGGGACCGAAGCCCCTTAACATTCCAAGTGAATATACTGTGGTGGGTTCAGATGACCTGCCAGAACAAGATTCCAGGTAACAACTCCACTTTGGGTTTGTAGGTAGATCAATCTTTACGGTATGGAGGAATCTAGTTTGTGGTAGTCCTTGACGACAAGATATCAGGTGGGCGGACGCCCTGGGAAACAATGGTTCCAGGATTGGAGAGGGAGGTAAGTATAGGATAGAAGGGGGTAAAACAAAGTACATCCAACAATAAACAAGATTTCGGGAACATCCCCTTTTCCTCATGTATACAAAATAGTCTAGTTCAGTTTGGTGTGGATCTACACCTGGGAAATACATCACGGTAGATGTGTCACTTCACACCTTTGGCAAATATATTGTGTAACGAAACAGATGTGGGGTGGATGGCCCTCATCTACTCTTAAGGCAAGTCTTGTCCCTTGAAGGCTTGAAATGAGCATGTGGCGTCTTAGCGTTGCAGTCCTACCTTCTGGAGGAGTCATTGGAGGTTTCAGAGTTGGAGCTTTTGGTAAAGCATCTTGGGTGGTATGTATCCTGTCGGCCACTTCCTCTTGCGGTGAATATGAAGATGATAGCTATTCATGCATGCATTCCTCTGTTTCTCGATGGTTTTCCCCTTGGAAGTTCACGATGTGGAGTTGTTGGATAGGCCGGACGGAAGCGAACTTGGCGTTGATGAAGCAGGGAGCACAGCCTTTGAAATAGTTTTTTTTTTGTGACATCTCTGCAGAGTAGTCTACGAAAATAAGTAGATTAGTGCCCTCTAGTGGAAGGTTGCAGTACACTTAAGATTGTAAGATTGTAGCCCTATCTGCATTATCACGAAAGTGAACTATGATCGATCTCAGGTTAGCTCTGTCCTCACGCTGAGGTCCTAGACAATGGGCCCTTTCCACCTGGCAAATCTTGGTTATCCCCAGCTGGGATAGAATTATGGTGGAGCATAGATAAAAGAGTTGTCCAGGAATGTAGGTTTCTGGCACTCCTATAATGCAGAGATTTTTTCTACGATTGCTATTCTATGGCTCGTCAAAGCTTGTTAGTCAAATTATCTATTTGTCTATTCATAGCGTTTATTGTGCTATGGGCTTGGATAAGTTCATGTTCCACTGTCAGAAACTTGTTCTTTAAATGGTCTTTTAATTGTTGGCGAAGGGATTGTATCACCTTACCTATTGCCATATCTATAGCTTCTCAGGAGCACGCCCTGCATCAGCAATGAGAGCATGTTCAGATGTAGGTTAAGCTGTGTCAGCCATCTTGGATTGTGTGGCGTAGGTTTTCTCCAGCTGTCTTTTAGGTGTCGAGGGGCGCTCTGTCGTTGTGGTCCATCCAGTGAAGTAGCGGAGGTCTTCAGGCACCTTGCCAAGGTGGCGGGGTGTGAAGTGGTTGTATGCCAAAACTTATTGTCACTGGGTGACCGGGAGCTTCCACTGAGCACGGTTACTCCATGAGATGCGGGAACCAGATGTTGTTTAAAGAGAGAAGAGATTATTTTCTGTCAACCCTCTAAAACAAGCCATACTTGTTTAGTCCTATTAAAAAAGTGTACTGTTCAACCTTGTTTTTAATTAACGTTAATGTTTTTGCGTAAAACATATGGGGTTATCTATAATTTGTCTCTAATAACGATGAAAGGGATAGTGTTAAATTTTTAAAATTTTTTAGGTGATCAGAATGTATAGTTTGCATTATGCTTCTCGTATTTATGATGGGATAGTCGTACATTTTTACAGGATAAGAGGCAAAATAAACAAAATCAGTATTTATATAGTTTCTTCTAAAATGTATTGAAATGTGTATGCCACACTTTATCGGAGACCCCATTGTTTATAAGTTATGCTCCCACATGCAATACATTATAGTAATCGGTCACATTTTGACAACTTACTTCACGGTTTTTATATTTTCCATGATTTTTGTAATAAAGGTAATTTTAATATTTCTTATAATTTGGCAGCTTTCCTAAATGTATTACATGATTCAATGCCTACCGCCTTTAATTTTATGTTACATACATCATTACCTGCAAATGATTTAAGTTGCTATCATGCCTAAAAATTGTATTAATCATCTAGACATTTTTTTTAAACTTTTTTTATTTAGGGTTGTACAGTAACAAAAAAAAGGGGGGGGGGGGGGGGGGGGAGAAAAGGAACATAAAGAAAAAGGGAGTGGGAAACACAGCACAGCAAAAACTTTAACAAACTGACAGTGTATCAATACAAAATGCAGAATACAAAATAAAACGAAATATTGCAAACAAATCCAGACAATAAATAAGGGGAGTGAATAATCCACATGTAGAACTGTTAGGGGGCATATACCTCCTAATGCTGGACCTTAACACAAAACATTAGGTAACCGATTTACATAAGGGAGGGGAATAGTAACAAAAATAACAATAAAAAGGGTACATAATTCCCATATGCTTTTGGCCTGAGATATCTCAGAGACCTGAAGACCATAGTTAGTTGGCAGTTTAACCCCTAAAAACATGGTCCCTTCCATGTAATAATAATAATGTAAGGGGGGGGGGGGCAAGGATTAACGTGCCACAATGGTATTGAGAACAGCATGTCCGGGGATGAATCATGTGAGGCCCAAGTAGCGAGTGGTGTCTAAGTTTGGTATACCATGGGCTATGCTAAGGAGGACATCATAAATCCAGGCTTCTACTATTCTCGATCATCCTTGTAAGTCCCTATTTCAATTATAGTCGTTAACAGATCAAGATGGGCCCAAGTAGCGAGCATATTCAGCCGAGAAACGGAGACCAATAAAACCACGTGTTGAAGAATTTTCTACTCGTTCCCTGTAGCGAATAAGTCAGGTCTTCCATATGCTGTATCTCATTAACCCTCCGCATATCTCATTAACCCTCCACAGCCACAGCTCGATGGGAGGCGGTTCAGCCTTCTTCCAGTATGCCGCAATACATAAGTTTGCTGCTACACCGAATTCTTATATACTTTTTCTGAAAAATGGTGTTGTAAGAGGAAGAAGGCAGGTACTTCTGGAATTCGACAATCTGTAATCTGTTGGGTAATATCTCTGACCGAGGACCAGAAAGATTGGACGCTCCCAAAAAATGTGTAGTACGGATCCAAGGGTCGATTGGCAACGGCAACATTGATCTGATACTTCCAGTATACGTTTGTGAAGTTTCTCTGGGTACCACAGGGATAGTATTTTGAATTTGGATTCCTGAAACCTTTTGCTTATGGATGCTTTATGGGTCCATTTCAGAATGGAGTAATAAGTCTGTCAAAGAATTCCGGAGGTGCTAAGGATCGGAAATAGTGGGAGAATTGTGCCGCTCTCCAATAATCCAGTCCAAAATCCCAAGACGTAGAGGTCAGCTCTGTTCTCCCAACCCTCCTCCATGAGGTGAGGAAATGAGAAGCGCTAGAGAATCCCCTTGTATGCAAATTAACAAAAGTGTGGTCCTCCAATCCCTGTGGAAAGGCTGGGTTTCCAAGGATGGGGAAAAGAGGAGATGGAGATGGCGAAAGACCTAATCTGTGGAAGTATTGGGAGCATAGTTCCCAAGTGTGTCCCAGGGTGGGGTGTGTTTTAAGATCAGCAGAGACCTACAGCCATTCCGGTCCCAATTCAACACTCCGGCCAAATAGGCTGCTATATAGTAGTGAAAGAAATACGGTAACTTCCAGCCCGCCCGCCAGCTTCGGTCTCACTAGTTGAGATTTACTAATCCTAGGGGCCTTATTGTGCCAGATGAAGCTAAATATTTTAGCAGAGAGGGTCTTAAAAATGAGCTGGTTACCTTAATGGGAAGAGTTTGCGATATATATTTGGAATCCGTCCCATCCAAGGAAAGGCTTTTTGGTCCCCATTGTGAAGGTCTTTTTGTAGTGAATTGAGAAGGGGTAAGTAGTTATTGGGAAATAGGTTAGACCACATTGTGCGCCGGATAGGGAGATGTTGAGGAAGGCTGGCATAGAAAAATTTATCCTAAAATTTGATAAGGAACCATATTCTTCCAGGGCACTAAGTAAATTGGACAGCGAGGTGATGGGATTTGAGATTGCAAACGGGATCGTCAGCATATGCCGCAATTTTCTGATGCTAAGAACCCACCACCAGCCCCTCAAGATTCTGTGAGGCCCTCATTGTACGGAGTAGAGGCTCGAGAGTTAGAATGAAAATCAGTGGCGACAGTGGGCAGCACTAACGCGTGCCATCTGGGATCTGAAAAAGGGGGTAGAGTGTACTCCACCCTTACCATGGAAGTAGGACGCGAATAGATGGTCTGAATCCATGACATCATATTGGGTCCCAAACCGATGTGCAAAAGTGTTTGGTCCATGGACTGCCACCCGAATGCGGTCAAAGGTGGTGTATCCAATTAAGCACTCTCATAGTGTCCCTGGCCTCCCTGCCGGGAATAAAACCAGTTTGGTCAAAATGGACCAACCCATGTACTACTCTGAGCAATCTGGACACCAGGATCTTGGTCAACAGCTCCAAATCTTGGTTCAACAGGGAAATAGGGTGATAACTGGCACAGGAGGAGGGGTCTTTACCCTCTTTGGGGATGACCGTAATAGTAGTCCGCAGGGAGTCCATTGAGAAACCAGAGCCTGCTGTTATGAAGTTGTATGCTGTAATAAAATGCAAGTTCAAGGAGCCGTGGAACATTTTTTAGTAGGGTAGGGAAAGTCCATCAGGGCCAGGTGTTTTACCCGTGGGGGTGCTTTTAGTAGCATCGTGGAGTTCTTCCGCAATAATTGGGGTCTCTAATGTCTCCCTAGTGTCCGTAGGTATGGTTGGCATTCGTGAGTTGTTTAGATATCTTTTGATTGTTTCCAATCTGTCAATGTTTTGGGAAGGTGTGTAGGAGCTTATGACATTATAGAGAGAGATTATGTGAGATTATTTCGTCTTTAGTACGAAAAAGTTTAAGACCATTTTCTCCAGAAACGAAAGGAACAAAGGATCGGGCCTTTTGTTTACGAAGAGCGTTTGCCAGCATTCGGCCGCTCTTATTGCCAAATTCATAAAAGGCTCTTCTATATTTAGCAAAAGACGCCTTGTCTTTAAACCTATATGGTGCCGTAAATTTGTTCAGGTAAGGCCTGTAATTCCTTGCCCTTATTCAAATCTCTGGAAGCTTTGTGGGAGATTTTTAGAGTACCTATATGTGTCAGGAGTTTCTCAATCTCTTGCTCACGTGCCTTTTTGATTCTTGCTCAATGTTTGATGAAAATGGCTCTAACTACCGCTTTATGAGTCTCCCAAACCAGTAAGGGGTTACTGTCAAGAGTTTATGGTCTGAAAGAAGTGTTTTAACTCTGAGACCTCAGCGATAACCGTTGCGTCCTGGAGAGGAGACTCATTAGGCCGCCAGTCCCATGATTTATGGGTTAGATGAGATATCTCAAAAGATAGTGTGATCGGAAAGGGTGATTGGTTCAATGGAACATAGATGTACCCCTGTGCAATTCAGAGTGAGGCAGCCAGAAATGATCTATTCTCAAGAACAAGCAGTGGGGTTCAGAGTAAAACGTATAATCCCATCCAGCGGGATTGAAAAGTCTCCAAACATCCATTAACTGGAGTTGGGCTAAAGATCTGTGGGCTTGTTTGCAAGTGAGCAGTGGTAGTTTGCCAGAGCAGTGGGAGTCAAGTTCTGGGTCAGGGGTGAAATTAAAGTCTCCCCCCAAAGCTAGAAGGCCCTCTTTAAAGTTGTTCAGAGCATCCAGGGAAGGAGTGAGGCAAGCTGCCTGTCCAGTGTTGGGGAGGTAGACTGCAGCAAGCGTAATAAGAGTCCCCTCCAGAAGCCCCTTGGCAAACAAATATCTGCCTTCTGGGCAGCTGACAACCTCTTTCAGTTCCCAGGTAAATGAGCTTGAGATTAAAATGCTGACACCTTTAGACTTGGAACTGGGGGAACAGCGGTGGTAAGCCAAGGGGAATTTGTAGTTCAAAAGTTTTGGTATGGGTCTCCTGTATGAATGCTACCTGGGCCTGTTGTCTGTAAGCCCTATGACATTAAAAGAGATGATTTTGAGCACGCCCATGTTTAGTTAGTCTTGTACGTAAATATATAAGGGGGGTAGCGGAGGGTGCAAAGTAGGAAGAGGTTTCAGGTAGGGTGCGTAGGGCTAGAGGTGAGGGCAGAAGATTAGATTTAAGCTAAATGTTTGCGGAGTCCATCCAGAAACCTTTAAGTAAT
>NC_092862.1:83778470-83913932 GCF_032062135.1 Pyxicephalus adspersus | reverse complement strand
GGGAAAGGAGTAAAGGAAAGAAGAAAAGTTTGCACGTTGTCCCCCGTCACCTGGGCCGGGCATATGGATAACTAAGCAAATAATTCATAGGTGACAATGTATATAATTTATGTGTGGGGAAGGAATATAGACAAATTGCATGTACTATCAGCTTAAAAGAGAATAAAGCCAAAAGAAAAACTGAGGTGTAACATAGTAAATATTCATATAACTAACAATATGCCTAAGATATGCCTAAGCACACTCACACCACAACAGTAGAGCGTGACCAGGCACATCCACACAGTGTATCTAGTAAACCTGAGAACGAATTCCTGAAACAAAAATCAGCAAGTAATTCAGATCTAATCAAATCATGTTGCATTCAACATAGCAACCAGTCCTTATGAGGCGAGGAGAAACTTGGGTTGCCAGTTGTTCACCTGCATCTCAGGTCGGGTCTTGGGTAGGGCGATGGGGGGATCCCCGGTTGCCAGTCTGATGCAGGTGGAGGCGCCAGGATTTTGGTGTGTTGTGGCCAATCTGGAAGCTGGACCTGGGGGAGTTCAAAAGTTCCAAAAAACGAAGCGAGGTCCCTCAAGTGTTGAAAAGTCGCAGACTTGTTCCCCCTGTGGGCGATCAACTGGAAAGGGAAACCCCAACGGAATTTGATGTTGTTGTCTCTCATGAGGTCAAGTAGGGGTCTTGGGTCCCAAGCAGCAAAGTTTGACGAGAGAGATCTGCAAGGAACATTATGGGTTTGCCATTGAATGTAAACTCCTCCTGAGATCTTGCCTCTGACCATATGGAATCTTTAAGTTGGAATGAGTGGATTCAGCATATGACATCCCGGGGTTGCTGGGGAGCCGCCAAATCATGATCCATGTGCAGCGCTTGTGTAGAGAAGTACCTGGTTGTGGGACCTTCCCCAGTTGAAGTAGAGGGTCAGTTTTTGGCGAAAAAATTTCCAATCTCCATTTTTTGTGAGGAGTGGCCTGGAGGACTTCCTTTGCCCATGTTAGCTTAAAAGAACCACAGGTAATGTGAGGTCTACACAGCAATGTAGTGGGCAGTTTTACACGTGAAATGACAGGGTAGGGCCTCCTTACTGCCTCTAAATCAGACTTGCCTCTCTTATGGCAGTTATGTACAAGGTAGCGGAACATTATTATACGTAATCATTTGCAGAGCATACTTCCTGGTGTATACCTAAGGTAGCACATCAATGAGCCTCCCCCCCCCCCTGTAGGGAAGGTTATTGCATCCTTGCAGTAGGTGAGGCCTTGATGATAACTGAGGGTAGCTGTGCAGGAGTGTGTGGTTCCCAAAAAACACTTACTTAAACCCAGAAAGTATCCAGAGCTGGAATAACCAGTGGTTTGCTGAGATGCTTAGTTGGCTAAAGAGTGTACTGTCAAAAAGAGCAGCAGTGAGGTTTGGGACAATAGAAGAGGTTTAGCAAACAGGCCTGGGGTAACACAGCCAAAATAATCTGTATGAAGCAGGTTGTCCCCAATATGCAAAAATATTTGGCCCCTCAGGGGTGATTTGGTACTCACGAGGTGCTGTGATAATATATTGGCAAGTTCCAGGAGACAGCTTGAATATCCTTACGGTTGTAGCAATCCCAGTGAAGCAAGATGAGAGGAAGTCCTGTAGCAGATATGGCTGCTGTGAAGGATGACGCCTCAAAGGGAGCAGATGCAAAGCTTTCCTGCCCGGATAATGAGTTACAAACACGCTAGATGGATCAGTCTACCTTTTTCCTTGGGGTCAGTAGCTGTATTTCCTCTGAGGAACAGATGGCGGTGGATTGTCTTCTCAGTGCCAGGCTGGAGCGGTGTACTGGGCTGCAGACCTGCGGGCGCCATGTGAGCAAGATGGCCGCCCACTACTCAGAAGTCTCGGGAAGAGAGCGGGCGCTAGTGTCTCTGGATGATCCACTGCCTGTCCGGGAGATGAGAGCCGCTGCAGATGTCTATGCAAGACTGTAAGGCAAAATTGCAGTTTTCTGTGTAGGAGCCGGCTTTTGACTTCTCTAGGCCCCCCCCCCCCCCCACGGAAGTCGTCCCCATCTAAACATTTTTTGCTGTGTATGTGTGTGGTTTCTTCACAACAATAGCACAAAGCTGCTCAATTACCACAAATCTTAAGAAGATATACAGTTTGTACTTCAGCTCTCCACTGGGTCTCCACATTTCATTTGTACCAGTTGTTCTAATGGACTGCATGACTGGCTACATTGGCAAAAAGCTGAGATGCCCACTGCAATCCTGATGAAGTGGAGGGAACCATGAGACTATTTGAACGATTGCTATTTCTGCTACATGAACACAAGTGGATTCTCAGCTAAAAGTAAGCAAAAAATTGTATATGCCAGCCTGAAATCTGCTATCAGGCCTGTTCCTGTACCACCACATGATGTACCTGCTTCTTTGAAAGGCGATGAGGAATATAGTGAAGGTGCAACCGGCTACAATCAAGAATCATCTGATCCCAATAGGGATGATGATACAGCACCAAAGTTTTTTACACAAGCATAGGGGAATGATATTCTTCATGTTCTAAATCTATCCAATAACAAAGCAGAACTAGGCGTAACCAGAGGCACTTGCTTGCAACTGGTGTTACTGTAACTCAATACAGAACACAATCAAATTTTGACATCTTTCTTCTCTGATGGTTGCTCATTGTGCTATTGATATGACATCAATCAACTCTTTAACAAATTGTCACAAGTGAATGTTCCTTCTTTTTTACTGATTCTGATTCCACGCCAAGAAGCTTTTACTGATTCCACGCCAAGAAGCTTTTACTGATTCCACGCCAAGAAGCTTTAAGGCAGTCATACTGCATAATTGCAATTCAAAACCAAGTGTACCGATTGCCTATTCTGTTCATCTAAAGGAATCCTACAACAACGTGAATATATTGCTTATACCAATTCAGTATAAAACACACTAGTGGAACACCTGTAGTGATTCAAAAATCATTGCCATGTTGAATGGAATGCAAGCAGGATTCACAAAACACTGCCATTTTATGTGCCTCTGGGAAAGCTGAGCCACTGTGATCTTTATGTCAAGCGTGTCTGGCAGCCAAAAAAAGGAAGGGATATTTATAGGTCCACAGATCAAGTCTGTTTTGCATGATGAAAATTTTTTAACAACCCCTCTCAGCAGCTGACCTAGAAGCTTGAAAGGAATTCAAGTGGCTCAGCAAAAACGTTCTGGGGAGCTATATCTCTCCTGCATACAATGAAGTAGTTCAGCTTGATTCAGATCAAAAACTTGGATGTCCCATCTGTAATTCTTTCCAGAAAATCTCAGCATGGTTACATAGTTACATAGTAAGTCCAGTTGAAAATAGACATAAGTCCATCAAATTCAACCACTAAGGAAATAAACATTTCCCAGATATAAAACCCTCATGGACATTGGTCCAGAGCAAGGCAAAAAAAAAAAACAAAAAAAACCCTGGTTCAACTTGCTTCAACAGGAGAAAAAATTCCTTCCTGATTCCATGAGGCAATCTGATCTGTCCTGGATCAAAGATCTCTGCTATCTTTACATTAAAGCCTCTTTTTCTAAATCAATTTATGGAACTTGCTAAAACTTCTTTTTGAGGGAGCCTATTCCCCATTTTCACAGACCTTACAGTGAAGAATCTCTTCCTGTAAGGTCCTGGAACTAAAACCTCTTTTCCTCCAGACGCAAAGAGTGCCCTCTTGTTCTTTGTAATGATCTCAAAGTAAATAATTGGAAGAGTTCTTTATATGGACCATATATATATTTATACAGAGTCATGATATTTCCCCCTAAATGTCTCTTCTCAAGGAAGAATGGATTCAGTTCGGCTAATCTCTCCTCATAGCTCCTCCATTCCTTTTATTAGTTTAGTTGCCCTTCTCTGCACTCTCTCCAATTCCACAATGGATTTTTTGTGAACTGGTGCCCAAAAGTAGACTGCATATTCCAGATGAGGTCTTACCAATACTTTGTACATGGGCAGGATTATGCTTCGATCTCTGCAGTCTACTCCTCTTTTGATACAGATACTTTGCTAGCTTTTGATATTGCAGCTTGGCATTGCATGCTGTTATTGAATCTATGATCTACCAGAACCTCCAGATCCTTTTCTATTCCTGACTCCCCCAAATGTATTCCCCCTAAGTATGAAGCATGAATGTTGTTAACTCCCAAATGTATTCCCCCTAAACAGTCTGAAGCATGCATGTTGTTAGCCCCCAAGTGTATAACTTATACCATTTATCTATTAAATATCATTTGCCACTTGGCTGTCCAATCAAACAGTACATCCAGGTCTGATTGTAGATTATAGACATCCTATATACACTTAATTCCAATACATAGTTTGGTGTCATCTGCAAACACAGAAATGGTACTTTTAATCCCAAACTCTATATCAGTGATGGTGAACATCTTGGAGACCTAGTGCCCAAACTGCAACCCAAAACCCATTAATTATCGCAAAGTGCCAAAACGGCAATTTAACCTGAATACTGAAGTTTTCGTTTAGAAAAAAAATCATATATTACCAATATTTGTCCTAAAAAAAAACACAATAACAGAGCTTTAAATGACACAAACAACTTTTTATTAAAAGGTAAAAGTTTGCATTTGGCATGCTTTTGAACAATTATTGTGATTTTTGCTGTTGTATGCATGCTGCTAAATTGTCCAACCTTGGCTCATTCTTTATAAGTTTGAGAGCAACACATGCAGCACTCAGATTATCGGTTAGTCTGTTTCAGAAATGGATTTCCAAAGAGCTGTTACCATCAACAGGCACCTACCTTCTAACACAAGCTTTGTGTTCACCTGGTCCTGACTGGGTATAGCCCGCAGACTGGTACTTCTGTCCTGTAGCTCTGTTCAGTGTCTTCAGCTTAGTTCACACTATACTTCCCATAACTAGGACAGAGCAAACCAAGATCCCCCCCTCTGTGTTTGCCTACCTGTTCCCTCACTTTCCTCTTTCCCTCTGTACATTCACCCTTACAATACTGGATCAAGACGCATCAGCTTCAAGACACATCAGCTACCTCTCCTCCCCACAGCCTGGTATTCTGAGGTTTAATTGATGACTCATGGAGAAGAGAAATTCGGCAGCTAGCATGGGCTGACAGAGGGACTAAACACAGCCAATGGGAGGCCAGCTGAGGTGGAGTCTGTGCCCACTGAGAGGGTTCTGAGTGACCACTCTGGCACACGTGCCATGGGTTCGCCACCACTGCTATATATCATTTAAAAAGATGTTAAACTGTAAAGGTCTCAACACTGTAAAGCTCCCAAATGTTTCTCATTCATATCCATTTTAAACCATTGTGATCATCATTTAAGGCAGTGGCATTGCTTTTATGAATTTGGACTTGAGCTCTGCCATTTTACTTTGTGTACACAGAGCTAAAAAAAAAAAAAAAAAGTGTTTAGTAAATCCGCCTTTTTTTTATCCCCAGTTACCAACCCAGAGACATCCTTTAAGGGGCATAGATGCTCAGATCTGATCCCCAAGTTAAGGACATCTGACATACAGACAACTTCTAGATACAAATGGGGCTTCCTTGCTGGTTTGTGTTGCAGGACTGAGCCTTGATTGGTGGAGGGGGGCAGCTTGCATGACTTGCAGAAGAGGCTCCATAAAGTTTTTTTTTTTGCTTTGTTTTTTTGCTTTTCTTATACAGAAACTAACACCATGCTGCCTAATAATATGTTAAGACAAACATCTGTCCTTATTGCATTTATATAATGTACCTGTTCTGACTTACATACAAATTCAACCTAAGATCAAACATACACTCCCTATTTTGTATGTAACCCGGGGACCACTTGTATTTAAAAAATAATTTGGAGGGTTTGCTTTTCTGTACTTTGCAATCTGTCTTTTTGAAGTTTTGCACATTTTATGTCCTTTTCACATCTTTTGGTATATTCCTTATAGTCTCATTTTTGTATTTTTGGAATGCCCTTTTCCTGTTTTTTATGGCTTGTGAGCCACACAGGTTTTAATTTGAGCCTCTTGAACTTATTGCCCATTGGAATATATTTTTCAGTGTGCTTGTTTAGAACAGACTTGAAACATTCCTATTTCTGTTCTGTGTTCTTTGAGGACAATCTTGTCTCCCAGTCCAAGTCATAGAGAGCCGCCCTTAATAATGGAAAATTTGCTCTCTTAAAATTAAATGTTTTTATCTTTCCTTTGTTTGCTTCCTGTTTACAGCTTGCATTAAATTAAATCACTTACCGTATTTTTTGCCGTACAAGACATATTTCTTCCCCAAAACTGGGGGGGAAAGTTGGTGCGTCCTATACGACAAATGTGTTATAAAATAATTAAAATAAGATACTCACCCGATACCCGATCCTGCGTGTCTCTTTTCTCCTCGCTGGCTGCATGCAGCGTGTGTCTCCTCTCCTCTCTGGCAGCAGCGTGTACAGTGCAGAGTGAAAGAAGCTGGCACAGCGGCCCCTGCTGTTCCCTGTCCTAACTGCCGTACAGTGGAAAAAAAGCACAGAGTGATTTGAATGACACAGAGTGATCAGAAAGGGAATTTGATTGGCACATGAGTGATCAGAAGGGGAATACCGGTATGAATGGCACATGAGTGATCAGAAGGGGAATAATCTTTCAGAATCTTTTTTTTCTAGATTTTCCTCCTTTAAAATTGGGTGCGTCCTGTATTCCGGAGCGTCTTATACGGCGAAAAATACGGTAGATAGTCACTGCTACCCAGATTCTCTTTTATATGTACATTTGTTATAAGCTCTGTAGTGTTAGAAAGAACTAGGTCCTGCAGAGTATAAATTCTAGTTGGGGCTTCTATAAACTGTACCATAAAATTATCTTGTATTACATTCATAAATTCCCTTCGTTTTGCTGTTCCTGTAGTGCCATTACACCAGTCAATGTCAGGGTAAGTAAAATCCCCCATGATTAAAACATTTCCAGCTTTTGAGGTTTTCTATCTGTGCTAGTACCGTAGTTGATTCTCTATTTCTTCCTTAGCACTGGGGGGCCTATAGCAGACTGCAATATTAATATGCACTCCACCCATAATGTCTCAACCTCATGACATGCTCCATCAACAATTTCTTCTTTCACATTCATTTTCAGATCACTTCTCACATACACACAGACACCACCACCTTTTCGTTTGACTCTGTCTTTACGAAAGAGAGTATACGCAGTAATATTGACAGCCCAGCCATGTGAAGAACAAAGTCATAATGCTCTTCATTCATTAAGGCTTCCAACTCCCCTATTTTATTTGCCAGACTTCTAGCATTGGTGAACAGGCTCTTTAAATCATTACTGAACTTACCAGCACTGCTGGTAAACCCTTTTGTTTTTCAGGACAAATAGTACTGTGCATTCCAATGTTTGTGTGTAGCATGGGAAGCTACATAACCCCCCCCCCCCACACACACACAACTATCCAGTCTTACCTCTCTGCCACCTTATTTACTGTCCCACCCCCCCTCTGTCCTAGTTTAAATATCCCCTCCACCATTCCCCTAAATCTTTCCCCTAGCACAGCAGACCCCTTTTCATTTAGGTGCAAACCATCTCTGGCATATAGGTTTTACACCAATGAAAAGTCAGCCCAGTGTTCTAAGAACCTAAACCCTTCACTTTTACACCAGGACTTAAGTTATGCGTTTAGCTGTCTAAGCTCCCTCTGCCCTTCCTGTGTTGCGCATGGCCCAGGCAATATTCCAGAGAATTTAACGCTGGATGTCCTTTCCTTCAACATGAAACCTAGTTTTTTAAACTGATTTTTAAGGATCCTCCATCTTCCATCTATCCTGTCATTGGTTCCAACATGGACCAAGACAGCTGGGTCATGCCCAGCCCCTCTCAGTAATTTGTCCACTCCATCCACCACATGCCGAACCCTGGCACAAGGGAGACAGCAAACTATTCGGCTAAAGAAATCCAAGTGACAAACTATTCTATCAGTCCTCTTGATCACAGAATCCACTATGACAACCAATTGTCTTCCTGCATTGCCTTCCACACCCCTACTAGATGGGCTGCTGTCCCAGCTGTTAGAGTTGGCAGTAATATCTAGAGCTGCCACCACTGGGTCTGCCACCTTCACATCTTTAAATAACTTTGCAAAATTGGTATGGTGCTCAAACACAGGGCTGGTCCTTCCTTTTCTGGGTGCCCCTACCACTCCCTTCAACTACAGTAACCCAGCTCCCTACATGTTCATCCTGATTAACCTCTCCACCCTTCACCCTTCACATCTAAGCCATGAACTACCTTCTCAGTGAGCAGGTGACCCCTCTCAAGGTAATCCAGTAATTTCAGTGTTGCAATGCGCTTCCCTAGCTCTCCAATGAGAGATTCCAAAAGAGCGACTTGCTTACATCTGTCACAGCGTAATTCACCTAGTAGCTGTTTCTCCATTTGTGCATACAAATGGCACTGTGCACTAAACAAAACACCTTTTACCTAGCTACCACTCATTTTCCCAGTTACAATGTTTATTGTTTTCAAGGAGGAATAAGGGTTTACTTAGTTTGTAGTTACTATAAGGATTCACTCTTTTGTTTTCAAACTTTTCACAAAGCATCACTACCAAGGCTTGTGGAATAAGAGTATGATGGCTGACTACTGCTGAATGCTGTACTGCAACTGTGCAGAGAATGCGTAGACATGAAAATCATAAATTAAGCCATTGTTTCTCAATCAGGGTCCCTACAGAAATTGTTAGGTGTTCTTTGAGCAATGAGCAATTTGTGATTCTTGGGTCAGTTTAACTGACACCAATTATCTTTCTAGCCATCTGAAAGCATGATATTCCTCCCTTTGGCCACAACGATAATGTACTATGATATATGTATATATTATAAGGATATAGTAATTATAAAAGGGTTCCCTGAGGTCCTGAAAGTTAGTTCAATTGGGTTTCCCTTTGCTATTATTACTCATAAGTTGACATGACACAAATAAAATAAAAACACATCTGAAAGCACATTTGACATCAGCATAAAAACTGATTTGGAAAAGTTTGTTGTAGCCTTCGATGGTTACAAAAATAACATTTTTGGTCACCTTGTGTTAGGACATCTGTGAAACAGTTTTTGATTGGAATACAATTCAGGATATTCCCCCTGGGACACAGTAGGATAGGCTTATGCCTAGGTTGCCAAGCCGATT
Source organism: Pyxicephalus adspersus (assembly GCF_032062135.1). Taxonomy (NCBI): domain Eukaryota; kingdom Metazoa; phylum Chordata; class Amphibia; order Anura; family Pyxicephalidae; genus Pyxicephalus; species Pyxicephalus adspersus. The sequence goes on along the minus strand of NC_092862.1, from coordinate 83,904,764 downwards.
GGGTACATATAACAATAGAAGATTAGGAAAAAAGAATGGCTTTTGAGGAAAAATTAGTTTTGTAGACATAACACAAATGTTTATATTTAAATAACAAAGCAAAGTTCACTTCCAAAGATGCAAATGTGGTTCAGGACATAAGGTAGGTGGGTCTAGACAAATATCAAATAAGTCATAAATACACATATAGATCAGAGAACAATTGATGCACATGTCAATCAAAAGAGAGCAGTAGACATGAAAATCAATCAAAGTGACTGAAATTCCGACACGTTTGGCCTTATGGCTTCCTCAGGGGACTGACAAGACACACTAGATTGATAGTTGTTCATGGATGAGATGTTGGTGTAGATATTGGAGGTTGAGGTAAAGAAGAGCTTGAGCCTACAAGTACGTATATTTATTGGGTTGTAACAAATGTCTAATAAGGAGGATATCACGGGAGTATCTTTTCAATATGTAGGTTTATTTTCTTCTTTTAATAATTTGGGTGGCAGGATCCAAAAGCCATTCTTCTTTTCCTATTCTTCTATTTTGATATGAATAGCTACTAAGTTTTATTTATTTTTTTTTTAAGTCATGTTACCCCCCCATTCTCCCCCACAACATTTAAAAGGAACACCACTATTATGCTCACATGCGAGACATGACACCAATCCAAGAAAACACAATGTTCAAATGACATCAAAAATTGGTTAAAAGGAAGTGGGGAAGGGAGGGCAAGGTGGGGGGAAAGGGTTACCTGTGTCTACACAGAAAAGCAAGAAAAGAGAAGACAAAGAAACCTTAATGTTGGTCACTTAGTTGGTCACAAAATCAGATGAACTGAACTCATGTCATTAATGCCTTCAAGCCACAAAAATCTATGATTTTCTAATATGCGAAACAACTCCTCAAGTAAGGTGGTAAAACAGTCAAAGTAGCTTGCCTTATTTGCATAATATATATTGCATAATTTTGGGATTGACACACTACTTAATTTATATTCATGCATTTTAACAAAACACCGGAAACCTTATTACTCAGTGCACCTGAAGTGCTAAAATTTATTTCCCAATTAAAGCAGTAGAATAAATTTTCCAACATGGTAGAGAAATATTTAAAACTTTGTAAACTAAAGATAGCCAACTGTCTACTGTATGTTAATCCCTACACATTGCAATTTTGTAAACATTTTAACCAAATGTTTTGCAAATTTCACGCCATTTACTATGTTTTTAGTCAGTGGGGGATACAAAAAACAAACAAAACTTTTTTTTAGCTGATTGTTGGAGACACCTGTAATGATGAACATTATTTTTGTGGTTAAAAAAAATATCTTGTCCTCTATGTTAAATGATTCAATCCATACAAATAGAATGACATTATGACTTATGACAATAAAAAATTAAAACGGAAACTTCTGGGGGCGGAGCTTGCTATGGCACCGGCATTTAAGAAGAGCTCCTCATCGTGATTTGAATGGAACACCAACGTTTTTCTCTGCTGTTCCCACACACTCAGGCATTCCCATGCCTCCGGACTGTCCATCCCTGGCCTCTTTGATCATCAGAAGAAGGGCATGAATAGTGCGGAAGCCATCTTGCTACCATGCCTGAGCGCAGTACCTACACCTAGTCCTGCAATCTCCCTGCTGCATCTTGAAACACTACAATAATCATCTCCTCTCTGGCTCACTGCTATACTCCCTGCTGCAGACTCCACCACTACTGTGAGAAGTAACGCTGTCCTCTATACTGTACTGACTAGCATCTTTTCTGAAAACACATATAACTGCCTCTCAATCTTCCATCCCTAGGCTGCCTATCTACGGACAGTAGATACCTAACTATAACAGAGAAAAAAAAAAAAAAAACAACAACCCGGATATAGTAGTGACTTTTCTTACTGCCTCATCTTCTCAGTTGGAATCACGAGCACTCACCTTTGTGTTGCTTCATACTCTGCTGACACAGCTATTTCTTCCTCTTCTGATGATTTTCTCCGCTGTTGAAAACTTTGTGATCTACTAAAACTTTTAGAACTAACACCTTCACTGTACTGCACCTTTAGCGCCATCTAATGGTAAACTGAGTGATAATGCCCTTCAATCCGGACCAGCAAAAACTGCTAGCTTCCTCACTTCCCAGATCAGGTCTGTCTAACCCTGGATTCCCAACTAGTGTTCTTTGTCAACTTCAAGATCCATTTTCATATTGGCTAACTCGTGTGGTAGCTATATAATTTATTAATGAGCAAAAACGTGAAACTACCCACGCCAGCACACATGTGGAAGCACTAAATCTTCCTGCACACTAGAGCGCCCTCATATTTCTGACTCTCCATCCCTAATAAATACTCCTGCTCTACTTCAAGACGCTCTAGCTCCCTTCTCTTCAGCCCCTACTCTCACAAAATGATCCTTGCTCAATTGCTCCGAAAGTTTCCAATCTATTGTTTCCATGCTTTGAGAAGAAATTCTCCACCCTACAAACTTCTATTGGCACAGCATTGCAACAAATCAATTCCAACACAACTAAAATTATGAAAATAGAGCAACGCATCAGCGACTTAGAAGACCAGATTGCTGAACATTAAACTGCTACTGGTTCGCAAAAGCAACTCATTGCCTCTCTCTCAGATAAATATGAGGACCTTGAAAATCAAAATAGACATTCAAACTTGCGATTTATATGTGTCCCGGAATCTTACAAACAGCATGACTTACTCAACTTCCTAACAATATTCTGACAACAGTCTCACAATATTAAATGAGCTCACTGTACCGCCCTGAACAGGCCCAGAGCGGTCTTCAAATTCTTCCACTACACCGATAAAGAAATGACGTTATCAGCTTACAAAAGGAAGACCACTCTCACTTTCAATGGCCAGAAAATCCATTTTTCAGGACTTATCTGCTGCAGTGACGCAGAAAAAGTGTGCATTTTCTCCAGCTTGTAAATATTTGCTTGACCATAAAATCTGTTTTGTCTCCTGTATCCTGTCAAATTTGGAGTCACTATCAATGGAAGACCCAAGATCTTTGAGAAACCTGATTCTTCTCTCGCCCAACTTCAGGAACTTCCCAATTTACTATCTGTCACTTAAGCATCTGGGTTCACTGCTTCCCCTTCCTAAACCTTGATTGGATTTGACTGTTTATATAGTTACCTCTATAATTCAGTTTCATAGATTCCTCTACTATGTTGCATTTTGGGACAGTACTTGGGTTTTCACCTTTGCTTAAAGTTGAAAATCGAAAATCGGGGCATTAATAATCTGAATCCTTCAGTTTCCTGGAGTATAAATTTCCCAGTTTCCTAGGAATAAATTTCAGATCGCATTTTCAATACAGGGATTGCAGTACACTGTTTGGCCACTAATGTTTTCATGGCGCTGTTCTGCAGAAACAGCTGTTAGGTCTTGCTTGCTAAACTAAATACACGTTGAGACGTCCCTGCTGCCTGGTCCCTAGAAATGTGCCAGATGTCCGCGGGTGCTGCTAGAGAAAAGCTGGCCTATGTGTGGAGGGAGGTAAAAAAATAAAATCTGGAATTTTCGAAAATATGGCACACCTCAGGTCCGGAGGTTGCCGGATTTTTGATTGTCAACTGTACTCTCAATAAAAATGATATTCTTATCGTATCCTTTAATACAGGTCTCTTGTTAAATTGCTTTATATGATGAGCCTTCCCTGTTCTAGCAAATGTAGGTTTTTAACACTAGAATTATTAAAAGTTCATGATCAGATTTTTATGGCAGAATTGTAATGTTTATCTTTTCTAGCCTATTCTGACCTCTCTTTAGGTTGAACTCTGCGGCTAGTTTGGCGGCACCGATATTCCAAAATAGATGCTCTCACATACATTTTTAAGGTGATAGGGGCAGCCTGGGACAGCCCCACTAAAAAGCTAGCCTTTTCAATCATTCTCTTCTGTATCAACTTTAGGATAAACAAGTTCACCCTGTACACTGTGCTGTGTATTTTAATCCAACTGCATACATAGTGTTCCATGTTTTATTAGTGTATTCCATTGTAGTAGTGCAATACTGTGATCAAAGTGGTGTAACAAGTTAGGCTTAGTTCACATTAGCAGTAAAAAAAAAACTGGGCCATTTACCCCTCCTGAGTGACTACTTGGCAACTGCTAGGCACCTGGAAATGGTAATAGGTGGTGAATGCTGGGCTTTTTCAGTCCTAGTAGTTTTTCAAGCAGCAGTGGTTCCTGGCGAGAGGAAATGCAACCTTACTTGCCAACACCATATCTAGATAACGCAAAACTTTTGTCAAAACAAAAAAAATTTATTTGATCTGTTCATAAACTGAGCCCAGTAAGTCCCACGTTTGCTCAGCTTCCCTCCTCTTTATGATGCTCACTGTTCCATCAAGTGCTGATCTCATTGGACATGAGTGAGATTAAGCACTTTTTTTACATTACAGGTGGTCCCAGAGTTAAGGACATCCCACATACGCACAACTCCTAGATATGAACGGGCGTCCCTGCAGGTTTGTGTGCAGGACGGAAGCTTGGAAGGGTAAGGGGGGAGGGTGCCGTTTTCATAACTTGCAGAAGAAATCTTTTGCTGTTCTGAAAGCTCTTGTAACTCTTACTGACTCTTTATTTTGCTTTGTTTGTGATTAAATCACAGTGAGGATTTTATGCAGAAACTGACACCGCACTGCCCAACAATACGTTGAGACTAACATCTGTCCTAAAGACAAGTCTGCTTGTCGTATTCTGCAGCATAACAACTCACGTTGTTCAATCTTTTAGATCTCCTAAATTGTTGGTTGTAATGAGTTGAAAATTTTAGGGGAAACGGGACTCTAATAGCTACTAATACGGAATTTTCAAATGCAAATTAAGGACCTTCCATTAAGGGCCACTTACATAGCAAGGAGCATTAGGATGGGGACCCCATACATTTTTTACCTAACTTTCACAAAACCATAATTGTAAATACTATGCTACCCTTTCTGCTTCTGTTCTTTTAACCACAATTTATCTGGAATGGGGAGGTGCAGGAAACTGAAAATGTAAGTGGGGGACACGTATAATCCCCCCTAAAATTTCATTAGCATGGCATCTTGAGAACATGAAAAAACCTCTGCCGATCAAACTGTTTACTACCCTAACTTAGGGGGGAGGGGGGGTTAGCCAAAGGTGTTGCTTCACTGCACCTACATTTTTGGCTATGTACACCCGCCATTCTAGGGAAATTGGGATTCAAAGAAGAGAAGCAGATCAGGGTAACAGTATGACATATTTGTGAAAGGTAGGTATCAATTTAGGGGCCCTATCTCAATGCTCCTTTCTATGTAAGTTGCCATAGGGTTCTCCAATTTGCATTTTCAATTAAGGACTCCTAGGCGCACTTGCTTTTGGAACAGCAACCCCAATGTTGTATTTTCACAAGTTTTTAAAAAGGTTTATAGACAGAGTTGTAAGGCTGCAGAATGACATACAGTTACACACACTGCTATCACACTCCGTTTATGTCATTACATAAGCCCACTCAGCAGATACATTGTTACACAATGTTTGTTTTTTTTCCCCAAAAGAAGCCACATCACGAGGTATGAGATGGGGGAGTGATAGGCTGTGTCCCGATCTCATCCTATCTGTGCTGTTTACCCCGCCAGCTCTTCTAAACAGCTGGAATCCTCTGAACGGATGACAGCTGAGAACTGAGCAGCCTCTCCATTGTTCGTTCAAAAGGTTAGAGCTGCTGATAAGAGCCTAGCAGCCCACCCACCAAAAGGGGGCTGGGGAAAAGTATGCATTCTCCTTAGGATAAGGGTGGATGGTGTTACCTACTCTTTTGAACATTTACGCTCCCAACGGGTATAGTGTGGATTTTTTGGTCATCTAGCTCAGTTATTACTGCAAGATGTGGGGTCACATAGTGGCCTACTCCCCAGGACAGCGGAAATAAGAATGAGATCTAGAAAAATGTTATTTATTAATGTAGCTGCAAAAGTTGCAGCTGTAAAAAAGTTACTGCGACTTAAAGTTACAGGGGACTTGTGAGCATCAAAATGTACACTGCATACAAAAATATATAATGTATAAATAACATGTGTTACCAGCTATAAAGATATATTTAGAGAGCAAAACATTAACGATAACCATCAAAGTAATATTATAGTGTATAGAGTATATAGAGTAATCACAGGAACAATGATAATATGTTACAGTAAAATTTATGTGACTAATGTAGAAATATTTAAATAATTGTAGGGTATGAAAGAAAATAAAAATAAATAGAATTAAATTGCTTGCCTCAAATTGCCTCATGGTGTGTGGGACAAATATTTGTCACATTTCCATGTTAAAGCTACCTCTTCCTCCCTCACAGCGCAGATGCCTCTGTGAAACCTCCTCCCAGCTATAATCAAAGCAATTATGAGGGCGGAAGTCACTCCTTTCCCCCCTTAAAGCACAGACTCGGCTCCTACCAGTTACTAAGAGCATCACACTAGGGCGGAAGTTTCTATCCTCCAGATGTTTCTATTTTCATACTCCAGACTCAGAAACATGTTTTATTTTTTCATTGCATATTATTCCTAACATTCTGCCTAAAGCTACATCTATTCTCACCACTCTGGTCAACTATTCATATATGCTATACTGCATTATTGCATTATTGTACACATTGGTTGACATTAACTTGCTGTATATACAAGTACTATTGGTTCATTTATTTTCTCATATACACATTCCATTAGTCATGAATACCCTAATCATAAATTAAACCGTATGACACCCAATAAATTAATATTTTTAAATTTATATTTCTTCACATCAGTACCTATCTTTATAAGTGATACCTTCGTCTGCCTACATACAGTTCGTATGGATTATCATGGAAACATGACATATACTGTATATACACACCATCTTTTGAGGCAAGCAATATAATTTTACTCCTTTGAGTTTCTCACTATTTCCTACCAACATTTAATTATACAATTATTTTTAAATCCTAGCATGTAACTTGAGGCTACCTTATTACTGACCTGTGATATTAATCTTTCCTTGAATTCCTTACCAATGCATCTAACTGTAAGTACTATGTTACCTTTCCTCATCAGATTAAAATTTAAACAGGTACCATTATCACAGAACCAATTTATCTGAACACCTTTATATATCCCATTAACAATCATGATTGATACTTCATATCACTATCTAATTTGGTTAACCAAGATGCATTCTAACATATAAATTTTGCTGTTTTTGTTCTTAATTTCTGGCAAATTTGTTTCTGCAAGATTCATACCATACAATTATTTGAATATTTCTACATTAGCCACATGAATTTTACTGTAACATACCATTGTTCCTGTGATTACTCTATATGCTGTATACACTATAGTATTACTTTGATAGTTATCATTAACGTATTGCTCTCTGAATATATATCTATATAGCTGGTTAACACATGTGTTATTTATACATTATACATTTTTGTATGCAGTGTACATTTTGAAGCTCACAAGTCCCCTGAAGAAACCTATTTAGGCGAAACACGTCGGGGCATGCTAGATTACATTTTTACAGTTACTGTGGCTATAAATTCAGGAATTACTTTGTCTAGTTTACTAGGTCTAAATGTTGACCTCCTTCTTGTTTGATTTAAAATAAGGGACAGACCATTCATCTTTATGTTATACTACTGTATTGTATGTGCATTGTATGCTACGGATATAATGCACTAAACATATCAGTATTAACCACTATATTGCCTATAAACTCTACGTTTTCCCTTTTTCTAAACTCTCTTAACACTCCCATCTCCCCATCCAAAATAGTGACAGCTATTCGCTCCTTACCATCTTGGAAAACCCCTGGTACAGATGGCTTGCTGGCAGAATTCTACAAGCCACTTAAACCCCACCCTTTTTCAACAGCTTCTTTTCTCACTCTAAACCAACCACCAACAAGGTTTTGTAGGTAACCGCCACATTGCAGCCTAATAATCAATACCCACTTGTCTAGCCCTATCCACATGTCTGGAGGCACCTGACAAGGTTGTCTTCCCTCATCAATTATTTTCAATCCTGCCCTCGATCCCTTACTGTGGGTACTTCACGTCAATCCCCAATTTACTATCCTAAACTTTGGATCACACAAGCTTAAAATCTCTGATTTTGCTGATGATGTCCTCTTTACCTTGCATCAATAATATAATGGATCGATTTAGGTCCATATTTGGATACACAAACTTCCAAAAGTCTCTGTCACTATATCACCATAGCATGAACCTCCCTGGCATGTGTCCTTCCCATTATAGTTGGCTAAATGCCAGTTTCCCTATTTAGGGGTAATTATCTATAGACTATACTCCACTAATATTACTAATTTTATGCATTCTTTGCGTCAAACATTTTCATCTTATTTATCAATAAATGTTTCCTTCTCAGGACAGGTTGTTCTAATTAAGATGGTGATATTCCCTTCCCTAATATATCTACTGCAAGCACTACCACTCTACTTGGCTGCCAAAGATGTGCAACTTGTAATTTCCTCTTTCAGAAATGTATCTGGCAATCATCTGGTTCCAGAGTGAGCAAAAGAATGCTTAGACAGACCACATGTTTGGGAGGTTTAAAGCAGTATTTAATAACTCACTTTAATTAAGCCATGTTGATTCGTATACTCAAAGATTGGATTGACAACACCTCATTGTACACAAATTGTGCCATTGATCTCCTGCTATTTCTTCGTCAACATCCTCTAGACCTTTTGCACTTACATACGGAATTACTACCAGATGTCCCTATAGGGGAAATCTAGGATTTCTACCTGACTGCCAAGCCATCCATGTCCAGGCCTGATAGAGAGTATCAACTTGGTTAGAAACCTTATAAACCCAGACAATGAACGGACACTTACAATACAGGATATAGCTTGCAAAGTTCCCAACCTCCATCTTCAAATCCGGCCCACGGAGCTGCCAGATCCGGCCTTCTGCTCATTCCCTCTGTGCTCTCTGCGATCATTGTTTTGAGGGGGATGGGACGTGTGCATCTCCGATGTTCGTCTATGAGATTGTGCTACCAGGAGAGGAAGCTTCCTGGGCATACTCAGTGTTAGCTCCCTGAGTGTGTGTGTTTAATATAGACCTGGCAATCAGCTGTGACTGCTCCCTGCCCACCTTGTTCTGTGAGATAATCTAAGCAGCAGCATGGGAGCTGTGTCTGTGTCCATATCTCCTACACTGAATGTCATGGAAATGTGATAACTCAGGGTACACAGGAGACCCTGAGAGCGGTTACTAAACCATTTCAGCCCCCTAAACATAACAAGTTGCCAGATATGGGGTCACAAGCATAAAATCCTAAAAACAATCAGCATAAAAGCATAAAAAAAAACAAACAGGGATATTTTCCCATTAAGGGGGGCTATTTTAAGACCTTGGTCTCCAAATTCAGTTTGCATGTTAGGGACCCCAGGGGGCCACTTTCATGGGTCTTGAAAAAAAAAACTTCAAGACTGCATTCAGACAGGCCGTGAGGTTGCGGTGTGGTTACCCCTTCCTCATGCCATGGGTCCCTGCTTAGGGGGAGGCGCTCATTACTGCTCACTGCCATCTGGAGTCAAATCTGCGGACCCTCCAGGGTGACGAACTTAGCGGCTAGTGGGGTGCCAGTTACACAATGCTGACCACCTACCTTCTGTGACCCTCAATTTCTCTGGAACAGAGGGACGTTGGCAACTGGAAATGTGGGAGGCAGTAGGAAATGCCTTTTGTTCCCCACACCAATACAATTTTATACCCATCATATAACGCTACCCTGTCACACATAGCTATCCCCCTTACTCTCTATGAACCCCAATTTCTCAGTAAAAAAAAAAGTAAATGTAACTGCAAGTGGGGGACTCTTGTGGCTAACTCTCCATAAAATTTCATCACTACAGTGCCATCACAAGACATGAAAAACTATACCGGTCATACTGTGCTACCCTGTCGCACATATATTGCCACTTACCCTCTGTGAACCCTAATTTCTCATGAACGGGGAGATGTAGGAATCTGCAGATGTAGCAGTAAGAACATGTGCCCCTTGGCTATTTGTCACATGAATTGCATTTCCCTGGAAGTATTCATTGCAGAGATTTTGTGGTACAAAGAAGGTTTAGTGGCCCCTTATAACTGACAGGACGTATTATATGATGTAATTTCTACTCTGGTACAGGAATGGTGAGCAGGGAGCAATATATGGCCAGCCAGCACTGTATGATAGCTTGAGTTTGTATCTTTCAATAATAAAATTTTGCATTAATAAAATGAGCTACAAATGGTGAGTGCAGAAATTCTTGAATTGTCATTTCCTTTATTTAGTGCAATATGTAATGGTGCACTAAAGTAATCTGAAACTAATTAATTAAACATTTACATTTAATTTAATTTTAAATTAAAACTATTCTAGTTTTAAACATACATCTATAATGTTTCTTGCACTGTGACCCACGGGTTTTATCTTGAAACCACTGGGCTAATCTATTAGATTAATTGCTTCTGCGCACACCGGAAACTTCCAAAGCCATATCTCAATACTATGATTTCTTAAGGGACTGTGTTGACTATACCCAATCTACCACTGGGATGTCCAAATGGATGAATCTTTTTCCAAATTTTTTTATATCCCAAATGTTGAGAGCATACAGATTCTCCTGAAATAGCATCCCTGCTACTTCCTACTGTTTTTCAGAATTCCTTATTGCAGCTATGTCTCACTTTTAGGAGCCTGGGTTTATCTACCTCAGACAGCTGCCCTAAATGCAATGCCTCAGGGGCCAACCTTTACCATAATCTCTGGGATTGTCAGGATACAGAATTCTCTACACCCACACTCATCTTTTAACTTCTGTTCCACACTCACCTGATTGGGCAGCATTAGGAATAATGGGTAATATTGGGTTGGAAACACCAAGAGTGCTATACGATTATCTCTAATCATCTTGGCTCTTGGTAGGTAGACAATCCTCCAATTATTTGTTTCTTCCACTCCACCGACTATGCCTCTGCTACTAACCAAACTACAGTATCTATTTGTTTGGAGTGGATTGAGACCTCCCTACAAAAGGAGCAGAGGACTCAGGTTTTCTTTGAAACCTGGGAAAGCTTCATCTCTACCCTAAACCTGACTACAGCGGACAGACTACAGCGGACAGACCACAGCTTCAGAATTGTTTTCAACACACAGCTTGGTATCTATATGGAATCTTAGAAAAGGAACCTCTCCATTTCTACTTAAAGCCTCAGTACCAGCCTCAGTACCAGTACTGAGCCCTTGAGAAAATAATCTACTTTCATATGTTGCTTCCTGTTCCACCACCAGTCACAGAAGTACTTTATTTAACTTCATCCCACTTTGAAATTGTTTAGTTTTACTTTGTCCCTTCTTGTCTTTAGATCAGAAACAATTTTTCTTCATATTTTTATATATTAGCAGTCTCCTAGTATTTTATAACAAACAACTGCATTATTGTATGCTAAATGTGTAGACTTTGTTAAAGCCATGTTTAAACTGTTTTTTTTTTTTTTTTTTACAATAAATAAATTAAAAATTAATATTCAATAAAAAAACATTGAAACTAAAAAAGCTTGACAGAATATTTACATGTGTTGGCCTTCTAACCACAAAATAGTCCTTAACATGCATATGTGTAGTTTGCACTTAAAAATAAGCATACATTTAATAATATATAAACCAAACATAATTGTTTCACAGCAAGTTTTGTTCTTACCTTAAGGACAATTTTGTTGTCTGATGTTGGAGTTCTACCAACCCAAAGTGCAAATTTACAGGGGTCTCCTTCAACGTGTTCTGTGACACCTAATTCGGAAGTCTGACAAAAGAATGCAATAAAATAAACTTTAATTAGTAACATAAAGATACACAGGCTTAAAAGAAAAAGTTAAATTCATCTAAATAATACAATCTAACACACAGAGAGAAAAATGTAAATTCTATTCCTATGTAAGGATCAAAAATATTAAGCCAGGAATTATGACCATCATTAGGTCATTTTAGGGATTGTAACCACCAATAGAACAATTTATTTAACAAAAGTTGGGGTAATACAAGATAAATAAAAGCACAAAAACAGCTCCGGGGGAAAAAATAAGTAAATAATAATATTTTTATATATTATATATATATATATATACACATACATACACATATACACACACACAAAAACATACATACACACCTTTATTAAATTATTTTAATGTGAAAAAAGTTACTTTTTATAGATTTATATATGCGAAAAAGAAAATGTAGAGGTGTTTTAATAAACAATATTATCTCTGTTAAATTGTTTTAAGTTCACTGAACATACAAGGACAGCAAGAGGTTACTTATCATAGTGCTGGCCTCAAGAGTAAGTGTCCTAAAACAAAGTATCACAGAAACTCACAAATAATTTCATCTTGTAAATGTATTTGCTTCGTCCACTTGAATCTTTCACTTCTTTACTGAAGACAAGAGACATTTCAAAAAGAAACAAATGTCTTTCACGGCCTTTTCTTATCAAGGTTTTAGGATCCCACACTTGGAAGGACTCTTGTAGAATCAGCTCTCCCTGAGATTCAATGTTCTCATCAAACCCTGCAATAGAAATTAAAATAGGTTTTAAATGTAGTATATATTATTCTAAGGTTTTACATATTAGAACAAAATAACATAAAAATATCATCATCTGGTTCTTAGCATGTTCTAAAATAGATCAATTCTAACCCATTATTAAAAAAAAAAATAAAAAAAATGACAACATGGAAAAGCCATGGGTGAAAAACACCACATGTGACGTACACCCCAATAGCTTGTAGAACCACCATAAAAGCAATTCCTGGAAGCAAAAGTTTTCTGTATGACTTTTTCAGCAATCGAATTTTTGGGGAGGAATTTTGGTACACTCCTCTCCCCAACATTATTTTAGTTAATTGAGGTTTGCAAGCATGTGAATATACACAGCTATCTTAAGGTCTCGCCACAACATTTCAATTAAGTTGATGGTCTAGATGTTAAGGTTTAGCTGTTGATTAGGCCACTGCAAAATCTTGATTCTTTTCTTTTTCAGCCACTCGTTTGTAGATCTGGTCTGCAATCACTTGATGTATGATCCTTGTCCTGTTGTATGACCCTGCTCTGGCCAAGTTTTAGCTGTCACATAGATGACCTAACCTTTTACTCTAGAATACTTTAGTATACAGAGGAGTTCATAGTTGACTCAGCAGGCTTGATTTAAAAAAAAAAAAAAAAAAAAAAAGCGCTTCAAGACTGGAGAAGCTCATAAGATCAGAAACTTAGTAAAGTTTGAACTTGATGATCCAGCAAACCCGGAATGTATTTCTTGAAAAAAAAAAAGAAAACTGTTAATAGTTGGTATATGCTTTCAATCCTGAGACATATCCATTCCAGATTTGCTGGATCACTCAGATTCTCTTCTCCAGTCTTGGAGAGCTGTATTAAAGGCCCAATGACTGCAAGATGCCCAGATCCTGTGGCTTCAAAACAAGGCCAACTCATTACCTACCCACTACCAACACTGGCCCTGATTCATCAAGCAGAATCGGATTATCGGTCGCGCATTCGTATTCGCGATCCGAAATCGTACGCGATCGCGCTATTCAGCAACTGAAAAAGATCGCGGCCTGAGCCGTGCATCTCCGGCAGCTTTACACTGGCGAGCTTGTATTAAAAGTCACTGTTCCCCTAAAAAATCATTCTTTCTAATGGCACACCCGGACCGCGGTAATCCGCGATCGATGGCCGCGCGTACTTTCGCGCTTCCAGCGAGCGCGGATTTTATTGATGAATCAGGGGCACTGTATTTGAAAGTTGGTATGAAGAGTTTGTGAGGATGTGCGGTGTTTGTTTTTTGCCAAAACCTGGAAATATAGCCAATATCCATTTTGGTCTTGTTTGTCCCAAGGACATTGTTCCAGAAGTCTTGCGGTTTGTTTAAATTCAAACCTAAGCCATGCTCCAATGCTCTTTGTAGAGAGTAGAGGCTTTGTCCTGGTAACCCCTCCAAATATGCCATACAGGTTTAGTCTTGATATAATTGTACAGTTATGAACATTTAACATCTAACTATGGCATATAGTGTCTGAGAGATGTAACTCTTGAGTTTTTGCAATTTCTCCGAACATTGCACAATCTGAGATTACACTGTGTTTGCTGGGACATCCGCTGCTGGGAAAATTGGCAACACTCTATTTGTGAACAATCTTTCCTTGTAGAATATTGCACTTCAATTGTTTGGAAATAAACTTATAACCTTTATCATAGCAATGGGCATCCACATCTGATTCTATTCTCTAAGATCATTGCTGATGGCTTTATTCCTTAACATTTTTTTTTAACATACGCATGAATGCTCCAGACCAGCAAAAAAAAAAAAAAAAAAAAAAAAAAAAGTCCTCATGTATATGGGGCAGTAACACTTTCTGATGATTATTCAAATGCATTTGATTAACAGAACCTGACTGCTACTTTTCTCCCTAACTCCTGTGCAAGTGGTAAGAGTGAACGTAGTTTTACACAAATTGCTTCTGCATTCTAAATTTTTGACAGTGTCTTATGTCAAGTGTTGTCTACATTACCTTATATTTGCCTAAAATTTTAGTTTTCTGCTAAGGACCAGATCATTTTTATTATGTCATGATAAGAAAAAGCCTTAGACTGAAATAGGGTATCCAGTACATTTTTATACACTTTTTTCATGAATTTATATGTTTACATACACACTGTATTTCTACAAAAGTGGTAAATTTTTTTGACAGATACACATGCATACCCAGGTGTGGGAGAAGTTTTGATCCAAAATAACAAATTTACAGAGAACACGAGCTTTTAAAAACACTAATACACACAGATACTATTGTTTTCCCTCTAGCATGCACATTTCAAAGAGTTTAAAAGCACACACATTATCAATACAGAGAGGTAAAATGAGTGTAGCTGTTTGTCAACTGAACATTCATATATTAAATCAAACACAGTAGTTCTCAAACTGAGTCTGCTTACAATAAATCTAATCACCAATTTGCTAATCATTAATCATATGCATCAATATAGATGAATCTGGGGTCACCATGCCTTTAAGATCACAAACCAGTGGCAATGATGGCCTTTAAAAGAAAATGTTTTCCTAATTTTAAATTGAATTCTACTTTGTTGGTGGGTAATAAACCAAACTTCAGACTATTTATGTTTGTAAACAAAAATGTATGTAAGGTCCTCTAATGAACCCAGAGAAAAGGAGTTTTTATTTTTAAGATCCTTTCTTTGGAGTCAATTAGGGACGTGTGAATCAGAAAAGGCTGTTCAGTTGAGGGTGGGCAACAGCAACAAAGCCCTAACAAGCCCAAAAGTGAACTGGGGACTGCATGCAGGACTTTACTTTTTATGTTGGCTACAAAAAAAGCCTCAACATCTTTCTGGTATAATTTGGAGATTGTGTGAACAGATGACCAGGTGGCAGTATTGCAAATCGTGAAAACCGAAGCTAGATGTCAAAAGGCACACTAACAAATCTGGTAGACTGAGTCCTCAATGGTCTGTCCAAGCCACCTAAATATAATAGACCTAGAAAATACATCACCCTTGTGGATTTTCTGAGGAAACAAAGGAGAGTATAATTTTTTTTGAAAAAATGATGTGGGGGAGAGTTAGACCCTTATGGTCTGAAAGAGCAAAAAATATCAGTAATTGGTTTAAATGATACCACTGAGCACTGACAGAATCAGGTGAGACTGCAAGGATAAAAAAAAAAAAAAAAAAAAAAAAAACATCCAAGTTGGCACCTGCAGCTCTCCTGTGCATAGGGAGACCAGGGAAAATATCATAGCACCACATGATTCTCACCCCAACTAAAATTGGAGCTCCGGTCTGCTCCATGCATCTAGAGGCTCCTCCAAAAATAACAGCCCTGCCAAAACAAAACAACGCTGTATGATCCCTACACCCACAGACCATCAGGTGAGAGATCATATTTATATCCTGGGGGAGAGGCGGGGATACAGGATCAAACAGACAGCTTTCCTACACTTGACCAACCAGTGCCGGACACCACATTAAAGAGCATACTTGTATCTCTAGGAAACTCTCTTACACAAAGATTCTCTTTATATGATGCACCAATTCCAATCTGATTTACATAGGCTAGGTCAAAGAATTGGCCATGTGGAAGACAAAATGGCAGAATATGTTCAGGCATATAATACATTGGCAAACTCATAATACTATGCAGAATAATGTTTACAAGATGCAGTTAAAAATAGCAGACCTTAGGACAAATCCCTCAGAAATAACATCAAATTTAAAGGGACTGATTAAAAAATCTCTCAAGCTGAGTTGATACCTATCTGCAGCAACTCTTTGTATTGCTTTTACCAAACACACCCAAAGAGGTAACTGAATATTGACAGGGATCACAGGCTACCTGCCTATCACCCGGATTCACTTTTTACATGTTAAAGACTGGAACAAATGTAAATCGGTTAAACAATGGAACTCTCTACCTGACCCTTATTCCATTATTACCCTGTTTGCAAACCAATTACAATAAACGAAAGGAAAAAAAAAATCATGGCACTTAAAACTGCTTTTCCCAAAATCGTAAAATTGAATACAAATTGGACTTCCATTACTTTATCATAATCAAAGAAGGCAAATGACAAATGGTTTTGTCTCGTGAATTTGGATTATCTCTTCTTGATAGATGGAGCATAAAAGTAATTACCTCCAACTCCCCAACTGTACACATTGGCAAAAGCTACCCTGTTAACATCATCCTCCCAGGGTTGCTCTTTTTTTTTTTTTTTTTTTTTTTTTTTACTACACAGTTTCACTTAACTTGTCCAAAATAGGAAAAATGGAATTATCGTGGGTTGTATGAATAGCTGCTTTAAAAATGATGACTTTACCCTAAAATCCTTTATATATTCCGCAGAGTTTAAGTGACGGTTAAGCCTTTTATTATGATCGTTAAGCCTTTTATATGGAATTATAAAAAAAAAAAAAAAATAGCACGTAATCTGCTTAATAAATCTTGCTAAGTGGGTGGTACCGGGCTGCCAGAAATTAAGGATTACTATATTGCTTCTCTAATAGATCAATTAAAACACTATAACAATAATTATCCTTTTGATAACCTGCTTTTAGGCGAACACTAACAAAATCTCAAACTTCCCCCCTATTCAAGCCACAGTATCAGCCTGGAATATTTTGCAATCTACTTTTACTTTTTGCAGGTTTACTATTACTATTCCCATTCCTATTAAAGTGTTCAAACTAGTTAATCCCAATCTTTCGGTCTCCTCATGCATAAATAAAAGGGGTATTACACGAGAAACCCCCTATTTTGAATCTACTGGTATTGGACCAGTTTGAATTATTCTAAATTAACCACTGGAATTATATCCCAAGATCTCATAAATGTAACAGATGAAGCTAAAGCATGGATGATTATCTCCTCACAAGCTCCCTCTAAACGGGATCTCTTTCTTTTAGA
This sequence comes from Pyxicephalus adspersus, assembly GCF_032062135.1. Taxonomy (NCBI): domain Eukaryota; kingdom Metazoa; phylum Chordata; class Amphibia; order Anura; family Pyxicephalidae; genus Pyxicephalus; species Pyxicephalus adspersus. The sequence goes on along the minus strand of NC_092862.1, from coordinate 83,887,248 downwards.
ATCTACTGCAAAATTAAGAACACTGGGTAGAAACTTAAATTCATTCACAATGGAAAATTGATTTGGGCATATTACTCCCACAAAATTGGCTAAATTCTCCTCTCACGCCTCTATGATATTAGAATTATTTCTGACCTCACTGGCTTTATTACCAGGCCCAACCCTGATTTAGCTCTTTTTAGCATTGCTATAGATGACTTTCCTCCCCAATACAAGGTAGTATTTGCAATATCCTGTTTGCAGCTAGAATGACCATTTCTCAATTGTATATATGAAATATATCCTGTCATCTTTTTCTTGTCATTTAATTTTTAGAGTTCAAACATAATGTAGATATGTAAGAATGCTTATCTTTGATCGTTTGCTCGATTGATAAGTTTTACAAATATTGGCACACAGGGGTTCAGAAATATACAAATTTTATTTACTGTGCTTATGTTAAAACCTTCAATAAAAACCATTATAAAAAAATAAATGTCTTCAATAAATTGCATCATAGGATGCAGAGCTTTATAGCAATTAAAAAACTGAATTGACCTGACTTGCTCAAGCAGGTTCCAAAGCATATCCTAAGAAATGAACACCTTTGCCAATCTCTTAGGAATCCCAGACATACCAGGCAAAAAGGTGGAATTAAGCAGGGTTTTTATAACATTTTTTGCATTTTCATATTACAATACAAAAAGAAAAGACATAACAAACTAGGTTTATGGGATATCTTTAGGAGTTACATCATCAATACACAGCAAAAACATTATTATGGTAAAAGCAATCCAACAGGTGTACATGTTCTACAAGGTAGGAAACCTAAAATATTATTAAATCCAAAAGGTCATAGCGTGGATTAAAAACATTTTGAGTAATGAGCAGCATTGAGTTTTAGAACAGTCACCATTAGTTTGTGTAAGGCTCTTGTCAGTACCAGTATTCTCCAGACACCAGTCCCCCCTAATGCCACAGTCTTCACCTTTGGCAGCCCCCCCTCAGCCTCGGGAGATTGGTAGCATCTCCCAGCACTCAGTTGCCCCCAGGACCTAATGCACAAGGGATGGTGTCTGGAGATAGGCTGGCAGCTTACCAGGAGCCCAACGATACACAGTACAGAATTACCAGGGAATCCAGAAACAAGCCGAAGCCAAACACAAGAGGTACACAGACCAAACAAGGTACACAGGCAAAGGTCGGTCCAGGCTGAGTTCAAGCAGATTGTCAGGAACAGGCAAAGGTCAGCAAAAGAAAAATACTCAGAATCTCTCCAGCACAGATAAGCCCAGCTTAATGCTATAACAGGCACTGGTGACTGGGAGCAGAGAGGCTTTAAAGTCCCAGCAGTCAATAGCAGTGCAGGGCTGAGTCTGGAGCTGATCAGCCTCTAGAATCCCCTTCAGCTGTGCACAGCCTAACAAGGCATGCTGGGGATGCCATAAATCTATCAGGCTGCACGGCTAAAGAGAAGCAGGGGCTGCTGCTATCTTAGTTAGCTGCTGAAAATGACACCTCTGGACAGAACAAAAAGTGTTTTAAATTGCGATGGCACACAGCCCGGAATCGTTGGCCAGATGCTTTTCTAACAGCTTGATAATTAGAAACAAACAGTCAAGGATTCTTTCCAATAGTACCATCTATTTTCAAACTTGTCATTCCTGTCATAGGGACCAGCAGTAAGGTCTTCTATCAGCATTAAACCACTTGGCGGAAAAATTTCATTATAAAATGCCATAACCCTGAGCCACACTCGAGGTGGAATTAAGGGCTTACCTGGTCCTCACGAACCCCTGGCTCGGCATCTGTGTCCCCTTGGCGATACAAGTCAGCCAAGATGAAGATGCATGTGTGTGTGGGCGGGCGGCGTGCGCTGGGAAATTTATAATAAATATTTTTAAATGTCAAATGTACTGCTTTGACATTTAAAAATACTAAAATAATCATACCGCCAGGGGGGTTAATAATGCAAAACCACTGAGCCATGAAGGACAGGTGCTTGACTGCCAGAGCAGCAGAATACAGAGTTTGGCAGCATTCAGTAAATGTTTGACTACCAAAGTTTTATGGAATTTAAGTGTAAGGGATGTTGAAGCAGAAAAAATGCTGGGTCGTCCGGCACTGTGTAGTCTGTAAATTTTTGTATGATTTCCTTCACCTCCGCCCCAAAATGGACACACAGTTTAGGACCAAAATATGTGGAGCATGGAGCTCTCTCCTTCTTCACATCGCCAACAGCGATCCAAGACCGTAGGGTAAATCTGATGAATTTGAGAAGGTGTATGGTACCATCTGGTAAGTATCTCAATAGTGGAGTTCCTGGAATGAACTACAGACAATCACAATGTGATGTTCAAGTCAGCTTCCCAATGTGTAAGGTAAGTAGGTGAAGAGTCCCCTAGTGGGCAGTTAATCAAGGCATAGATGGATGACAGGGCTTGTCTATCTGAGCCTGCCCCTGCGTAAAGAGTTTTAAAAGGTGAAAAGATCTTGCAAAATCTCTACTAGGTGGTAGGGAGTGTAGAAGTGTACAACCTGCCTTGCTCTCCATAGACCCAGTGGTTTTGAGGCACTCATATTCGCCAGATCCTGAATCTGGAACCAGTTCTCTCCTTTCAGGAAATCAGGGACCCTTTTCATCCCAAGTTGGATCAAATGCTCAAAAAAGCATCATCTCTTCCCAGGTCAAAAAACTGGATTAATAAATATGGGGTAGAGTGGGGACAGAGAGGGTGCAATATTAGGAAACTGAAATGCTGTGTGGCATAACCTCAGGGTGGGGCCTAGAAAAACCTATATGACTTATTTTGAGAGTAATATTGATATTTGCTATGATCTTACAAACTAGGTCTTTAAGGTGTCACTCACTTACTCCAAATTGCTATTGTTTACTTATGTGCTGGATGGCCTGGGACAATCCTGCTCATTATTGGTGCGTACTATTTAGTAGAACAAGTACCCTCCTTGAAAATACTCTACGACGTCTGATCCTAGTGTACCAAATATCCATACCCTGGCGGTTCAAAAGGAAACTAATTTGGTTACTTGAAACATAGGAGGCCTCAATCACCATATTAAACCACGCAAATTACTGCCCATTTGCACTCTCTCCACCCAGATGTGGTTTTTCTATGGGAAACTCATCTTAAGACAGGAGATAAATTGCCCCTGATTCACTAAGCATTCGTATTCGCGATCGGAAATCAGAAGCCGTTGCGCAATTCAGCAACTGAATGAGCTCGCTGCTGGAGCCTCGCATCCCCGGCAGTTTTAAACTGGTGAGCTTGCATTAAAAGTCACTGTTCCCCTAAAAAAGCATTCTTTCTAATGGCACACATTACCCTTAGACCTAAAAAAAATGTTTGTGCTGTTCAAATGTTTAAAACATCTATATGCGCTAAGAAAAAAGCATATTTTAAAACCACTTATTTTTTTCCTGTTGGGAAAGAGTTAACCGAGTTCAGCTCCTCTACATAGGCGCCTATCTAAAGGCTTATGATGCCTGATCGGAGGAGCCGCCTCGGGGTAAGTCTTGCGACTTTCCGTGGGCGAAGCCTCGGCTTTGCCATCGGACTAGATTTTCCCACAAAAATCACAAGCGCACACACGTTCTTGTTTGCTTGTATTATTTATATTTTTTAATATATATATATATATATATATATATATATATATATATATATATATATATATAAAAAAATTTTACCATTAAATCCTCCCCAACTTTATTTTATTTTTTTAATTACTAGAATAATCTGTTTACTGGTGTACAAATCTAAAGGATCATATCAATCAATGATAATGAAATGTCCAATCGCAAAAAAAAAAAACAAGCCAATTTTGACAGACTACGCAAGTGCTAATTGCAAGTGAATTTCTATCACCTGTGCGCTTAAATTTGAGCATATATAAGGGTGTGGTTTAACTTGCTTTTTCCTTTTGTCTTTTTCTTGTTGTTTCTCTGTTGTTTTGTGTGTTATCCTAATTAATCTATGTTGCTGCATTTGATACCTTGCTTACCATTTAGCACAATAGCTTCTTTTTTATTTATCTTTTTTACTTTGAATGTTTTAATGTCTATTTTGCAATTTTGAAGTCAATGTTAATGCTATGTTATTGTGTTTGTGGCCATGTTTGATTGCAAAATTTTGCCTTTCCATTACCACTTTGAAATGTTTGCCCTGCATAAATATTTTCTAATCCAGTTTTCCACCCTAGATAGGGCAAAATTGCATATTGGTTTGGTAAGTATTTTTTGAATGCAATATTTGTTGGGCCATATTGTTTGTGTGTTTTTTTTTGGTTTTGATGTGTTTTTATATTTTATTGTGACCTTTTAGTAAATGTTTCTTTTGAATAAAGTTGTTTCTAAAATGTTGTCGTTTGTTTTTTGGGGGTTTGTTATTTGATCTCCTTTCTAATCTCTCAGGACACACAGTTTAAAAAGACAATTGTGATTGTTTTTAAGCTGTTCCTTCCTCTGAATTATTTGTAAAGCTAAAAACAGCACAATTGTCTTATTTGTTTGATGCGTATAGTTGTCACAGTTGTTTGATGCGCTAGTTGTGCGTCAAACTTCAGGAGCGTGTAGCTCATAGTTGTGCACTACGGCGGACCCGCTACGTGCACCTGAACTGTTTTATCAGTTGAAAAATGCACTGCACTTTTGCACAGTCCCCAATAAGGTAAGTTTGTATTTTTTTGTGTATTTTGCATGTTTTGCATATGTATGCATTTAGATGTGTGTACATATACATAGAAAAGAGAAATTAGAAGAAGAAATAGGCAAAGAGGGCTTTTTGGACCCTATTGCTTCACATTGAAAGGATTGCCCATTTCTTCCTATGATTTTGGATATCATGGGCTTGGCTACAAGCAACATTCATGGAGGATTTTGCTTCTGGTTAAAAGAAGGAATCCACCTTTATGTGCTTCCACTACCAAGCTGTGGTGATTAAGTCAATTATATATAGTGGGCCAAGATCTAAAATGCCATTCAAATCTGCAAAAACACCCTGAAGGGGTGTAAAAGCAATACAATGTTTGGTACAAAGTGGATTTGGCCTTGGAACTTTGATATACTAGTACTATTTCTTTTGTGTAAACAACTAAATAATGCATACACTCCAGTATTTATGAGCAAGGTAAGTTAAGCAACAACATAACATCTGTTCATTTCTAAGAATGTGAGACCCTGCTAGTGAGCTTGGCAATCAATGTGCTTTGATGTTGTGCTTGGCAACCTGGACCTCCTTCCATCACCATCAGGTGTGCTAGAATGAGTATGCAACTCATCTGGACAACTAATTGACAACCGGTTTGGACAGCAAGTGGAAGTGTGTTTGTATACTATAGTGCTAAGATCAGGCAGCACAGCACAATGACAACAAACCTATAACACAACTACAAATGAACACATGAGTTGTGTGGGGACAAATCAACATGAGTGCAAATGTCAGGCTATAAAAAAAAAACAAACAAAAAAAAGAAATCATGACAATTTATTCAGAAATGGAATATGTACATAATACATTCAAATACCAATATGTGACAAAGGCAACGAGGGGGTTAAGAAGGAGTTTGGTGTGAAAACCATGCAGACTTTTGTACTCAATACTTATGGAAAAAATGACAACACATTGCTGAAGAATTGCTAAACTACATAAACTGGCTTTACAAACCAGGCACAAAAACATTGCAGCAACAGATGAAGCTAACAATCATGAGGATTACAAAAAAATCACATCAATGCATACCATTCAAGCAAACTTACTTTTTTTGTTTGTGATGGAGTAGAATGTAACATAAAAAAGTATTACTTACAAAAAAAAAAAAATCAAGCACTAAAGATTCCTGTAAAACGACCTGTAAAATGACCTGTAAAATGGACTGGAGAACACAGAACAGGGTGCGGAGATGTGCGCTAATCAATTGCTATCACCTCATCATTGAGGTTAACATCTCCTGAATTGTGCAGCTGAAAATGAGCGCCTTAATTGGCGTATTCGCGATCTTTGCGGGGAAACCGGCAGGCGAGTTCACTAGAACTCGGGCCCGACTCGCGGTAATAGACTTCGCTGTCTGGCGCGTGCGTACGTGCATTTCATTGATGAATCAGGGCCATTGCGTCTTCCAGGGTCCTGGGTTGGTGAAGTGATTGCATCCTCCTACTCCAAGAAGAAAAGAGGGGTGGCTATAATCTTTTCATAAATCATTAACTTACCAATAACTTGATGTCCATATAGAACAGAGTTCAGAGTTATTTGTTATTGAAAATGGTTATTCAGGGTACCACCTACTCTCTCCTTAATATCTATGCACCCGATCGCCCTAATGCCCACTTTTTCATACAAATTTCAGAATTACTTTTATCAGGTGATTTTTCAAGTCTAATAGTAGGTGGGGATTTTAATTTAGCCCCAGACCCTAAAGTGGATAGATCTGAAACGCACTCCACTTCTGGCTCAAGTGTTTTATACAACTTTATGGACTCATTGTCCCTCTTAGACCCCTGGAGAACACACAATCCAACCCAGAGAAATTATTCCTGCTGGTCCAAGGTAAATAAGACCTTTTCCCATATATATTTTTTTTTAACCTTTGACTCATTCATCCACAAAATCTCAAAAACGGTGTATCAGCCGATCTATTTATCGGATCACGGCCCAGTATTGATGAAACTAGAATTGGCACATCCAATTGCTCAAACCCCTAGATGGCGCTTCCCCACATACCTATCCTCCTCCCCAGCATTACAATCTTTTTTTTTTACTAACCTCCTGGGCTAATTTCCAGGATGAGAACATCCAGCACTAGGAGAACCCAGTTTTGCTTTGGGAAACGGGAAAAGCAGTTATGAGAGGCCAGATTTCAGCCTATGTAATTAGACAAAGAACAGAAAACAAAAAAGTATGCAAGTCCTTATATGACAATGTGGCGGCAACTCACAGAACTCATTTACCTGATCCAACAGACTCTATTAAATGGGCCTGGTTACAAGCAGCAATGATTTCGGATAATCATTTACACACCGAGGCATTATCTAAAGCACGCAATACTAAATATAAATTTTATCGATGGGGGAACAAGACAGGTTCTCTTATCTAATTTAGCGTCTCCACAGAAACCCAAACGTTCCATTCATACGTTACGAAATTCCACGGGTATCAAATGTCACAAACATGATGGCATCAATAATATCTTTGAGACCTTTTTTAGGCAAATTTACTCTGCTAAATTTCCTTCAGAAGCTGACATTGCAGCGTTTCTACAAAAAGTAGAATATCCTACTCTGTCAATGTCCCAGCAAGAATGCCTAAATGCCTCGATAAACATTGAGGAGGTTGCAAGAGCTATTAAAAACCTTCCCTTAAATAAAACCCCAGGCCCAGATGGTTTACCGGCTGAATTTTTTAAACCACTGGAATCTTATCTTTCCCCCTTACTGTTAGAAATTGATAACGGTATCTTGGATAACCAAATATCTTTTCCAAATTTACCCAAGCCCACACCTTATTGATTCCTAAACCTTATAAATACACTGAGTGCCCTTCATCCTATAGGCAAATTGCTTTACTTAACACCGATTATAAAGTGATGGCGAGAATTATGGCAGGTCGCTTGCAACCTATACTACCCGCTCAAGTGACTACTCATCATTTGGGATCCCTCAGAAATCAACACATTTCCATTGGCATACGTACAGCTATTGCTGCAACCACACTTAAGTTTAACAAAAACCATGTGCTTCTGTGTCTCGACGCAGAAAAAGTGTTTGATAGGTTATTATGGCCGTATCTACATTCATTGCTCGCTAATAGACAATTTGGTATGCGCTTTCAAACCTATATAAAATTTTTAGATGACCATCTCACAGCGCATCTTATTGTAAACAATCAGCTTTCGCAAGCTATTGCTATGCATAGTGGAACAAGACAAGGATGTCCCTTATCCCCCTTGTTGTTTCATCTCGCATTAGATCCCTTATTGCATATTTTAGAACACTAGACACTAGATTCACTGGTATAAAGTTTGGTTCTGTGGAGACGAAGATTACTGCTTTGCCAGATGATATCCTGTTCTTTCTTGCTAACCCAAAATAGTCTTTACACTTCATTATGTCCACGCTTCAGGACTTTCAAAAAATTACAGCTTATACTGTAAATATTGACAAATCTGTTGCCCTTTTTCTGTTTCCCAAGCACAAACCAAGCTGGAGTTCCTTATTCCCATTTCAATGGGCTAAGTCCTACTTTAGGTACTTGGGAGTACTGATCCCTAAAAACCCTGCAAAACTTTACACGCTGAATTTTACAAAAGCTATACGAGTAATGCAAAAATTTTGGGGGCACCCCTTACGCTCCCTTTTATGGGACGAGTGGTGCTAATTAAAATGATCACCTTTCCCAGGTTACTATTCCTTTTCTAAATGCTTCCAATTTTGTTACCAACCAAAGATTTAAAACGCTTTACCTTTTTATTTCGCTCATTTATTTGAGGTGGCAAACATATTGTACCGATATGTACCCGATGTGACTCTCTAAAATCAGGCAGCATTGTTACGTATCTTAAAAGATCGGATACACGGCACATCTTTTTATATAAATTTGCGGGTGGATTTCTCTTTATATCCTTCCCAGAATCCCATGGCTATTTTACATACCCACAAGCAACTCCTGCAATTGATACAATTGAACTCTTTAATTTATTCCATGTGGCAACTCTGGCACTTTTTACGGAAAACAGAACTACTTAATGCCCATACTTCATTATATCTCCCCTTGGCAGGCAATGCCGATTTTACACCTGGATATGCTGCTTCATTGCTAATGACATGGGCCAAGCGAGGTCTTACCTCAATCAGATTACTAATTAACCCCGACACTCACAAGGTATACTCTTTTCTAGAACTGAAAAATCGGTTCCCCTTTATGGCGGACAGTATTTTTTTTACTAATTCAAGTGAGGGTGTATGAAGTAAGAACTGTTAGACAATTAGCCCCTCGTGATTGGGATAACCCACTAGATAGGATGTTATTGTCCCCTCAGGTTCCCACAAAAGCTATCTCCAAATTATTTTGAGTTTCTCCAACTGATTTAAACTTTGAAACTTCTAGGGTGAGCATGGCAAAGTGGCAGACACATTTTCCTAATTTAGCAGTCTCAAAAATCAGAATGTACAGACTATCCTGGAAGGCTATTCCAGCAGTTCAGTATATATAAATGTTCCTTTGACTCTTCCATAAGAATTAAATCTCACCTCAATTAGCCTATCATATGGGTCTCTCAGATAGGAGTGCATGTTTTAAATGTGGAACCCAAACGGCTACACTTTATCAAAATTTCTGGGAATGCCCCATTATAAAGCAATTTTGGAGGCAAGTGGTAAAATATATTCATAGATATTTACTGAATTATATACCATTCACGTCAGAATGAGTAGTTTTTGATTTAGTGGAGTTAAGGGGTGTCCGGTTTACTAGAGGCACCAAACGATTAGCACGTTTTACTCTCAGCTATTGCTAGGAAAACTATTCTGCACTGCTGGTTAGAGTCCACCCCCCAATGATGCATCTCTTTATGACTTAACTACAAGAACTGTTTAGAATGGAATGGATGGAGGCTTCTTTCCATAAAGCAAATATTTTTTGAGATTTGGGAAAGTTTTATTGACACACTAATTTTAGCTAATAAAACCAAATTGTACAACAGTTTCCGTCACACCACATGGTACCTCGAAAGAGAATTAATAAACGACCCCCCATTGTTATGTAACTTCTAGTTCGGTCTATTTTACTGTAATACCATTATTGTTATTGTTAATGTGTAATGCCATTATTTGTTGTATGGTTTTTATTTTGTTTTTGACAAGTATTGACCTATTTCAGGGTTTACCATAAAAACATGTGAAAGGTTTACACTAGCGTTGCAAATGTTATATAATCTATTTTGTTTTCTTTTATTCATGTTTGCTGGTTGTAAAATACAAAAGATATGTCTAAAATTCATTTTTCTACTGTTAACCTCCAAAAAAATATAAAAAAAAAAAAAAAAAGCTAAATACTATACCCAAGTTAATAAAGCTGGGAAACTATTGGCTAATCAATTAAAAGCTCAAGTAATTAAAAATAAAATAGCATATGTTCATCATCATAGGACTAAACTTAGATTAACAAATCCACAGGATAAAGCCAATGCTTTTAAAGAATATTAATATATTTTATACAATCTTTAAGATGATCTTGACTCTATACAACCTACTAAAGCAACTATCACTGATTTTTTTAAAGTCTGCCAATCTTCCTAATTTGTCACCTGACCAACTAACGGTACTTAATTAACCATTTACATGTAAATGATTGAATTTTGAGATTGAATTCTATGTCATGCTGTTTTTTCGGGTACTTTTCCGAATGAGATGTTGAAAGTAGTTATTGTCACCATACTGAAACCTGATAAAGACACATCACAAGTCTAAAACTTTAGGCCTATTTCCTTAATAAATAATGATTTAAAAATGCTAATGTTAAATTGAATCCAATATTCTGAATTTCTGAACCTCCAATGAGTTTTTCTCACTCTAGATGCCGAAAAGGCGTTTGATCACCTACAATGGGAATCCCTTAAATCCCTGCTTTAATGTCTACAATAACAGAATTTAACGGTATTACTACTATAAAATTATTCCTCTAAATGTAATATTCTGTTTGTGGGGATTCCATTACCAACTCAAAAACATATATATCGGAAAAATTTTCATTTTCCTGGGGACAAAAGTCTTTACAGTATTTAGGAGTACGTTTACCTTATCCTAGCTCTGAGCTTTACAAGAAATTTTTTTTGCCTCTTCCTAAATCCATACAGAATTAATTAGATTGACCAAAATAGAGATGTATTGGTTGGGCAGAATAGAGGCCTACAAATCGTGTCTTTTACCTAAACTACTATATCTGTTCAGGACTCTACCTATGAATATTCCAACATTTTTTTTCATATCCATGCAAACCTCATTGAATTCATTTCATTTGGAAGAACACAAAGCCTAGGTTTTCTAGCCGTTATCCTGTCAATAAAGTAGGTGGGGTAGGGTTGCCCTCTATTCAAGAATAATAATATGCCTCATTAGTAGACCATTTGGAAAGAAGTCTTCAAACACACATAGACAAAAGGCTTAATACTGAAACCTCTTTTTTTAAAGGTGGAGATTACTTAGCTTTTTTAATAGCCATGTCTCTATCTTCTAAACCTAAGATTTCAGCTTTGTACTTTAGAGAAGCCATGGTACTTGCTAGGGAATATTTAGTTAAACTCAAGGACTATGAAGATGCTACATTTTTATTACAAATTCTGCTTAGATCTTATGAATATTTAATTCCCAATTTAAATGTCTCCTCTTGGGTCAGGAAGGGCTAAAAATGTATATCTGATTTTCCTACTATGACCTCGTTAGCTGACAAATAAAAAATGTGGCAAGTACACCACCTGATAAGAATACTACTGTTTAATACTTTTATACTACCCCTTAAAATGTGGTGTCGGAAACAAAGCTCATTACCCTGCAAAGGGGGATTTCTTCGTACTATCCTATTTTTCAAAATAAAGATAAATGGAAAAAATTACCAATTTTTTCTATCTGGGAAAATTACCTTCATTGTTCTATTTCTCTGACTAGCTGGAAATTAGCAATTAATTCTGTACTCAAAGCTACTAAATGTGTATCTCATTGGGAATGCTACCAAAAAATATTACTTAGATGGTATAGAACTCCATCTAGATTAGCTAAATGTATACTAAATTATTGACCATTGTGTTGGGTAAAATGCAGTTGTTTAGGCACATTTACACATATGTTTTGGGAATGTAATAAAATTCAGTTTTGGGCATTAATTTCTGTACTATTGCAAAAAATAACTGAAATTAGTATGCGCTTAACTCCTGAGCTCACCATGTTAAATATTTGAGCTCCAATGTTAAATATAGGTATTGAAAATTTTCTTTAGTGCATAGAACCATAGTGACACATGTTCTTATAGCAGTAAGGTTTATTATTGTTAGTAAATGGAATCAGGATATTACGGCTGATGTATCAGAAGTAATAGGAAGAGATAATACACAATATTGTTATGAAAAAGCTTTGGCAAATTATCTTGGGGAAATTCAATGCACAATGGAAAGCATGGATTTCAGTGTCTAAATATGTTGAGTAATGATTACCTTCTAAGTTGTAATTTTCTATTCAATGATTACCTATTGTTATTGCCATTAAGTTATATACTGTTATATGGCTAGTGAACCTTTTCTTTGTTTAGTTTGTCTTTTCAGTATTTTTGTATCCCATTTTTTTTTCTCCACTATTTTATGTGTTTCCTTGCTATTGGCGTTTTTTGTTATTTTGTAAAATCCAATAAAAATCTCTAAAAAAAAAAAAAAAAAAAAAAGACAGCTACTTTAGCAAATTGGGTAACAAGATAATTGGATTGAATAGTACAAATAGAAGATTGTCCGCAGAGGTGGCAATCCTACAATCCTATGTACCTCAAACTTCAATCCTGCTATGTCAGAGTTGGCTCTAATTGCTCTAGAAGGGGTTCCAGTGGCAAAATAAATGTAAGGGAGGATAGGGATCAGTTGTCCCAGGCTTCACGCATAGAGACTAATCCCACCTGGTCAGTATGCACTAGAGGGATATAGGGCAATTGATGGAACAGATATGGACCCTAAGCGAATCTAATGGAAATGTGCTTCCCTCCGAGATCACATTATATGCATTTACCATAAGAGGGCGTATGGTCACCTGAAACTGTTTATAATAAATCCGTGTGAACCAGTCAGGACCTGGAGCCTTGCCTGAAGGAGTATTGGGCATTGCCCTTTGTATTTCTTCCCCCAGCAATGGGGCTTCCAGAACTTTCATCTCAATAGAAAAAGGTTTTGGCATCCTCACTTTGGTCAGATATATTTGTGCTGCCTCAACTAAAGTGGGCCTCATGCTTCTTGTGTTTTGAATAAAAATTAAAGGACATATAGTAATTCTTTGAATTCCTCAGCAATATCTCAAACCTGGTAACGTTTTTACCCTGTGGCCTACTATAAAAGGTACAAAGGTGCTCTCCCTCTGCCCTCTCAGTGCTCTTGCCAGAAGGAAGCCACATTTATTAAGGCATAGAGCCACTGTCCTCTCTGCTGTAGGCGGTCGTTTTTTTTCTTTTCTACTTCAATAACCTTCCTAAGGACAGAAGGAGAGTCATAATCTCTTGTTGTCTAGCTTTCTCAAGGCGTGTACCATGCTTTATAAAATGTCCTCCAAATAATGGTCTTGTAGGCCTCCCATACTACTAGGGGGTTGCTTTCTGGTGTGTGGTTTAGGGGTAAGTACTGGACTAACTCTACTTCAATCTCTTTTAGGACCACTTAATCTTTAAGGAGGGATTATTTAAATTTCCAGTTTCAAATTTTAGGGTGCTCATGTGAGAGCATAATCTCACTCACTGCTCACCTAGGCATGGTCCGATAGAAACATCTCTCCAATTGAGCAGATTTTGACACAGTGTAAATGAAATTTGCATATGCAAAAATGGTCAGTTCGGGAGTATGTCTGGTGTGGGTGGGAGTAGAAGGTGTAATCTCTTTCTCAAGGACATAGGATGCGCCACACATTCAGCAGTTGGTAGTGAAAAATTCATTTCTCAATACGTTTGCTGGCCCTGGGGGTTCCCCCTGAGCGTCTCTTTAAGAGTCTGCTAAGGGAGCTGCAGCAAAATTAAAATCTGGCCTTAACACCAAAAGACCCTCTCTAAAGTCCCCTAGGTGTTCCAAGACAGATCATAGATAGGTTTTTTGATTCGAGGAGAGCATTTATACAGTAGCTAACGGCACTGCCAGATATAGCTTCCCCCCATCAAGGTATACCTCCCCCAGTTTTCATGGTATTGTGTTAGAGAATACCCCTCAGGGCCTGCCAAGGAGGAGTTTTTGGTAGTAGCTGCTTTTCACCACAGCTCTGCTGACCACCAGCTTCTTGGTTGCTTTGAAGGAGACTTGCGGGTGCTTGCCAACACTCCCAGAAGGATCTGTGGACCCGACGGGCGGCACAGGAGGGTGCCGGACATTCCCGCACCAGGACTGCTGGGGCGGCCATCTTGAACACGTGGCACCCGGGAGCCACACCAGACTACAGGCTCTGAGACCACACTTGGCAGTCCCCGTTGCAGCCTACTGCAGCACTGCTCACAGCAAAGATCCTCTGCTGCAAATAACAGCACAGTGTTGCAGAGGCATCCTTCTGTCACCTCTGGAACGTTGGACAGCCAACCTACCAACACCACAGCTCTCCACCCAGCAGGTACTAGCTGGTTGGTGCTCTGACCAGGATTGGAAAGACCCAGCCTTCTGCCACACATCACTTCCTACACTCGCTGGATGAGACCCTTTCTCTACAACAGCAAGACACTGATCACACAGGATTACAGAAACTTGTGAGTACAATTACCCCCACAAAAGGGGCACTGCCTTTCTCTGGGATCACAGTGCCTGTCCTATTTGGACAGCAGATATAATCTGTTAAAATTTTTTTCACTCCGAAACCCCGGACTCCCACTACACCATAACGGATTCCTAGCGGTCTTCAGGACCGGGACCTCCCATCACTGCTGGGCATCCCACAATGGTAATCTTTACCTCATCCAAATGACCATCTTTTGATAATTTACAGGGTGACCAAAACTACATGGGGCATAATTGATACAGAGGGACTTAATCTGGGACACCGAAACTACCTGAATCAAGCCATCATCCACTCTTAGCATTACACTATCAATCCTGCTTGCTTCAACAACCTAAAATGCTGGAACCGAGTCTTGCACAGTCGACGATTTACATTTTTAGGAGGTCCTTCAAATATTACCAGGACAGTTGGATGACCTCCTGCAACATGTATCCATTTCCCCAGCACTCATGGGCAAGGGTAAATCTGCGGGCCAGTCCTCCCAAAAGCGAGAAATTGCCAATTTACTTGCCCATTCACGACCGTCTGGGACAAACAGAACCGAGCCCGCCACCAGATCCTCCTCCGCCCACACTTTCCAGGTCGAACAAGATACGGCAAATTCCTTACAAGAGGGATCAACTGCTGGCTCACTCCTCCATCATGACTCAGACAATGACTCCTGTTGCCCCCACAGCCCACCCCAGACATCCACTGATTCAACTAATGGCGTTTGGGATGAACATCTTAAATCAATCCCCACCAAGTCTGATTTTGAGGCCTACCTCCAACACATACAAGAGTCCTTTCGCTCAGAAATGCATGCTCTTAGGAGAGATCTGGGTTCCAGAACAGAAGAAGTTGAGTAAGTGAGAGGTTCTTCGAAGCCATGTGCACCAACACACCCACACCTTAAAAGAGCATTCAGCCTTGATCCAACAACTAATATATCAGCAAGACGAACTGAAAAATTGCAGCAGGCGGAACATTAGAATTCGGGATCTACCGGAATCTATTGAATCCAAAGATCTACATGTGGCAGCTACCTTTATCTTCATTGACCTCTTACCCAAACCCAGGGAAAATTTCATGGAGATTAACGGTACCCACAGGACACTAGGCCCTAAAAGCCAAGATCCTGCGAGGTCCGGGATGTTATCTGCCGCATACAGTAATTCCAACTCAAGGAATCCATTATGCTGGAGGGCGAGTTCCCAAGGGGAATTTTCTTTTAGCAGAAAACCTATCCTGTTCCTCATGGATCTATCCCACCGAACTCTGGCACTTTGCAGAGCTTTGAAACAGCTCCTAGATCTCTTGAGACAATAACATCAAATTCCCAAGGGGCTTTCCATTCCAGCTGATTGCCCACAGAGGAAACAAATCATCAACCTTCCAACATCTGGATGACCTCACATTGTTCCTAGGAAACTTCCAACTACCACAAGTGGCACACTCTGAGTGGCCACAACATACAACGCTACTGACTCCCAGCATCCGAATGGCAACTGGCTAGAAAGAGGTGCATTAGGAGTTCCTCCCAATGCAATGCACGAGGGGTTCTGTCGCAATTCCAATGGCAAAAAGAGTTTCCCAGCACTTGTGGACTGATAGGTATGAAGAGTCTCACCTGATACCAAATGTATTATCTACTGCTCACCATTCTGTATCTTTCTTTCCACTAAACACCCACCCACCCACCCACCCAACGATACTGTTCAACATAGGATTAATAAAGATAGTTTCTTACAATGTCAAAGGTCTTAGCAGCCCCCCAAAAAAACGATCAGTGCTATTATCTGACCTGTATAGACAATGAGCCAAGGTAGCCTTTATACAGAGACCCATTTCCGTAGTGACCATATACCAAAACTCACGAACCACAGGTTTCCTATGGCATACCACAGCTGCTCAACAAGCTCCAAATGTAAGGGAGTTAGCATTTTAGTAGCCCCTACAATCACGTGGCAACTTAGAGTGTAACCGATGCCTGGAGGGCAGGTTTTTGTTCGTAAAAAGGGCTTCTGGGGGGCTGCTTGATCACCCTCACCACGGTCTACCTCCCCAACACAGGCAGGCCGCCTGCTTAACTTAAATTGCTAGATGCTTTAGAAAACTTTAGAGAAGGCTTGCTAGTGCTGGACAGACTTTAACTTCACTCCTGACCCCATATTTGACATATCTCATAGCTCAGGTAAAAACCCCCCACTGCACACCTGCAGAAAAGCTTACAAATTGTTGTCCCACTCCCAAATAATGGACGTGTGGAGAATTCTCCACCCTGCGTGGAGTATACATTTTGCTCCTCCCCCCACCATTCCTACTCAAGGATATACCATTTTGGCTGCCACACTCTAAAACTCTAAAGGGTGAATTTATGCTCCATTGAACCGATAACTTCCTCTGATCAAGCACCAATTTCACTATCAATTTAAATATTTTACTTAACCCTAAATCATGAAACTGGAGCCTAAAGGAGTCCCTCCTCCAGGATACGGTGGTGTTGGCAGAAGTTTCCTGAACTGATACACTTGATAGTAATCCTTTCATTGTTTGGGAGGTCAGTGAAGCAGTAGTCTGTGGTGTTTTCATCAAGCATGGGGCGAGACTGAAAATGGCACATCAACAAGAAATTGAGATCCTTCCAAAACAAATCAGTATTTTAGAACATCTCATAAGGCTTCTCAAGATCCCATTATGGGTAAGGAATTGCAAGTTTTACGTGAGCAACTTGCGACACTCTACTTACACAAGGCAAAAGCCACTTTTGCTAAGTGCAGAAGGGCTTTTTATGAATAGGGAATCAGGAGTGGCCGCATGCTGGCTAACCACTCCGCTATCAAAATACCCCCTTTTGTTCCGTTCCTCTTAGGCAGAGATGGCCAAAAATTCTTCCACACTACAGAGTCTTTACGCCGACCTTTACAAGATTTCAGACTCCCCTTCATCTGCTCAAACAACAAACAAATTAGAGGCCTTAAGACCTACTTGACAAACTCCCCCTTGTCATCCCTTCCTACTGCAGTAAGAGAGGCATTGGAAACTCCACGGATAAAACACAGACGTCCTTTCCCTATCTTACTACAAGCTTTTCAAAGACAATCTAAACTCCCACTTTGTCAATGCCTACAACACCATAACTGAGGTAAGCAGATTTGCCCTGGACTCCCTGTGGGCCACAATCACAGTCTTTTCCAAAGAGGGCAAAAACCCTTTTGAACCAGGGACACTACGACAGGAGTGCTAAACTGGATACATCAGGCCCCAACTAAATGGATCCTCATCATGCTATTGTCCACCGACGCAGAGAAGGCCTTTGTTTTTTTATATTTGCCTTTTTTTTTCTGTGTTTTTTTTTTTGTGTGTTTTACTTATTTTATTTTTAAAAACAAAAGCTTGGCTCAAGGGATGACTTTCAATAGATCGCAGCGAGGTAAGCTGCTCTGCTACGCACGAAACCCTGACCCAGAATCAGGTCATCTACGAATGATTTAGCACCGGGTTACCAACGAACGTGCGATGCGCTCCGGGAGAGAGGCAGCCCGCTTCCCTCCGCGCTCTGGTCCCGAGGTGTGCAGCGCTCCGCGGTGTACCGCCCTCAGAGAAGGCCTTTGACCGCGTTGACTGGCAATTCATGGACCAAATTCTCATACATAAAAGTCCAGGCCCCAAAATGCTTTCCTGGATTAGGGCACTTTATTTGCGCCCCACCGCCACCATGCTGGTAAACGGTGTACACTCCACTCCATTGCACATATAGTCCAGCACGAGACAGGGATGACCATTACCACCTCTATTTATCTTGACTTAGTAGCCATTACTCCGCACCATACTGGACTCAAGGGCTATTGAGAGTTGGGTCCTAAACACCAAAAGGTTGCCAGACAATCTGTTATTTGCATTTTCCAACAAACTGTCTCCCTCCCAAATGTATTGAAAGCTCTGGAGTATGGCTCACTGTCAAGATTCAAAATAAATTACTAAAATCAGCAGCACTGTACTCACCTAAAATGTTCCTTTCCCTTTAACTGGGAATCGCATCCACTTTCATATCTAGGTACCAGAATATTGCATAACCTTAATGAATTATTCTCCAATACCTATCTCCCCTCTCATCTGTAATTTACATTTTTCAAACCTTACATAACAAAGCTCCAAGCTCATTTTTTTTTTTTTTTTTTTTAAGTAATTTTTATTAAAGAATTTTTGAAAATATACAAAGTAAAAGGAAAAAGAGAAATAAGGAACAAACTGACGTCATGTACATATTATAGAACAGTGTTAACAACGATACAAAATAAGAGAAAATAAAGAATAAAGAAAAGCACAATGGTCGATATTGGTAACAAATATCAGAGTTATGTATCCACACTATTAAGCATTCTCAATGATTGGTAGGCAAAAATTTTTCCCACACCGACCAATTAAGGTAAAACTTATGGGCTTGAAAATTGCTGTAAGCTAAGGCACGTTCATGATAATAATTTGTATGTATCTTCATTATCACTTCTGAGACATTAGGAGTAGTTGGTTGATTCCATTTGGTAATTATAGAAATCCTAGCTACAGTTAGAATATGAGAAACTATATTACGAAACTTAGATGGTAATTTCTCCAATCCTAAGTTTAACAACGCCAATGCAGCATTCGGAGAACAAAAATATCCCGTAACATTGGAAATTAGTACAAATATCGAATTCCAGAAACTGCGGATATTTCTACATTCCCATAACATATGCAAATAGGTACCTAATTCTCCACATGACTTCCAACACAAGGGAGAGTAGTTTGGCACAAATTTGGACAATCTAATTGGGGTTCTATACCATTTATATAGAATTTTTTGATAATTGTCCCAATGTGAAATACATTTAGAAGATTTATAAACATAGGTAAGAGCAGTTTTCCATTGAGTGAGTGTAAATATACTCTTTAGCTCATGCTCCCAGGCAGTAAAATTATAAATTTTGCTCCAGGAATTTTTATTCTGAATTAACTTGTAATATGCCGAAATGCCACCTTTATTACTAGTAATCTTATTAACTCTATTCCAAAACATCTCTGGGAGAGAAAATGTACTCTCTGGAAGAGAGTTTAGCAAATGATTTATCTGAAAGACTCTAAATTTGTTAATGAAGGAATGAAATTTCGGTAGATCAGATACATAGTGAAATCCTAAAGCACTCCAGGATTGGATATGAAGGTTTGGAATCAAAATTTCAAAGAATTGTAGGGGGATTGGGACTGAAATCAACCGTGAGTGTATCAAATTCTTATTACGTAGTTTCTTCCATATAAACATCATGGCCTCTATTGAAGGTAAACTCTTCGGTGTCTCCATTTGGGAACATGAAGAGGCCAACAAAAAGGCCAGATAATTACCAGTTGGTATATATTTTCTTTCTATATCTAACCATCTTTTATTTGTGTCAGATTTAATACTAGTTTCTAGGTGGTCTAATAAAGATGCTAAGTAATAATCCCCTATATTGGGAACTCCCATCCCTCCTACTTTCCTTGTCCTAAACAGAAGAGATTGTTTCATGCGTGGTTTCTTATTATTCCAAATAAAATTTAAAAGCATCCTTTGCAGTAACCCTATAACTGAATTAGGTAGGACAACTGGTATGGTTCTAAATAAGTAAAGAATTTTAGGTAATACTGACATTTTAAATGCTGCTATTCGGCCCAGCCAGGATAATTCGATTTTAGATAGATGAGTTAAATCTTTTTTAACTACTTCAACTAAGTTGGTAAAGTTGTTAGTAATTAAAGTTGACAATGATGACGACAATTGGATCCCCAAATACGTCACACTGGATGTAGCCCATTGAAAAGGAAATTCCTTAGATAGTTGTGCTTTTAAAAAGGGAGGAATATGTATTGGTAAAATGTTACATTTCGCCTCGTTTACCTTATAATAGCTTACTGAACCAAATTCCGCAATTGTGTGTAACACAGCAGGTAAGGAAATTTGTGGAGATGTGAGAGCAAGAATCGCATCATCTGCAAATAATCCTATAACATGTGGAGAGTCCACAATCTGTATACCATGTAAGTCATTATTATCTCTAATAGCTTGTGCAAAGGGTTCCATAATTAGTGCAAAGAGGGTTGGTGATAAAGGACATCCTTGGCGTGTGCCATTGGAAATATAAAAAGGAGAGGACAGCATATTAGACAGAAATACCTGGGCTGAGGGAGATGTATAAAGCGCCATAATTGCAGAGAGAATTGAACCTTCAAATCCGAATTTTTGTAATGTAGCACTCAAGAAGCCCCAATGTACTCTATCAAAGGCTTTCTCTGCATCTAATGTAAGAAATATTGTTGGGTTTCCAGATTTTTCAGCAATTGACAAAAGATTTATCATACGGCGAGTTGCTTCAGAAGCTTGCCTGCCCGCCACAAAACCTACTTGATCACCATGAACCAAGGAGGGAAGAAATTCTTGAATTCTCACTGCAATTAATTTAGCAAAAATTTTGAGATCAGTATTAAGTAGAGAAATGGGTCTAAAATTTTGGGGATAAGATGGTGTCTTCCCCTCCTTAGGAATAGTAACTATAATAGCTCTGAGCATTTCCTCAGGGAAATATCCAGCAGATATACCGTGGTTAAATAGTAAAACTAAATGGGAAACCAGTATCTCCTTAAAAGATTTATAATACTCTGCCGTAAATCCATCGATACCTGGTGATTTATTTCCCGGGAGTCCTTTAATAACTTTTTCAATCTCCATAGGAGTAATTGGCCTATTTAAGATAGCACGTTGTTCATCGGAGATACTAGGCAGGTTGACTGAGTTCAAGAAAGAGTCTATCGAATCGGGTGTAGGGTGGATCAATTGTCCATCCTCTTTAAGATTATATAATTCCTGATAGTAATCTCTGAATGCGTTAGCCATATCTAGTGGGTTTGATTTAGTTCCACTTTCTATTCCACTCCAAATTCCACTTTGATCTAGTGGAATTTGATTTATGGTGGAATAGAAAGGGTATTGCACTCTTCAGTCGTCTCCCTTTAATTTTAGAAGCTAGCAATTTACTTGCTCTATTGCCATGAGCATAATAAGTGGTCTTAGTACTTCGATAGACTCTCTCCTGTCCCTCTATAAATAACAAACGCAATTCCTGCCAAAGTTTAAATAGTTGCTGGGAAATTGGAGTACTAATTTGATGTTTATGGATTAATTCTAGTTTCCTAATTTTGTTAATCACTTCATCCATATTCTGATTCTTCCTCTTCTTCTCAATTGCCGAGAGCTGAATCATAATTCCTCTCATATATGCCTTATGGGCACACCACAACATAGATGGAGTGATTTCCGGGGATGTATTTAAATTAAAGAACTCCTGTAGGTGATGTACAATTTTGCGTTTAGTAGAACAGTGATGTGTCATTTCGCCAAAGATAGTGAAATGAAAAATCACTCCTCTTATTAAGACATATAGACACCGGTGCATAGTCTGACCAAGTGATACAATGGATCGTAGATGAGGATACTTGCTGCAGTGTCCATTTATCCACGAGGAACAAGTCAATTCTCGAATACGACTGATGGGGAGATGATTAAAAAGTAAAGTCCCTCTCTGCTGAATGAAAACATCGCCAGACGTCAAACAGCTCCTCTTTTCTCAATAAAGCTTGTAATGTTGGTCTTGTATACTTTTTGTTATTAGAGACGTCCAGTGATGCATCTGGAACACAATTAAAGTCTCCACAAATTATAGTTGAACCTTCTCGAATTTTTTTCATCTTTTTAAGTGTCTGTATAAAAAATTTCACAGAATGAACATTTGGGGCATATATAGACATCAGTGTTGTGGTTACGTTATTGATTTTAGCCACCAAAATTATATATCTTCCTTCTGGGTCAATATCCTTATGTATTAAGGAGAAGGGTATATCAGCTTTAATCGCAATCGTTACTCCTTTTTTTTTCTGGGAGGATGTAGCATGAAAAATTATTGGAAAGTCCTTATTAGAAAACTATGGAATATTATCTCTTTCGAAGTGTGTTTCCTGTATGCAAAGTACATTAGAACCTTGCCTTTTAGCTTCATCCCAAATAGCTCGACTTTTATAGGGACTATTGAGACCTTTAGCGTTGATGGAAAGGATATTAAGCCCCATCATCCCAAACTCTTGTCTCCAAGGAGACCGTTTGCTTGTATCTCATTGTCCATACGCAAAACTCGGAGCCATTGTGGAGAACATGTACATGACTATAACCAAAGAAGAGTATAGAACAGAAAAAAAAGTAAAATAAAATGCAGGTAGTAAGAAAGGTAAAAAGAAAGGATCTTACAGATCCTAAAGGCAGTGACATACTGCACATTCCAGATGTTGGGAACATGAGACATGGCCTGTAGCACCGGGCACTTTTCTTCGTTTTATTTTTCTTCTTCTAAGAACGGTTCTGTGAGGTAGTTTTCCATTCAGGTGATAAACGACCCAAGGTGGAACTTGGTTTGTGCGCTTGTTGTTGCGTAATTTGTTGGATACCCCAACTCTCAACTAAATCAGAGCCTTGTTGGGGAGTCTTTACTGTGAAAGTGGAGCCGTTTCTAAAAATGATAAGTTTCACCGGAAAGCCCCATCTATACTGAATATGATGATCTCTTAATGTTTGGGTTACTGTCATAAATTTCTTTCTCGCTAGTACTGTGGTTTGGGATATATCCGAGAATAGAGAGATGTTAGAGTAGGGATCCGGTAACTTAGGTTCTTGTCTTGATTTAGTCATAATTTGTTCTTTGATATGGTAAAAATGAATTCTCGCCAAAACATCTCTAGAGATCTTGTCGGGAAGATGTGCAGGTTTAGGGAGCCTGTGAGCCCTGTCTATCAAAAGCTCATACGGAGCCGCATCCGGGATCAAGGCAGAGATAAGTTGAGAGAGATAGCCATTTAACTCCGAAGGAGATATAGACTCCGGGATCCCTCTAAATTTAATATTATTTCTCCTTGAATGATCCTCCATATTAGCAAGCTTTAATTGGACTTGTTGCAATGTATCTTGTGTATCAGTAATGGAATCCACTAGCTCATTATGGGCTTCAGCATATTCTCCCATTTTATGTTCAATATGGTCAACCCTTTCTCCTATATCATGCACATCTTTTTTGAGTTGGTGAATTAAGGATAAAAAATCCTGATGTAAGGAGCTACGGAGTGATATCAACATCTCCTTGAGAGTGGTATCTGATACTGGACAGTCTGATGTCGGGAATGTCCCAATAGGATCGGCAATTTCCGATTCGTCAGATATAGGCAAGATATTAGGCTTTACTCCATTTATGCCCTCTTCCGGGGACATCAATTTTAGTCTAGATTTCACTGGGCTTGCTTGTGAAGAAGAGGATCGAGACTTACTATCCGAATCACCATTTCCCGATGTCATTGCAGCCCCTGCGGCCTGCTCCCCTAGCCCGTTTGTGTTCTTACTGTGTCTAGAGGTCCGCCTACCTGCGCCATCTTGATTAGGCCTGTCTGGCGCAGAGAAAAATTCCGTCAGTTTCCGCAGAGTGGAGC
Organism: Pyxicephalus adspersus; assembly: GCF_032062135.1. Lineage (NCBI taxonomy): Eukaryota > Metazoa > Chordata > Amphibia > Anura > Pyxicephalidae > Pyxicephalus > Pyxicephalus adspersus. The sequence goes on along the minus strand of NC_092862.1, from coordinate 83,863,247 downwards.
CGGTTTTTCGCTTCCCCATCTCTCCGTGTGGTGTCCTGGGTTCTTCAGACGTGAAGATAAGAAGAAAAAAATGCAATTACAAGTCACTAGGTATTCCGGTGCTTAGCCACGCTACAGAGCCTCAAGCAAAAGCCACCATCCGCTTCCGCTTCCGGCCACGCCCCCCGCTCCAAGCTCATTTTTAAAGTCTCCCAGAATTCGTAGAACCTGGCTAATGGGACACAAAACTGCGGGGGGGATTGGGAGTCCTCAATTTCTTCCAATAATATATAGCAGCACACCTGGCCAGAGTGGTAGACAGGTGCCGCAACCGACAGTTTAAAACAATGGGTGCTACTGGAGCAATGCTTATCCTTGACTCCAATTAAATCGGTTGCCATTCTCCACCATTCCAGGACAAACTACACCCTACCCTGGGACACACATTGGATTTATGTGCTAGACATTTCCACAAATTAGATCTCTCCCCTTCACCTTCACCTCTATTCCCTGTCCTTGGCAACCCTGTCTTTCCACAGGAAATGGAAGACCCAGTCTTCACGAGACTGAAATATGTAGAGCCCAGCATTTTCTTAGATCTAGAAGGTGAGTTGAGAGAGATGCCTTGAGCTCCGCAATACAGATTTATGGTTTGGACTTCTGGAGGGCAGTGCCGCTTTTTCACTCTCTTTGTACATTACGCCAGATCTCTCACACCCTTGGAACAACTGTGCTTAGGTAAAGGGGGGAGACGACATGTTTGGTGCTATATGCCCTTCTACAAGACTCACTCACATCCTACCCACCTACATATTTTTTTGACTGGCAATCTGATTTAGGGATCTCTCCAATGGTAGACCAGAAAGAGAAGATATTGTTGTGGATCCATAAAGCATCCATTAGTAACAGGTTCCAGTTTCCAAATATTATCGAGATGCACTCCCCAAAAACTCCACAAATGTTTTCCAGAGGTTTCTGATCAGTGTTGGCAATGCCAGACAGCAATAGGTTCCATTCTTTATATATTCTGGGAATGCTCGTGCCTACGAGCTTTTTGGTCAACAGTTAGGGACATTGTTTAACAGATGAAGGATGCCCCAATCCCGGATGATCCCGATTTCTTCTTTTTACAACATAATTCCTTCTCACAGAAAATGTATAAAAACTATAAAAAGCAGTGAATTCATGCATTTCTGCGTATTGCAGGAAAACTGACTCCCCACCAATCACCTATGGCAGCGGAGAGTCAAATAAATCCACCGTATGGAGGACTTGGCCTCCTCCATGCGGGGATCAGGTAGGAAATCCTTTAATATCTGGTACTACTGGTCTCAGTTTACCACTTGCTACCTGGGCCCTTCTTGATCAAATAAGCCCTCTATACAGTCCTCTAACACAGTGGTCGACAACCTTTTTGGTTCTGCGGGCCACTAAAATCACTGGCTCCTGACCACGCATGCGCGGAGAGTCAGGTGTCAATCAAAGAGGGAGAAACTCCCCCATAGTGACGTCATTGTGACATAGCCCCGCCCACTCCACCGCAGATCTAAGCCTGTGATGGGGGAGTTGGCGTGTTGTGTCCAGGGATACAGTCCACCCACTTCCCTGAGCCTGGGACTTGTACAGGGATGTGTTCCGTGTCTCTGGCTGGTGCGTCCCTCAGCGGGGTCCATCTCCTGACCCCGCTCGGGGGTGCACAGGCCAGAGCCACCAAAATTTTCTCGCAGACCACCGGTTGGCGACCGCTGCTCTAGCAGTATATCCAGATTTATGCAATTTCAATCTAAAAAGCAAAACACCCGTATTTTCCAATTGTCTTGAATTTGAATTGCATCCACTCCTTCCCCTCTTGCTCTTACTGCACCTTATCACCCGGTTGCCAGATTAATAGCCAAGCTCAGCGGCACACAGTCATTGGCTTTCCAACATGTTTCTACCTAAAACTGGTATGGGCGTTTTATATACACATAGGACAATCATACACAAGCTAAACATTTTGTACAAGATGTTACATCTTCAGGATGGCATCAGATAGACTGTTTGATTAACCCCCCGTTTGATTAACCATATCATTGATCAATGTGGACGCAGAAATAGTCTCCAAGCTGATAGCTAATAGGCTGTCCCCACACATGCCCTCGTTGATACACAAAGATCAAACTGGGTTCATTTATGGAATGGAAGCTAGAGACAACACCATTAAGACTATCCTGCTAAGCCAATTTGCCAAATCTACAGACGCACCTATGTGTCTCCTGTCAATAGATGCTGAAAAAGCCTTTGACAGGGTTAGCTGGTAGTTTATGTATTCTACGTCAGGTGGGCCTAGGCCCCAGTATGGTTTCCAGAATTGCAGCATTATATTCTTCACTCAGAGCCCATGTGCGGGTTAACAGCGCTCTTTCTGACTCTTTTCAAATCGGGAATGGCACAAGACAGGGATGTCCTCTTTCCCAATTGCTCTACGCTCTAATTATGGAACACTTGGCTGTAGCCTTGCGTCACAATCCAGATGTTAAGGGGGTCACGATAGGTGATACACGATATAAATCCTCATTATATGCGGATGACCTGCTTATGTACATAACATCCCCTCATATCACAATACCTTCAATACTGAAAGAATTTGATGAATTCCGTCTCTATAATAATTTCAAAGTAAATTACTCCAAATCTGAAATTCTCAATGTTACCTTAGATTCTATTCAAATGTCAGCCATAAATACTAACACGTCTTTCAGGATTTGCATCAGATCGAATCCTTCTAAACTGTTCACATTCAACTATTCCCCACTGTATAGTAAACTTCAATCTGATCTTCAGAAATACGATTCCCTGCCTCTTTCCTGGTTTGCTCGTATAAACACTCTTAAAATTGACGTCCTCCCCAGATTAGTATATGTATTTTAAATGGTTCCTATATCCCTACCGACTATTTACGTAAAATACATAGGTTATTTCAAAAATGTTCATGGCATAAGAAGTGCCCCAAATTAGCAATCAGTACTCTGGTCAAGCCCAAACATAGAGGAGGAGCAGGGGCCCTAGATATTATATCCTAATATAAGGCATCGGTTTTAGTATGTCTAATAGACTGGTTTTACAACAGGGAGTTGAAGAAATGGGTACTTTTAGAAGAATCTCTCTCGCCAATTAGTCTCTGATCCTTGCCGTGGGTGGATCGGTCTCTATTAAAGCTAACTTTTCCTATACCTTAACTCACCACTGACTTACTACATAATTGGGATATCCTCCTTAGATCTGGCAAATTGTCAACAAAACCGGGCCCCATGACACCATTATTTGATAACCAGCGTTCCCTCCACCAATGCGAGCCACAAATTTTTTTATCTTGGTCTGCCTCTGATGATCGTCTTCTTAAGAGTATATTACTTACCGGACGAGTTCCCACTATGTCCTCCCTTGACCTACCAAACAGAAGCAAGTTGCTATCCTGGCTCTCATACATGTCCTCATTCGTAGCCTCGTTTACCAACTCATCTATACTACAGAGGCTTGACGTAATTTGAGCAGAAGATTAGTTCGACTGCTCACCCCTCCCACATCATTTCCAGGTTATACGGGCTGAATACTCAGTCCACTGCTCCTATATACACTCGATATTGGGAGAGGGAAATGGATGGGCTCATAACTGCAGATGACTGGGAAAAATAATTTATCCTCACACATAAGCTTGCATTAACATGCAAAGCGCAGGAGGTCAATTATAAGATCATATCTAGATGGTATTATTGCCCCATAGACTTACATAGAATCTCATCCACACAATACGACGGATGCTGGCATTGCCACCTGCAAAAAGGTACAATGCTTCATCTATGGTGGGAATGTTCAATCACATCCCGCTTTTGGGACACGATTATCAGGTTATTTAATGATTATACCGGGTCTACTGTACCCAATACTCCTAAAGTAGCTCTCTTATCTATGGTCCCCGGTTTGCTCTATAATATCAAAAAAGGTGTCTTACGTCATTTTCCCACAGCTGCTAGGGCCGGTATTCCAAGATTTTGGAAGTAACCTGTTGCTCCTTCTATAGTAGACTGGGTTTCTGAGCTTGAAAAAATCTGCTATATGGAAATGTTGGTTGCGGAGGATGATGATAGAATGGAACAATTCAAAATAACGTGGTCTACCTGGGATTGGTTTAAAGAATCTTCCCGACTCCAAACGTATCTATCTTAGCGATAATAATTGCTAGTTAGATTTTTACCCCGGCATTAAGGGTTATTTTCTACTTTCTCAAATTTATTATATCTGCTTTGTGTACCCTCTCCCACCCCTTCCCTCTTGGGCTATTTTGTTATATATGTTTGTTTTTGTTGTAGGTTTTTTTATCTCTTATTATTTGTTGACCAGATTATTGGACTATATTTTGTGCCATATGCTTCTTTGAGAATTTATGATGTTTCCTATTATTTCATGCAATTCTGACCCATAAGGGTTCCTACTGTTTATTGTTAAGATTCTCAGGGTTTTTGCCGCTTATAGGTTTTATTTTTTTGTCACACGAAGGTCAACACTGCTATGTTATAACTATGTCGTATGTGTTGGATGCATGTATTTTTTTTTATGCAAGTTATATTTTTTTTAAGAACTCAATAAAACTGATTAAAACAAAAAAATAATTTTGTATATGTAGGCATATCTAATTGAATTTTGCTACATTTTCAGGTTTCATTAGTTTTCCATGAGGTTATTATTGAGGTCATTATTTCAAAAACTAGAGCCAATCTAGCAAAACCAATACCATATTTGGAATCTGTTCATCAAACATAACCTAAAATGACTTTAATCTGTTGGGCAAAAAAAATGTTTGTTGACTAGTGTTATTGATGGCTAAATACAAAACTACTAATCATAAGGAGGTAAATCCCCCCCCCCAAAAAAAAAAAAAAAAAAAAAAAGAAAAAAAACATAGTAGCATGTTTTGCATTACCTTGAATCTTTACTGGCAAGATTATGAAGACCTAATGGCAATATATTTTGGTACGTACATGGATGACCTGTCATTAAAAAATGTTATGGGGAATAAACAAACCAGGGTATGTACCTGGTATACTGTTTCTGGCCTATTTTTGCTCATTACACATAAAGTGTCTGCAAAAAGATTTGTTAGCAGCAAAAGGAAAATTTAAGCACTATATAAATAATTATAATAATAATAAATAAAGCAATACATTTTTACTTGATGTTCCCAATCACTAACCATACATATAGTTGCTAAATATGTTTACCTTAAAGTAGTTATACTTTTACAATATACATTAAAAACAGAATTTTATATCAGAAAAACAGTATTGTTTTTTCATACTTACCCATATAAAAAGGCTCATTCTTATCTGTCCATACTGGTGCATTGCTTTAAGACAAGCTTTTCAAATAAAAGGCCATCAATGCCCCAGAATTGACAGAAAACAGACATGTACCATTTTTTCCAATTCAGCATGCCACAACACACAGAAGTGTCTTACCATGCTCCACAATACAAATGCATTGGGTATTGAACTCCTGAAAGACATCACTGTGCCAAGGTGTAAATAAGCCCTAAGGAGATTTAGGCATATATACACATTACATGTAAAATATATATTTTTTTACCTTCTAACATACTAAGATGCATGGTATCATTTGCTCGTTTTGGAACACTAAGCATCACCTCGAGTCCGTCTTTAATTTCTCCTTTTCCTTCTTCACAGCATGTCAAAAGCTCCTAATGATTTTTTGTCATATCGAGGTGAGGGAAAAACAACATAACAGAAAACATAGTGAGTAGATGTTAATGTAATTATTTAGAGCAAAAAGTAGATTTAATGAAATACTATTACCATACAATCGTGAAAAACTAAGTACGCCCCACTGAAATTTGTACCACTTGCAGTGTATCTAGACAAACAAAAATTAGATCCCTATGTAAGCATCTACAAATAAAGATGAAACCTAAAACTGAGATGAGGTAATAATCATAATTTAAATGAATAAAAATGTAGATTTAATTGCATTTAAGATTTAAAATACACCTGTATTTACCACTAATTCAAATGTCTGAAATTATATTCAGGTATTTCATAATAGATGCCAATAATTAGAACCTCCTTATGGAATATGCAGGTCAATTGTTTTTAGATACCTTAGATATCAAAGGTCTGTTTTACGCTTAGTCTACACAGACTGTTTCCCCAGCGTTTAACCTGAGGCTTTTAAAGCCCATGTTTGAAGTCCCCATGCATTCCAATGGGCTAATTAATTCACCAGGATGTTTCCTTCAGGCACGTTTATGAGCCTTTTCTGCTTGCAACGTTTAAAAAATTAAACTGCAGGAAAACGCATAAAAACGATTGAAAACGCTCCCATTGAACTCAATGGAGGCTTTTACAAGCGTTTTTAAGCTTTTTATGAAAGCTTCCATTGAAAAAAATGGGGGCTTTTAAAAACGTTTTTAGCAGGTCATTGGAATTTGGAAGCCCCCTTTAAGGCAACTCCCAGATCTCCACCACCCCACCCTGGGGAATGAGTACAGGGGTACACAAAACCCCTTATTCATTCCCTGAAAGGGTTAAAATATGTGTAAAAAATAGGACTAGGCTTTATTGTTAAAGTATTTTATTAAATGTGTGTTTGTGTAACTAATCTTTTTTTTTTTTTTTTTACAGGTTATCCCAATGACAGGATGATTCCCATGGCTGCAATCATGACATGAGCACAGCCATGGGACTCCTCCTGACAGTGAGGGATCGCAGGGCACTGTGGGTTAAATGAGGACAAGGCTCTCCATTTACCCCTAGTGCTCTGTGATTGGCTGGGGTTTTACATTTATATATAAACCAGGTAGGAATGTTTATATGCGTTTTTTAAACTGTTCATGTAGACCAAGCCTTAGGAACTGTATTTTTTTTTTTTTTCATCACGTCATCGTCAAAGATATACAAAAGTAAAGAATTATTTATTTTTTGTTTTAACATTTTATTGGAGGATATACAGTAAATAAACAGAACATACAATATTTGTCAGTAAAATGTTCAAAGAGTCCATAACAATGTCCGATGAAAAACAGAAGTTTACATAATTTCCATATAGAAAATAATAATGATAACAAGAGGTGTACAATGCAAACAGTAGTAAACCAATATGTAACAAAATATCAAACAGCATCTTTCACTAAAATCACTGGAGGGTTATTCTGAATCATTATCATTATATATCATGAAGTTTGCTCAAAAGTTTATTTTATTTGTTGTATAATAGAACAGGATTGGGTCTCTATCAATGATTCCAATATCTCAAAAACCTATGAACCTGGGTTTTCTTATCCAAGGAAGCCTTAGTTCATACCACACAAAATACTTGAGCTAGTTTTTTCCTTAAAAAGCCCCAAAGTTGGCGGATCTGAATCTATTCATTTGTGCAAGCTAGTTTCCTTAGTAGCCAAAAAAAAACAATGGCAACAATGGCAAAAAAACAATGTGACTTCCCCTGGTGATTCGTATTCCTTGGATGGTAAATGTGCCTAATATTGCACATTTAAAGGTAAAGGGGCACATAGTTGACAGGGTTAGATATAACAAAATTGGCTACTAATAATCGCCAGAACAGTTTTATTTTTGGGTAATCCCAGAAAGCATGGTAAAAAACCGCGTCTTGTCGTGTACATTTGGGACATTGAGATGAAGTCCTACAAGATAGGCTTGGTGTGGTGAAATGTATGCCCCATGAAAGGTCATGATTCTTTACATTGCTGATGAAGGATTGTCCATGTCTATAATAATGGATTAAGAATATCTGAATCTGATTTGGTGGGGAAATGTTCAGACCATTTAATGAGTCCTACTCTTCTAGTTGTGTATTCAAATGTTATCCTAAGCCTTTGATAGAGTTCTGTGATCACCCTGTTTTGGGGGGGGGGGGGGGGTTCTCACTGAGAGCAGGTGATACAGAGAATTGCTCCAATCACTTGTAGACAGATATTTGATAACACTTGAAGTATAAGATTGCAGTTGCAAAAAATATATTTATATTGGTGACCTGAAAAAGGGAAATTTGACTTATCTTCAAATTGAAGGTGGAGTTTCATATTCATATTTACTAGTGATTTAGAGTTTGGTTAGATTTTGGAAGAGGTTGGAGTGGTTAGAGTTTGGAATGCAGGCCATTTTTGTAATATTGAGGAGTATGTTAAGTGAGGAAGGACTTGGTTTCCCCAAAAAGTGTAGGAAAACTGAGGAAAGGCCATTTAAAAGTTGTCGGCCCCTAACTTTGTGCCAGACTTGCCAGCATGAGTACAGTTTAGGATTAGAGACAATTTTTGCAGGTAGCAAATCTCTACGCATGTGAAAACGATATTTTAAATTTAACTTAGGGGTGGTTGGTCCAGGACCAGGTCAGTGTACATAAAGGTGTCATGAAACCAGTCTTTAATGTAACGTAAAATAGGTGCTGCGTTTTGGAGCTCAAAATCTGGAAAATTTAGGCCCCCATTAGTATTTGGTTATTGAAGAATGGAGAGACTAAGTCTGGCCCTTTTACCAACCCGTATAAATTCTCTGATAATTCTATATATTCTTTCGAGGTCTGCATATTTCACCACCGAAGGTAAAGCCTGGAGGAGGTATAATAACTTTAGGAATGCAATCATTTTAATTAAACTAATTCTCTCCAGACCATGCTGGTCTCATGTATTTATTCAGGTATAGTGCCCTAGACATATCTTGATTTATAGTATAACTAGATATCTGTCCGTACTTCACAACCTTATCCAGTATTAGAGTTATATATAGATGTATACAGTAGGAGATCATAAATAAAAGCAGTTATTTTACAGCTTTCATCGTACTTGTGCCAACTTTAATGCCTTCAAAATCCAGTAAGTTGTCAAAAAGTCTGAAAAGAGGATCCAAGGCCAAATTATATAGAACTCGGGACTAGGGGCAACCCTGTTTGTTACCCCTGGACATTATATGAAATGATTTACCCATTGATAAGGAAGGGTGTGAGAGAGTAGTCATGGGCATTCAAGGTAGGATTGATATCTTCTCTTAGAGAACCACCTAGATAACTGCGGCTGTCCCAGCGAGCAGCCAGCAACGTTCAAGAGCGAGGAGGATTGTCCTGGGGTGTCTAAAAAGGCATCCCTGGAAAATAAGCACCCTCATGAAAACAAGGATTTAGCAAAATAGAACAAACAAATGTAAACACCATTAAACATAACCACCAAGTCACTGACTACAGATCTTAAAAGCATACTCATTTTTATAATTTTTTTATTAACGCCTGCTGTTGGAAATTGCAAACATAGGGGCACCAGACCAACAAATTTTGAAGGCATCAACCTTGAATAATGAGCAATATAAGAAAAAACATATCAAAACATTTCATCATAAGAGGCTGTAAACAAAATAAAATGTTTAGCATCTTACGGTACTTTCTTGTCCCTTGGGAGGTATCTTTGTTAGTTGAAGAATATTGAGAGCTTCTTTCGGATCATCAAACATTTTGAATTCTCCTTGCCAGAGGACCTTGAGTTTAGCCAGATATAGTAAGAAAAAAAAATCAGAAGTCTACTAGACATTTGCATGCAGGTGCAAAGGTTTTCTGTTTCTGTGTGGCGGCTGCTGAGTAATCCCTAAACATAGCAATTTCAAAGAGTTCCGTGTGGAGATCCCACCGTTTTCTGTAGGGTCCAAGATTTTTTGTCGGCATAATAGGAATAATGAATAATTACTGGGTGAGGACATTGACTGATGCTGGAGTGATCCAGACCTATACAATGAACTCTTTCAATGTTGCGTGCAGCACTGGATGGGAGATTCAAAGCGGTCATCAGATTGGTGGTTAGGAGAAGATCTTGACCTTTATAGGTTGCCGGTATCCCGATGAGACACAGATTAAACCTCCTGTTTATCAGATCTTCAAGCTTAATTTCCATGGTGTTAATTAGCATGCTCTGGGAAGTTATTTTGTTATGCGAGTCCAACATTTGATCCTCTAAGTTGTTGACCCTTTGTTCCAGTTAAGTTATGTGACCCCAGACACCATCTGCACTGGATTATCTGTAGACGAGGGGGGGGGGGGGGGGGTAATGAAGAGGAAGGTGAATCCATTTTTGTTTGAGCTCTGGTGTCTTTGTTTCATTTTGTGTTTGCGGACCGAGGAAGGCAGGTTTTTCCCAATAAATGTATCTATGGTGAGTAATACACACACACAAAGGGAAAAAAAATGGACTATGTTGCAAACGAGTATGCCCAGATTTGCCAGTCGAAAAGAGGCAGTCTTAATCCAATACTCAGATGCACAAGTAAGAGGTAGTTGCCACTTCTGACACTATACTGAAGGTCGTTTTTATTCTATTGCAGCATGCTGGAAAAGAAATAAAGGTCACCAAGGTTCCAATAAAGCTGGTCCATACCTTTAAGGACGCATGCAGGGTGGGTCTGATGATCTGACCTTACAGCCAATATGGCCGCCATGCTCCACTCAGCCTGCACTAGCGGCGCAGACTACAGGCTGTTTGAAGAGGAGAAAAGCTTGTTTGTGACTTTCCTTCCACCTGTCCCCACCAGTAGCGATAGGAAAACCCTGTGGTCTGCTGGGTTTCCGTGCAGTAAAGCCGGGGCAGTGGGAAGCCAATGTAAAATGTGGCTGCTTCTTGTCCCCGGAAGTCAAGGGTACTCTTTTTATATATATTTAAATATATATCAATATAATATAATATAAGGTTAAAAATTTAAAATATATTTAAAATTTAAATATATATCAATATAATATAATATAAGGTTAAAAATTTAAAATATATTTAAAATTTAAATATATATCAATATAATATAATATAAGGTTAAAAAAAGTTGATTTATGATCCTAATAAAAAAATAAAGATTTTACTTTATCTCAACGTCAATCAGCCTTCCCACCTTGTAAACAAGTTGAGGCAGGGAATATGTGCACTGTGAATATGGCTGATTAAACAACATGGGCCAGGTGTAATTTGTTTTGTGTAAATATAATACAATAAGTACACCATGCAAACAGAATTATTTTTCCCTCAAAAATGCCATTTGAAAAAGAATCTCGGTTGATAATAGTCAAATGTCCTGGAGTAACTAAACATTCCTTTGGCTCTGGGGTTTTTACTGAACTGTTCAAAGAGTTTGGTAAACATTTTACATAAGGACATAGTGAGTGGTCCAAAATTGCAAAAGGGAGATGTTTTTGGTTACAGAAAGAAATTACCATCAGTTATTTCTTCCAAAGGGAGTGCTACCAAGTACTAAGTTGAGGGCCAACAATTTTGTCCAGGCCATTTATGATGTTTTGTGTGGAATGTCTCAAATTTTTTTTTCTCTGATTTTTTGTGTTCGCCCAGTGCCAACAAAAGAAATAAACATTACAATACCAAAACATTTGTAACTGCAATAATTTTCTGGGAGAAGTGGTGCATTTTCTGACATAAATGCAAGGCTGCCAATATTTTTGTCCATAACTGAACATTAAAACAAACTGAATTTCTAATTCTGACTATCAACTATCGGGGACAAATATATATGCTCTCTGGGACAATTAACGGGGCAATTATATACAGTGCTCTCCATACTGTTTGGGATAAACACACATGACGAGTCCACAAACACAAATACACACCCTGACAGCCAGTGATTATATGAACCAAACACCTTGGCAATCAACAAAAGCTAAGAGAGTCAATAACAAGCCCCCTGCAATTTTTTTTTTTTGACATTCCACCTCTAAAAAACCATCATGCAGTACCGTCTGGGATTACAGTACATTTTTAATACCCTTTATTGATTTGTTCTCTCCTACATTCTGCAATCCTCCTCAAACTGGGTTATCTTGCACAGCTGTTGAAAGTAAATAGATAGTGCATCTGCAAGTCCATAATCACGTCCATGTATTGGCATGAGGGTTCTGACAAACAGTATGTTTCTAAAACGCATCAACATGACATACCCGGTATGGTGACATAAAGCTGATTTGTGTACAGCGCAATCTGGGCATCAGCACAGTCTTGGCATCAGCACAGTCTTGGCATCAGCCCAAACCTGGGCGTCGTTGTGGACTAAGTTATTATAATTTCATAAAATCTAAGATTTCTACACTGTCTTGTGACTACCATCATTGTTATTTTCATAAAGGTTTGAGATTTTACTTTATCTTGCTGGTGTTATTTATGTTTACTTTCAACAGATATGATATTATTATAATTAATAAAGAGCTTTGAGGTTGGTCTTCAAGGGTGTCTAGAATGAGGCATGAAGAGAGTTACCAGGCACTGAAAAGTGAGTTACACCAACCTTGACAAGCAGAAAGATAGTAAGTAGAGTCTATAGCCTAAAATGTAGAAACCGAATAAAAAACAAAAAACAAAACAAAAAACACACATATGAACTAAATATTTAGCAATTCACTTGTTCTGCAAAGTTGTTGCATTTATTTTCCTCATCCTAACTAAAAAAATTATTAGGGTACTCTGGTAACTCAAAAACAATTAATAACAAGGATACTTTAATATTCAACATTTTAGGGTATATCAGTACCCATTCTCTGAAAATACTGCCCTACAATTCCAGCATTTAGCTGAATGAGACTCACATCATCCAACATCCTTTAGTATCATTTGGTTTGGTACCACCTTCTTGCAGTAGGTAAAAGGGTAGATTTTTCTTTAAACACCCTATACTGCCAACATTGACAGTCATAAGAAGAATGTAGAGGACAATGGACAACATGGTAGACAGAGACACATTAGATTCACTACCTTGTGAGAGAACAAATTACCGAAAATGTAAAACTTATTATAAGGTTAGCTGTTGCTAAAGATTTTAAAAAGCTACCTGGCTAAGTCTATTCATACGGGGAAAAAAAATCTGAAATTAATGATAATAGCTACAACCTTTTTTTCTTTTAACTTACCTTTAACAAAAGTTGATACTTTGTGATCCTTTGTACAGGCTTAATAAGGTAAGAAGAAATAGAGTTTGCTAATTCATGACGTTGTTGAATTTCCTGTAAAACAAGCAGTGAACATAGCATTAAAATAGCTTATATTCATGAAGAAAAGTATGTTTAATTGGACGAAAAGTTTGTATACCCAATTACTTGGAAAACATAACATTAGATGTCAGACATGTAGAAAAACCCATCAAAAACATGAAAATGGAAAAGGCTTCCACCACCAAGGAAAAAAGAAAAATATATTCAACTTTAAATTCAGGATCTACATTTTAAAAGTGTATTTCAGAAAAATAAATTAAAACATTTTATTGGGTTAAGAGGAAATTTTATGTAAAATTGCCTGTAAATACTGCAGCCACTGTCCTTTGTGTATAGTGTTCAGATAAATTCCTGCATAGTTACAGTTTACATTTAATCAAAACTACACTAACCCCCCTAGCGGTAATCCCGAGTGTGACTCGGAGTGGCTTTTACATGCAAAAAGCAGTAATCCCGCGTCACACTCGGGGTAACTTTAGAAGCCCCCCTTACTTTTGCCCCGCGCTCCAGATCGGATGGTGAGATGTGTGAGATGCAGTGAGATGTGAAGCACAATGCAGAAGTCCAGTCCAGCAGCTCCAGCGTCGGGTGAGGCGGGCGGGACATCCCCACTCGCATCACCCGGGGGGATGTGTCATGCAACTGTATATGTAATCAATAAAAACTTGAGACAAAACTTATTTTTTGTTGATCACAACGAAGTATGCTAAGGAACTTTTTTTGTTTTTCAGTAAACTATACTGTCTATTATAAACTGAACTAGGTAGATGACATTTTTATATTCTATATTTCATTTTGTATCATGGAGAGAACAGTAATAGAAGTTTGTCTTCTTGACATGTTTCAAGATGCAAAGGTTTGCTTTCTTAAGGGGGTTTATTCACCTTTCCCACACGCACAGCTACAGACTGCAGGCATTCCCACTACCCTCTCCACAAAAGCAGGTACTGAAGACCTAAGCAGCTAGCACAGAGGAATGGAAGGGGCTTGAGCCTGAAAATCTGCAGCAGCATCTTCACTCTTTAGATGCTTGTTTGTCTTAGAGTCTTCCTCTAATCAGATTGACTCTGCACTGCACTATATTCCCTGCACTGGAGCATAGAAAGCATAGAAAATAATGAAAATAGGAATAGGTACTTTATTATTAACCTTAGTAACTTATGTCAACTACAAAGACCTGTCAATTTCCCTTGGAAGTACAGTGGTTCCCTTGGTTACAGGCTGACTCCACCCTTGCTTTTTGACCTCGGATTTTGGATATTGGCCTACTTAGATTGTTTCTATTACTTCCTCAGACAACACTGGCTTACTTAGTTTAGTCTTTTTCTGGGATATTTAATCTGGTGTACTACCTAAATTGGACTCAGCTAGAAAGCAACTTTTTATGGTCTTCTAACTTAACTAATCTGTTTTACTCATACTACAGGAGTATATTCAACTTTTATATATTAGGTCTTAATTTTCTCTTTTTATTTGACTTCTGTTCCCCTCGCCTCCCTCACCATTCAACTTTTCTGTATTGGACTCTCCAACCCCCCCTTTTCTATTTTGTACCATGGGATAGTTCTGCCCTGGCAACTTACAGATTACATTGCTTGGAGAGTATACTCTTTTCAAAGCTAATGACTTCTCAACATCCTTACCTGCAAATATTATGGTGTGATGTTTGGACCTGAATTATAATCCATACTTTCTATCAGAATTACTTTTTTATACCTGAAGCGATATTCTTTTACATTATTCTGGCAGTCACCAGGTCAGTGCTGCTATTACTTTTTCTCTTGAAAATGCTGTATTATAAATAAACCTTTATATTCTTTGGCCTGAAATACTAAATCTGTGATTTAGGAAAATGTAAACCATATAAAAAGAAGCCTTAGTCATTTGTTCACAATTTCATGCAGAGTTTATTTTTCCTGTTTTCTATTTTTGTTCTTATTTACCAATGTCTACTGAAAACTTTTTTCAGTACCATACACTTTTCCCCATAGTGTATATTCCCATTCCCCCACTTAGCTTGCTACGACCCTCACAATGAGGCTCTTGAGCTTTTCGGTATTTACTTGCCTAGTTTTGAGTTCTTAAAGTGTACCTAAACTTAAAAATTTCACTTTACATAAAAGGGTAGAGAACCTATTATTCTTCATTTTTTTTTCCTACTTCCTTGCTTGTTCTTCCCCCACAACCCCTTTTTTTCTCATTTCCAGGTGTGTTACACTCCTTTTTGACATGTGACTGAAATTTCTTTTTCTTACTGCCAATGGTTTATTCTTTCTCACCTCTCTTACTCTATTTTATTGCACAAACTTAGTTGTCTCAAATATCAGACAACCTTTTTGCAAGAAATACATTTTACCTGTGACAGGATTCCTGCATTTTTGAGCAGCAGTTTTTTTTGGTATGCCAAAGCTCCCCATCAGACTATGTCTAGGGGAGAGAGTATACTCCTTTATTGCAAAAATGGTTTCTTGGGACCTTATTTCACTTCTGAACCAGATGGTAGATACTGGTTGATTAAAAGCAAAATCTAATCATAATTTTTCACCTGTGGTAAATATGTATTTAACAAAGACTAATAAAAGAACCTTTTTAAAGACTTTTCTGAACATGGTTAAGAACAAGTACATTTTCAAGAACCTTCAACACAAACACCTAAATGCGATGGAAGCCACCCTTACTGTAGGTGGTGAATTAAATATTGCATTAAACTTCAATAGGAATACCTTCAAAGGGTCTTTCTACCTATCCCCATTCCTTATTACACAATATTACACTACTACACTCTAACCAATTGATAGATATTTAGAGATTTCATCATCCTAATAAAAGAGATTACACACATTATTCCACTGTCCATAAGGTAAACTCCAGATTAGATGTTCTTGTTTTTTTTACATATTCAATCTCCTCTATTACTTCTGTCTGATATAGGGTCATTTACAATCTCTGATCATGCTCCTATTTCCTTAATCTTAGAGAATTATGTGCCTTAGTTTTGTGTTTGAGAATGAAAGAATAATAAATACTCCTGACATCTGTACTAACCTACAATCTGTACTACTAACCTTTCTAAAGGTTAAACTAATCCCTTTAAAGGGGTCCATGGCAGGCGCAATATAAGTTTTATCCAAGTCCTATTTAATAAACATGGCCATTGACTCAAAAGAGACAATCAACACACAATTATAAACTACATTATGCTGCTGATATAGTCTCAGCTAACACAACTTCAAGAATAATACCTTAAATTGCTACAAATCAAATTCACAATTAGCTATAAGCAAAAGATATATTCATGAATATGCTAATAAATGTGGTAGAGCATTGTACTCTTTGTACTAAGAAGGCTCAAAAATATATCTCGTAGGATTGCCTCTCCTTCAGACACTCCTTTTCATCGCTCCAGCAACATTGAAACAAAATTCCATACATTATATAGTACTCTCTATAATTTATGCTTTATGTCAGTGGTTGGCAACTTTTTCGGGCCCGCGGACAACAAAAATTACTGCCTCCGTACTGCGCATGCGCGGAGGAGCCAGGCGTCACTTAAAGGGGAAGAAACTTCCCTCATATTTGCGATATGATGCCAAAACCCCACCCACTCTCCCATCCCAGATCTGAGAATGTGATGGGAGAGTGGGCCGGTTGTTTCCAGAGACACAACCCGCCCATTTCATTGCGCCTGGGTTCCGTATGGAGAACATGATCCGCGCCCCTGGAAGATGCACCCCGTCCTTCTCTTCTCATGATCCCACTCGGGGCGTATCAGTTTAAAGCTGCGGACCACTAGTTGGCGACCGCTGCTTTATGTCAATTTCTCCATTTTTAGAGATTTGGGAAGAAAGTATACCAAAAAATTTAGGAACCTTGGGTTTATCTTTTCTTCCTATTCCTAAGAATAGCCTTGAAACGCATGATACACCTATTAATATCAATGATTCTTAGGTACAATTGCTATTGCAGCCATCAGAAAAGCTGCTGTCCCGGATGACCCTACATTAGCCTATTATAGGAGTTTTCAACTACTAGCTTTACATTTCACTCAAGCTTTCAATGCTACCCACAAGGACTACTTCGTTCCCTTGATACTTTTCCCTGAACCAGATAAAGACCAACAAGCCTGTTCTAGCTTCAGGCCTATCCTATTATTCAATTGTGATCCTGAATTATTCATTAGAATTCTAGCTCAGAGGTTGACTCAAGTACTTCAATCTTTTATTCATCCAGATCAAAGTGGGTTTTTACCCACAACCCAAGACCATCCATCCATACACCTAATTTGATTGACTATATTACTCACATCATATTCCTACAATGCTACAGTTTGCAAATGCAGAAAAAGATGAATTGATTAGAAGTCTCTGACAATATTTTGCTTGCCTTAGATCCCGATGTATTCAATATGGTTAAATGAAAAGAAGAAAGAGAGCCAGGGTATTTATTAAGCGTCAGTGTAATAAAAGGAAAATATTATAAAGTGTAAAGTGACAATAATTCTACAAAAATAATTCCTACAATTGGAATTTTCATACAACAATTCTTGGTGTTTTAACAAAATAAATTGGTACATAGGTCAATTAACAATTGTTGCAGTTAAATATTCAGTGCCCCCAACGCATTTCGCCTCTAAGGGCTTCATCAGGGGACCTGAAGTAAGATGTTGGATTGCTGGCTGCATGTAAGTACATTATATACACATAAATTTAAGTATGAGTAAATACCATGTTTGTAAATCCTAGTTAGATGATAGAACAACTGTACATATATTCATATTACTAAAGAGAATCATCTTTCAAAGAAACATGAATCCTTACTGGTTTTTGCAAATATGTGATAAAAAGCATCATCCATGTGTTAATATTCAAATGCATAAACAGACCTTGACTATCTCATAGACAAATACATGTATAGCAACAAAACGTGGTCAGAATACGGTAGTGATAATACAAATGAATCATAAACAAATTCATATATGATCACATAACCAAATAGTAATAACATGAATACAACAATGAAAACATCTTTAAGTATAATATATGAGCAACAGGAGGATACAATTACAGAGTAAATTAATCAGTATGTGCGAATACATAATAAGGTTACATCCTAGTTATGCACTAATGTATAATCGGAGTAAGGAGTCGTTCTTACGTGCGTTGGTACGGTAGTCAAGGAATGCTTGTCTGCTACCTTCCCTGACCTGTGCTTGTACCTGGATTATGCTTGTCTGCTGCCATCAGTCTGCCTGGACCATACCTCCCACTCTCATTCAACTTAGTACCTTATCTGCCCTGTCCCTACATCGGAGCCCTCTGTCCCACTCCCCCCTGAAGGGGAGAGCCTGGGGGGTCGGGACCTGGAGTTCTCCCCCAACAAAGTAGTCAGGTGGCCATTAGGGTCACCAGTCCATAATCCCTTGCTCTGGTGAAGACTTGGAGACACTTTAGACTCTGCGCCCCAGGTAATCCCAAGTCACCTGCCAGGGGGCATAGCCTTAACACTATTTTTGCCAACCTATCCCCCGCTAAATTTCAGAACCTATCTCTGTCAGAAGATACCTTCCTACCTCAAGATGGTAATTTGTTTCAAAAATATATCCCCTATCTTCTCCTATTTGTCGGTGATTTGGCAAAAAACCATATTTTTTTAAACTTGCCTTATTACCCCTCTTTTTGGTCAGACTTAACTGATGTCATATTTAAATGAATCTATTCATAACAGAATTTGTTCTCCTACATGTCTTATCGATGTCCAGAAAACACTATAAAAATTACTTATTGGAACATTTATTTAATGCTGCAAAGTAAGTATATCTTCCATATAGCAACCCGACCTACTGTCTAGCACTGCATTATTAGGATAAACAATATCATATGGAAACTCAAATGGACGATCTGACAGCTTCCTCAAGATCAAAGAACTGAGAAATGTGGAC
This sequence comes from Pyxicephalus adspersus, assembly GCF_032062135.1. Classification (NCBI taxonomy): domain Eukaryota; kingdom Metazoa; phylum Chordata; class Amphibia; order Anura; family Pyxicephalidae; genus Pyxicephalus; species Pyxicephalus adspersus. The sequence continues at coordinate 83,844,307 of NC_092862.1, read as the reverse complement.
ATGCCTGGTTTTACTGGATTCATTTCTGATCTGCGGCAGACTATGGCATGATGTTGGATGTTTTGCACTACTTGATACAGACCTGCATTTTGCTGCAGACATAGCCCATCCTTGGTAATGTAGGAGCTTTAAGACCTGAAAAGGAATGCCTGCCTGCTTATCATGCCTTTTTTTTTTTACTCTCTCTTCTCTTTTAAAGTTTGAATCATTAGCACCTACTATGCCATGTATCACATATAATGTAATGAGATATTTATATTTTATGATTCAAGTCTGATTTTACTGGATTCATTCTTCAGGAAAAACTATTGATACACATATTTCAGGACATGTTTTCTATAGATGTTCAAGCTCTTCCATGGACACCATCTTCTGCAATGTCCCCCACCCCCCTCCATTTCTTTAAACATTTATGACAGGAAGTATTTGCCTCAAGTTATGAGCTTTTTGCACCCCAATAACAGATCCTATTTTTTTTGTTTTAACAAGAAAAACAGAGAACAAGATAAAAAGTAAAATAAAAGTAATTTAAATACATAGTAAAGCAATTGCAAAGATTAATGGCCAAGAATTATCTAGCATCATTAGGGTAAGTTTGGATTGCAAACAAGAAACATGTTAAAAAGCCTGGTAAAAATAGTAAAGAAAGAGTAAACAGAAGCTAGAAATATGTGAGAAAAAAAGGAAGGGAAAAAGCAAAGACAGGAAGGAAAAAAGGAGAAGAGGTAAGGTGAAGGTACAGAGTCCAGAATCTGCATGAAGCATGGAAAAACCTACCTCTCTCAAGAAAAAAAAAAAGGAGTGTATGAAAAGGAGAGCAAATACACATTAAAATCACCTGGTAAAAACAGAGCAATTCAGGGTGACCAGACATTCCTGAATGCCACTAAAGAGTCATTGAGCTTGGTCACCAAAAATTTGTTCTTCTGTTTCACCAGTGCTACATTTGGGATAAACCAGGGGTAAACCATCTGGGGTAAACCAAAGTTTTTGCTAAGGTTCGCTTCACAGCTGTAAATATAGCTGGGTATTTGTCACAACGCCACAGGGCAGGGTGGTAGACCCTCCGTGTCACCAGCCTAGTAGGTAAAGACATGCACGGCATGCAGAGTGAAAGCAACAGCCTCTAGAAGTGAGGATGTTGTACTGCCGGCTGCTGCGAGGTTGTGGCCCCCATGCTCGCCAAGACAGGTGACTGCTAAAAGGCAGGAAGAAAGCGTAGTACTGGACAGAGAGAGGTCAGACAAGCCATAGGTCACACACATATATATATATATATACACACACACACACATATATATATATATATATACACACACACACACATATATATATATATATATATATATATATACACATATATATACACACACACATATATATATATATATATATATATATATATATATATACACACACATATATATATTGATTGATATGATATCAGATTTTTGTGTTTTTTTATTTAAAGTTTATTATTACATTTATTAAATATTGGATATATTTCGGCGAGTTATGCTTAAATAATATAGCCTACAATGTAAAATAATGTAAAACAACAATGTAAAATAAATTAAAATTATTACCCATTGGAATATATTTTTCAGTGTGCTTTGTAGAACAGACTTGAAACATTCCCATTTCTGTTCTGTGTTCTTTGAGGAGAATATTGTCTCCCAGTCCAAATCACAGAGTTCAAATTATAACTTGTAATGCTTTTTGCATGGAAATTTGAATGGAATGAGAACGCTAGGGAGGTTAAGGGTGGCTCTCTGTGATTTGGACTGGGAGACAATATTGTCCTCAAAGAACACAGAACAGAAATGGGAATGTTTGAAGTATGGAGGATAAAGAAAAGGCAGATTTACTAAACACCTTTTTTTTTTAGCTCTGTGTACACAAAGGAAAATGTCGAAGCTCAAGTCCAAATTCCTAATAGCAATGTCACTGCCTTAAATGAGTCACAATGGTTCAAAATTGATATGATTCAGAAACATCCATATGTCCTGAAAGAGCTAAGCTCAGTTATTTCAAAGCCATTATTTCTAATTTTTAGAGACTCTTTAGTCACTAGCATGGTACCGATGGATTTGCGTAAGGACAATGTGGTTCCTATCTTCAAAAAAAGGAGCAAAGAACAGTTTTCAAACAAATTTACTCTCCTTTTATGAGGAAGTAAACAGGTAGACAGTGGAAAAGCAAATGATATAATGGGCCAGTTTTAATAAAGCTCTCCAAGGCTGGAAAGAATATACTTTCAGCAGTGAACCTGGGTGATCCAGCAAACCTGGAATGGATCTGGTCCAAGATTGAAATCATTTGCCAATCCATCCAGCCTTGGACAGCTTTAAAAAAATAGGCCCAGTGTACTTGGACTTTGCTGAAGCATTTGACACACGTGCCCCACAGACGGGTAATATGCAAGGTAGGGTCAACAAGTTTAGATAAGTCAATCTGTAAATGGATAGAAAACTTGCTTAAAGACTGTTGGAATGCGCAACATGGGTGGCATGAAATTAGCACTCATATGCAAACTGGCTGTTGGTGGAACCTGTTGGGGGTTGACTCTGAAAAGCCTCTGGGAACAGTGGGAGGTTGAGATAACACCTCTGTGAGCAGGAATATCCGTCTATATATGATTATTGTTTAGCTTAACTGGAATAATTGTTGATTAAGTCTGTGTTCTTTGTTAATAAATATTTTGTTACTTAAGATCTGTGTGATTAATAAGCTAATAGAGACTTAGTAGAGATACTGACATTCAAGAAAAGGGATAAGGGAAACAGGAAAATTTTCTTACAAAGACCACATCCAAAGAGCTGTAATTGCTGAATCATACTTTGAATGGTCTAAGGTTATTACTGGTGTACCCCAGGGTTCAGTGTTGTGACCTTTACTGTTTAACATCTTTATAAATGATATAGAGTTTGGGATTAAAAGTACCGTTTCTGTGTTTGCAGGTGACACCAAACTATGTAATGGAATTAGGTCTATACAGGATGCCTATAATCTACAAGCAGACCTGGGTGTACTTTTGATTGGGGAGCCAAGTGGCAAATTACATTTTATACAGATAAATGTAAAGTTATGCACTTGGGGGCTAACAACATGCATGCCTTATACTGTCTAGGGGGGAATACATTTGGGGAGTCAGAAATGGAAAAGGATTTGGGGGTTTGGGGAGATCATAGACTTAATAACAGCATGCAATGCCAAGCTGCAATATCTAAAGCTAGTAGAGTACTTTCTTGTATACAGAAGAGGAATACACTGAAGAGATGGAGACATAACCCCGCCCCTGTACAAAGCATTTGTCAGACCTCATCTGGAGTATGCAGTCCAGTTTCTGCACCAGTTCACAAAAAGGACATTGTGGAATTGGAGAGAGTGCAGAGAAGGGCAACTAAACTAGTATAAAAGGAATGGAGGAGCTCAGCTATGAGGAGAGATTAGCTGACATGAATCTATTCTCCCTTGAGGAAAAGAAGTTTAAGCTCCAGATAAGGAAGGGATTCTTTACTGTCAGGTCTGTCAAATGTTAAATAGGCTCCCTCAGGAAGTAGTTTCAGCAACTACTATAGATTGCTTTAAGAAAAAGCTGGGGCTGGGGTTCACTGGAGGGCGCCGCTGGATGGTGGGGAGCAGGTAGGATTACCACTTTTGGTACATAAAATCCACACCAAGCCACACTCGGGAATACCACCAGGGGGGTTAAGGAAGGGAATGGAAAAGAAGGAGGGATCAATATATCAACATGAGTTTATCCTAGCCCAGTGGATCCCTAATGTAGACATTCTCAAAGGGTGTATTTAAAAGCGGGTTAGCAATAAACTTAAGCATAGACTGTGCTAGACTAAGCGACCCTGCACAACGACCTTTATGAGCATTCCAGAGCCTGCTAGCTGACACATCAAGTAAAACATTTAGTTAAAAAAAAAATCCTGGGGGGCATTCTCAATCTTCTGGACAACGTCAAGCTCTCCCAGAAGGCAGTTATCAGGAGAATATCTATTTCCTTTCATTTAGGGAAGATGATATCAAAGAAACAGTGTTGTGATATGACCAAGTATAAGTAAGAGAGATAAGTTGGGAGGAAATAAAGATATGATCATTTTTCTGGATCGTGTAATAGGAAGGTGAGACCAGTAAGTATAATCTTTTGTGCCAGGATGTAATTCTTGCCAGCTATTGACAAGATTATGAAGTTAGACATTTAGTAAAAGAACTGGAGGGTGGAACTACAGAGGCGTAAACCACATAGGCATGTTGATTGCACACTATCCAGAAAAGGGTGGAAAATCATATTGGAATCCCCATGCCAAAATCAAGGTGCCTTTCTAGTGCAAACTGGATAACCCACCTGGGCGTTACACTGATGTCTAGATTTCTGTACCAACAGCGGTACGCTGTTTTTCATGAATTTTTTTTTTTTTTTTTTTTAATTGTAGACCTGTAAGTTACAGAAATATGTCCAAACAGGGTTCTAGTAGATATCACGAATATAAAAAAAAAGTTTGAAACACACAATCATGTAAAAATGTACTTTTAATAAAATCCTATTCTATTTTTTTTTGCATAGAAATTTTTGTTTATATTGTGGGCTTGTAATTCTTAGGATTAACTCCCGGGTATGATAATTATATTTATTTATGATATTATAATCATAAATTATAATACATAATTATAAATAATAATTTAAAAAAATAATGAAATAATAGACAACAATGTAATCTAAATATAAAATTAAAAATGTACTTTTATTTTTATTTCATGTTGTGTGGTGTTTTTGTACTGTAAAAACCATTTAAAAGCAGATTACATTGTAATCTGCTTTTAAATTTCCCTCCCAGACACACCCCCATACATCACCACTCACATCACCCAGAAGATGACTCATCCTCCGGAGTGATGTGAGGGGGGATTGCCCTGCCCACAGAGACAGAGACACTGCTGCTGCTCGCATCTCCAGAGAGATGCAAAGCACAATGCAGGATTTCTGCATTGTGCTTCACATCTCACTGCAGATGCCAGCAGCAATAGCAAATTTTTTATTGCTGCTGGAGGAGCTGCGGGTTTAACGGCCAGGTGGTTAATGACCTCAATAGACCAAAAAAAGATTTTGTTCTGTTCAGGAGGAAAGAGTGAACATGGTTACATAAGCACCATATGACCACTAGAATGAGATACCAGGATACCCTTTGATTTCTAGATCACAAGTAAATAGAAGAGAACATTGGTAGTCATCTAACATGCCACTCTGCTTAGTTGGCCCCTGAGAGGCACACATTGAAGGTATTTGCCCTGGTTTTCTTGTGTGGGAGTTCAAACCCTAATAATTTAAATTTAATACAGTAAGTTGCATTGGATTAGACACAGAGAAAAACATGTCATAACAGACACCATAATTCGGCTCAGCAGGCAGAACCCTGGACTACCCAGAAGCCAAAGAAAGTGGCAAGGTGAGGGAATTGGAATAAAGTTCAAAAATAGTGAAACTTTATAAAAATAGGAAAAAGTACCAAATAAACTAAAGAATAAGATCTGAAAAATTCAGCAACCTATAGAAAATAACATTATAGTGACAAGCTTCAATAATTGAAAAACTCAGAGGTATAACAAATGTCAAACATATCAAACAAGTTTGTATTTGAATTTCTTTCATACCTGTAATAGCATTTCAGTTAAATACCCTATTATAGAACAGTACTCACATCAAAATAAGATCCTGCTTGTTCCAAGATTAGTTGGGTAGAGTCTGGTTTATTTTTGCAATAAGACACATACATCTGAAATTTATCAGCCTAAAATGAGAAACAAAACATTTTACTGTTAATGAATTTATTTTGACAGGCTATACCTGCATGAATATTTAATATTGACCCCCAAATCTTTTCTTATCTAGTAGGCATTTTCTGTAAATCATTGCCCAAAAGTTAAAGTGTATGTAAACCCAAAAATAAAGATAAAATAGAGTGTAGCCTTCTAGTTTTTAGCTGTAGCGGGTTTAATATTGTTAGAATTCTTTCATTTGTAATTGTTGACATGGGCATTTGTAAACTGACTTCCTGTCCTAGGGTGACAGCACTACCTATGCAGGAGCAACATTGTCAAGCAAGGTTACGGATTTGAACAACCCCCAACGTGCATTGACTAAGCCTATGGGGGATCACATGACTAGGCAAAGTGCACCTGCCATGTAAAATACAAGTGAAAAAAAAGGATGCTGCTGGGAGAAGAATAAAAGAAGCACAGCATGTGGATTTAAATAAATTAAATGATAAGTATAAAACATGACAGAAAAAAAAGTTATGCTGCCAACCTAGACCTTTTCCACTCTGCCTGTTCTCAGGCATTGGATGGCCATAAATGATCCAAATAGGTTAGCTGAGGATGATGCCAATATCATCATCTTCATCACTGTAATATGTAACAGGGTTTTTCATGAATTTGAACTGTACCACACAACAATAGGAAGTATTTGCATGACATCTGTTTTCAGGAGTATCTTGTAAAATTTAAAGTGAGAGGCAACATTTGCAATTGTTTTTAAACACTAAGGCTGTCACAGATGCCACAGGACAGTCAATTGTCATTGTTTTTTTCAGGTATATAATGATTTTTTTCAATTATATAATAGCTAAAAGGAACTAACAAAAATGTTAGAATAATATAACAAATTTGTATAATTACCCACGTCACAAAGCAGTGTCCTACATCCTCTGGTAGCTGCTCATATTTTTCAAGTTCTTTTAGAAAAATGCTGCAGAAAAAATAGGTAAATGTAAACAATTAAACTCATTTTACCACTTTTTTTTTTTTTTTTTTTTACACCAAAGCAAAAGTCACTGCATATACCCAAATATGAACAAAGATAACTACTTTTTACCTGAAAAAAATGTGAAAACTACATGTACTTAAGTATGACCCTAGGGAATAAAATGTGTCAGTCATTGCTGCCATTCAAAACCGTAATCAACAGAAATGACGATAAAATTGATGTGTGGTGTGATTGATGTGACGGCCACTAGTAGATAGTATGGTGTCTTTATGCAAAGTGCTAGTTTCAGAAGGCAAGATTTCGCTTTACATATTAGATACAGCGCTTTCTAGTGGTGAGAGTATAAAAAGCGAATCTTTTTCTATAAGTCATAAAACATCATATGTAATATGTATGTAAATAATCATAGTAAGTGTTCACACAATGTTTTATAGAAATTAAACAAGGAATCAGTGTGTTCCTCTAGCGGTTGCTAGGGGTTACCGGAACAAAAAGCGACACTAAAGATTGTGGCTATTTGTAAGGGCCGCATCATTTCCCACTGGCCATCGATGTGAGAGGCATTCTTAAATGACCCCTACACTAATATACTGAGGAAATAGTTATTATAAAGGGGGTCCCCGAAGACCTGAAATGTTAAAGAGGTCGAAAAAGCCTGATATAGATCTTATATCATTAAAAGCAGTACCTAAGCCTTAGAAAATTGTGTTTAGGGCAAGATGTTAGCTGCTGTATCACCAGTGTTTAGACTGCAAAACACATATATAACTGCATAACACATATATATATACACACACACATATATATATATATATATATATATATATATATATATATATATATATATATACATACATACATATACACACACACATACACATAGTTAGGTATATAAATTAGGTCCATAAATATAAGGAAGGAAGTTTAACACAAAAAACAAGAATGATGAATTATGTTGAATGGAAATATATAAATGATGTAATGTCCAATACACAATAATATCAAGGGTGACAACACTACAATAATAACGCATATCATAATATTGAATTCATTATGTGTTTTACATCTCTAATGATTAGTACTCACTTGTTATGAAACTCATACATTTCCTGCATATTTCCAAAAATAATATGCTCTTTATTTGCTATGCCAGGTGGAATATCTTCAACACCACTTGTCATTTCCCACAGATATGTCTGTAAAACATGAAAATAATTTTAAAAAAGTGTTTTTCACATTCAACGTAAAATCTTTTTCTCTAATGCTTGCTGAAGGACACAGCTGGATTCATAAATGTTTACCACCAAAAATAAGAAAAAGCGCAGAGAATACCTTAGAACTTGTCAGCATAGTTACAATAGCTAAACATTTTAGAGATAGGATAACTTAAGAAATACTTCTTCTCTGCCCACAGCCCTCTCTCACTGATCAAGCCCTGCCCAGGATTTCTAAATAATCAGTAATTGTGTTGTCTTCTGTGATTGGTTAGTGCTGATTTCATAGATATGGATCAGGTCCACCACCACAAAACAAGGACCACATCCAACTGCCATATCAGACCCCTGCAAAAAAAAAACATTATAATCAACGTCCTCCGTGGAGCCCCATCACCCTAATCCATGTTGTTGTCCTCATCCACAATGGTAACCTTATCTGTGTTGTCACCCTCATTTGCATTATTTGGTTTCTCTTTGACTGGGGTAAGAGCAGTTTAGGGGGTTTAGAAGCTTTAAACAAAAACAAAGCCCAGATAGAGCAGTACAAGTTAGGTTCACATCATTCCTAAACTTAAGTTGAGTGTACGAGTTAAGGTCCGCTTTAGATCGGCTCATCCAATTGTTTTGTCCTTGTCTTTTTAAATGCATATGTTGAATAACATTTTTATTGTATTTTTATCTATTAACCTCCTGGGCGGTTACCCCAAGCCTAGTTCGGGGTAAAAAAACATGCTGATAGCGTTTACCCGAACTAGGCTCGGGGTAGCTAAAAATAGAATCAAGCGTTACTTACCTGGTGCTGCTGGCATCCTCCATCAGATCCCGTCCTCCAGCACAGTTCTCTGGCGTCGATGCCCGTCTCCAGAGTCAGATACCCGTCTTCTAGGTCGGATCTCCGTCTTCTCCTTCCCTCGGGGTTCTCATATGTGTCCCTCAGCGATTCCTGATGAAGTCGGTGAGTGCGGGAGGAGCGGCGGGAAATTCAACTATATTGTATTGGATTCAATACAAAATAGCTGTATTGAGTCCAATACAAAGAAATCTTCATATAATATATATATATATTTATATTATACATATATTATACAAGCTACTGTACAGTTCTATTACATGTTTCCCTATTTTTTTATTTTTATTATTAAATGTATTAATAAACAATTTATTATTAAATGTATTAATTTTATTAAATATTGGACATATATTTCGGTGAGTTATGCCTAAGAATTTTAGACCTACAATGTAAAACTATAGTACTATACAGTATACAGAATTATTGCATTTTTAGTATTTTCTATTTATTTATGCATTCTTGCTGCTCTAAACAAGCTGATTTTTGTGTTTATTATTTAATTTTATTATTAAATTTAATTATTTTCTTTTACATGATTGTGTGTTTCAAACTTTATTATATTCAGGATATCTACTAGACCCTTGTTTAGACATATTTCGGTAAGTTACAGGTCTACAATATATATATAAAAAAAAATCTATATCTATCTAATCTATCTATCTATCTATCTATCTATCTATATATATATATATAATATACACACACATACATACATACACACACGTTGAAATAGGACCATGACTTCACAAATAAGGATAACCTTTTTCCTAATCCAGTCAATTGAATGCACTTGAATGCAAGGTACATATTGATTTTAAGAATATATTCAGATTGTATATTTGAGCTAAGATGACTGAATTATGAAAACAGAACAGCATGGCAATAAAAAATGTACACATCCATTTATGTTCTGGGACCATAAACATCTGCTTTGCCACATCTAATGGCCATTATTTTAAAAGGCCAGTATTTTAAAAGGTGAGTAAATTAACTGTGTAGTCAAATTTGCTGACACTTAGAAACTAATATTCAGCAACATATCTAAAATTACAGAACAAGACCAGGTAAATGACCACTAGCTATACCATGACCTGAAGAAACAGAATCTTCACATAGTGGGGATAGGCCTTAACTTTAAAGTTGATCTTAGGTGAGGGGGGTGGAAAAAAAAAACTATCAGGAAGGCTCTAACTTTCCTGCGTGTGTATTTCTGAAGATTGTACAAAAATCTGTTTATGGGCAAGCTCTGTGTACAAATCCAGGATATCTTCACTTGTATATAACTTCAGTGCATTTTGATTAGTAAATGATAGCGGGGAAAATAAAAATGGCCAGATGTGCTTATCAAGGAAAAAAGCTACACAAACATGTCGGTAATCATGAGGAAGGTCGAAAGGAGGGTGCTGAAAAGTTTAAATCCACTATAAGTATAAAATGTGGCCTTAAGGCTACCCTGTGTTGACAATCTCACCTCTTAAATGAAGATACCATCAAGTTAAAGACCTTTACACTTGCACAAGAAGAATCCACTGAACCTGCATTCTCAGCATCCCTGCTTTCCACTGCTAAAAAACCAACTTTACCAACATCAAGCTTTCCATGTAATTGTCAAAATCTGAAGTCCAAAACCCCTTCACCTACTCTCAAGATATGTAGGTGGGGCAAACCTTCATGACAAAGGGTAATTAGTTGTGGGCGTCAACATTTTACCCTGCCAAGGTGGCTGTTTTCAGGGCACAAGTTTCCTCACATGAATAAAAGGCATACTTTTGCACAGATAAAGATTTCTTGCATAAAAATACTTAGATTTGAAAGACTGTGGTGATATTCCCTCAAGGTATATTCATATAGTCAGTCCCTATTAAAGGAAAGCTAAAAAAAAAAGGGTCCTAGATGCTCAAATGTGCCCCTAAGGGCTGGGGCAAAACACCAAACAGTTGTTTTTCTCAGGCAGCATTATACTAGTATTGTGCTCCTGCACCATCTGTTCTATCAATTCCTAAAGATGTTGTTGTATATTTATATTGATCAGATCCTGCCAAAAAAAATCTGGACCTTATGGCCCTTTCATGTGATATCAGAGGACCTGAAAAAAGGGAACCAGTGACTAAGTATTTGAAACCGGCAAGAGATTTAAATTTCCCGTCCGTCAGATTCTTGGAAAAGGGGCCAAACATAAAAATAGACAACCGCATTGTTCAGGCAAGAAAAGCACGTGTCCTCTTTAAGGATGAAGCTCACATTTTTGAACCGACCACCAGAAAGGGATAAAGGATCCAAAGACCTTTAGGAGCAGAGAAGGAACAGTTAAGTAATTTCTTCGACAAAGAACAATGTGTCTTCCCGATTGGTGTTTTAATTATAAATACTGCCACATTCCAAAAATATAACAGCAATATAACACAATACTCTATGTGGGACTTTTTAGGCAGCTCAACTCAAAATTCAACAACAATTGAAGAAAATCAGTAATAACGAGCACTTTATTTTCCAAATAAAATACTCAAAACAATCGGTTGCTTAATATATAGCTTTATCTATACTCCAAACATTTACCATTCCTCCTGTCAGCAATAGCAATTAGCCTGAATAGTGATTTACTTGCTTGTTCACTGCCTTCCTCTCCCGTGTGTTCTAACAGAGCCACTCTGGCCACAGTAAACAGGTTTAGAAAAACAAAATTTGATTAGACTATATCAACCTATTAAAAAAGTGTGTGCTTGAATTTAATTTTTTTTACAGTCGCTGTTCGACATGGGTTTGTTTTCAAACTTCCACTGAATGACTATAAAACAGCAAAAGAACGGTCAAGACAGCATAGAAATTGGTTGGTGTGTACAAAAGTGCAAAGTAGCTGATCTGTCTGAAATCCAGTACACTCCTAAATTCCTGTGTTAGCTGACAATAAAGTGCCTCTGCTACACTACCGCACGCAGCCTCACCAGGCTCTCCACTGCTGTAGATCAACCACCATTATAACACAAAGAGATGTTTTTTGATCAGCAGAGAAATACTTAGGCAGGAATAATGTCATTAATAATATTACACAGAATTTATATAGCACTGACATATTATACAGTGCTTTACAATGTCTATACTCATGTCACCAGCTGTCCCTCAAAGGGGTTTACAATCTAATATCCCTACCTCAGTAATATGTCTTTAATACAGTCTAAGGTCAATTTTTTGGGGGCAGCCAATTAACTTGACTTAACCTAACATTGCTAAAGATATTAGTTAATCAAAGGTATAGTTATCAGTTGAAACATCATCAAAGAGTATTTTGTACAGTGTGCTTTATGAGAAAATCATTGGGTAAATAGCTATAAATTATAGTGTTGTAACATGCAGGTTTGACATCTAAAAAATTTTTATTGTGATTATCTGATTGGCCCACATTGCTAGCCCTCATTGTCTTTTGAATCCTGGTATGTGGAGAACATAAAGAATATAGATGCTTTAAGATTAATGAGAAAAAAAAATAGAAAACCCCTATAAGGGCAGGTTCAGGCAATGACGGGAACAAGTTTTCCTGCATGGCTCCCGTCCTCCTTGGAGAGACACTAAATGTGGCCTCTCCCTGTGGCAGCCCTCATAAGGAATAAACTGGGGCTGCAGTGAGCGGTACTACCGGTAGTACTAGTGCTACAAGGTAAATGCTCTAGGTGGTGGGCAAGGTGCCAGGCGAGGGAGTTACAAGAAATCTCACATTAAAAAGACTGGCGCGAACCTGCCCTTACAGTAGTAATCCCAAAAATAAAATCTAGTTAATCACAAATTTTACATACATTTTCTTTCAACTGTACATTTTAAACCTATTGACTTTTTCTTCAACAAATACATAATAGGTAAGATTTTTAAACAATATATATGGAACTTACATCCAAACATTCTCGCAGATCTCTTACATACGTCTTTTCCGTTTGAATCAACTCAGCCATGATATACCTTAAAAAAAAAAAAAAATTACAATATATACATGTATACAAAATATCTCTATTTATTAACACATTTTGAACAACATGTATCTAAATGTGTCTGCATTTGTGTACATTTATTATTAATATCTTGGTAACATTAAAAAACATGAACAACATCGTATTTGCAGCGGTCTCTGCAGGCTGTAACAATGTGTGCAAAAATATGGACGGAAACAGAAAAATAACAATAAAATTCTAGCTGTTCCAATGTCTATTATAAAAAAAAAAGGGCCAAAAAGATTTACAGCTTTTTTTCCCCACTTGTAATAAATGAAAGTCTTTAATAATGGAAAAAAAAGCTACATAGAATTTGACCTCTTTATTGAAAATTTGTTTTTTAAAATGCACTTACTCTTTCCTACGAGCAGATTTTCTCTTTTCCTCATTAAGTTCATGTGTTGCTTCACGAAGCTTTACTTCACACCCTGGTGTGCCACCAGGAAAGATATCCAACTGCAAACTCTTACTCTGGAAGAAAAAAGTAAATCCCTTAAATTAAAAACATGGTGTTGACTAAATGATATATCAACTGTTCATAAATATGAGGTTTGTCTATTAAATAATGAGAATGTTTTTATCTCTTATATGCCCGCTGCAAACACAAAGGCCTACTCAAGCATTTATGAGCTGTTGAATACAGGTCTATGGAAAAGTGTAGATGGAAAAAAACGACCCTAGAAGCTACGTGGAACTTTTAAAGGCTTGTAAACGCCAAACGCCTACCCTAAAAACAGACCGATTTATTGTAACTATTTTTTTCAAGGCTTTTGCCAGACAGGCTGTAAAAAAAGCCTACTGAAATATGAAAAAACAGAGCTCTGAACATAGCCTAAGGTTATGTTCAGACCTGATCCCGAAAAATGTGCTGGTTGAACGCTCCCAGAAGCCTACTCTGCACAGCTAGACTTTCAGGATCGTTTTCAGGCAAAAGCCTTTACAGACTTATATAGGCGTTTGCAAGTCTATAGAGACTTTGAAAGGCCAAACAACCCTGGAAGCTACATGGAACTTCTAAACAAACGCCTGTAAAAGCCTAAAAAGCTTGTGAAAGCCTACAGAGATGTGTGAACCAATCAGAAGGGACACAGTGAAGTGCATAGGCCAGAGGAGAAAATTATAAAAGTTGGCAACTGTTTTTTTTTTTCTGCATGAAATACGTCTTTATTATCTGGTATGTAGTATATGTATATTTGTTAAACAACTTTTTTTCTGTATGTCTGTACACAATATAGCTTTTATGTGTTTATTCCTATGCCGATGACTGCCTCATAACTTACAACTGAGATTTTAATAAAGAATTAATATTCATTTTATTTTATACTACCTCAATGATAATAATTTTCTTACAATGTGAGTAAAAAAGCAATTTTACCACAAGAAACAAAATAGAATTTTTGGAGGAGTGTATGTAAAGAAAATGATAATGGTACCTCACACATGATAGACTACATGCAATTTACCTGCCACCAGTGACAGATGTTTGAGATGTTGAGAGGAGTCTGGTACACTGTATCACATATTTTAGAAGTGCGTAATCTTACTTCCCTATTGGAAATTGGTAAATGACTTACTCGAGGCATTAGTGGAGATTCTGACAATCCTAGATGTGGCCACACACTTGCTGAGCCTGCCCATAGATAGGTTTTCTAAGTTTACTAAAAAAAAAATTGGTTCCCCATGTCTTTACAGCAGCCAAATGCCTCAATTCGAGACACTGAAAATCAACCCCCCCCCCCAGGTTTAAATGTTCGAATTATGTCCAGTTAATGGAAAACCTTACAGCTCGACTACATGACCAAATGAGGTCAAAAGTTTACAGCAATTTGGGCACCTTGGGACTCTTTTTTGTTATCACCTACCAATATATTTCAGCAATATACAATTTCCTCTCATTAGGGAGGATCTACCACCTAACTGATACATACAGTTAGGTCCATAAATATTTTTTCTAATTTTGGTTCTATACATTACAATTCATTTTAAATGAAACAACTCAGATGCAGTTTAACTGCAGACTTTTAGCTTTAATTCAGTGGGTTGAACAAAAAGATTGCATAAAAATGTGAGGAACAAAAACCTTTTTTTTACACAATTACTTCATATCAGGGGCTCAAAAGTAAATGGACAAATTAAAAAGCTGTAAATAAAATATTCATTTCTAATACTTGGTTGAAAACCCTTTGCTGGCAATGACAGCCTGTAGTCTTGAACTCATGGACATCACCAGATGCTGGGTTCCCTCCTTTTTAGTGCTCTGCCAGGCCTTTACTGCAGCGGCTTTCAGTTGCAGTTTGTTTGTGGGCCTTTCTGTCAGATGTTTAGTCTTCAACAAGTGAAATGCATGCTCAATTGGGTTCAGATCAGGTGACTGACTTGCCATTCAAGAATATTCCACTTCTTTGCTTTAGTAAACTCCTGGGTTGCTTTGACTGTATGTTTTGGGTCATTGTCCATCTGTATTATGAAACGCCTCCCAATCAATTCCACTGCATTTAGCTGGATTTAAGCAGAGAGTATGTCTCTGAACACCTCAGAATTAATTTGGCTGCTTCTGTCCTGTGTCACATCACTGTTAAATACTAGTGTCCCAGTGCCACTGGCAGCCATGCAAGCCCATGCCATCACACTGCCTCTGCCATGTTTTACAGACGATGTGGTATGCTTTGGATCATGAGCTGTTCCACGCCTTCTCCATACTATTTTCTTGCCATCATTCTGGTAAAGGTTGGTCTTGGTTTCATCTGTCTAAAGAATGTTTTTCCAGAACTGTGCTGGCTTTTTTTAGATGTTTTTGAGCAAAGTCCAATCTAGCTCCTCTATTCTTGAGGCTTATGAGTGGCTTGCACCTTGTGCACCCAGTGCACCCTCTGTATTTACTTTCATGCAGTCTTCTCTTTATGGTAGACTTGGATATCGATGCGCCTACTTCCTCGAGAGTGTTGTTCACTTGGTTGGCTGTTGTGAAGGGGTTTCTCTTCACCATGGAAATGATTCTGCAATCATCAACCACTGTTGTCTTTCGTGGACGTCCAGGTCTTTTGGGATTGCTGAGTTCACCAGTGCTTTGTTTCTTTCTCATGATGTACCAAAGTGCCACTCCTAATATTGTAGATTTTTTTTTCTGTTTTTGCAGCTTAAGGATGGCTTGTTTCACCTGCATGGAGAGCTCCTTTGACTGCATGTTGTCTATTCACGGCAAATTATTTCACATACAAGCAACCCCTCCACCACCACCTAATCAACTCCAGGCATTTTATCTTCTTAAATGATAATGACATAACGTAGGAATTGCCCACACCAACCCAAGAAATAGCTTTTGAGTCAATTGTCCAATTACTTTTGAGCCCCTAAAATGAAGTGATAAAAAAAGTGTGTAAAAAAAAAAAAGGCTTCAGTTCCTCACACATCTTTTATTTTTTACCCACTGAATTAAAGCTGAATGTCTGCAGTTCAACTGCATCTGAGTTGTTTCATTCAAAATGAATTGTAGTAATGCACAGAACCAAAATTAGAAAAAAGTTGTCTCTGTCCAAATATTTATGGACCTAACTGTATTTGTATCCTTCAGGCAATGCCATACCTAGGCTCCTACTTCTGCCTTCCCCCCCTCCCACCTATCCTGTCCCCTTACCCCATCCTGTTTTGTTACAAACAATGCGGTTATGGCTTATGTAAGTTGAATATTAACTATTTTTTTTTATTTATTTTTTTTTCATATGTTATGTTACCTTTTCGGGTTACTGTTTGTTGTTGTATTTGTTGTCATTATTATAGGAAAATCTAACTAAAAACACACTTTAAAAAAAAAGGTCCACTAGAGAGAAAACTTTTCTACCTATCTATAGAAAAAGTATCACTTTTTTTTTTTTTTTTTTTTTGAGAAAAAGTATGATGACCCCACTAGCATCACAATAGCAAGTGGCATGAAATCCATTTTTGAATCCACAGTCTCAGACAAGGTCTGAAGATGATAGGTGTTACAAAACTAAGTATGGCAGGATGAACAGATCATATTACATTGTAAATCTTAACTGATAATTCATGTCTGTGAAAAAAAGTCTCTAAATGTCTGTGATAAAATAATAGCATTTGTGGGTGTTCAGTAACAGCTTAGATCTTGAAAATGAAGCAAAAACGCTTTGCATTACACATAGAATTATAACATTCGTTGTAACTGCCTCACTTACCGACTTGTTGGAATCTGAATAAATTCCAAGAGCCTTTTCCAGTGATGTACGATATTTTTCCATACGCAGAGAGAAATCTCTATACCTTTTGTCCACCGCTGTGATGCATTTCTTAATTTCTGAAGAATGTGCATGTCCTTTTTCACAAAAACCATCAGCCAACTGTATTAACAATTTTACCCTCTCTCTAGTTTGCTGTTAAAAGAACAGAGGAAATCACTGTTATCACTGTAAAAATAAAATTATTATAGCATAATACGTAATGCATAATTTAAAATAAAAAAAGTCCCCCCTAAAGTAATCAATCAACTAGTCTATTTTTAGAGAACTGAAAAGTTGCAGGAAAATGTATTACTTTTCCTACACAAACACAACAAACATCTACGAAATATTAGAATACGTATATTTATGCAAACTCTCAATTGAAAATTTTAAATAGACAAAGAAAGTAGAAATAATTAGTTCAACCAGCAAATTCCTAGTGTTGCTAATCAAGTCAATAAATCACCTAGTAGCTCGCTTTGCTCATCCAATGATCTACTAAATTACTTTTTTTCCTTTAACCACATCATATGCACAGCTTTAAAATGCTATATTATTATTAATAATAATAATAATAATAATAATAATAATAATAATACATGACTTATGTCTGTGACCAAAGAGTCAAAAGCGAGTCATAAAATAATAGCACGTTTGTGGATTACTTACTGACTTGTTAGGATCAGAATAAATCGGCCTTGACTTTTAAGACAATCTATGTAATAGTTAGGGGAGCTTGTAAACCCAGCTGTGGCACTGGTGTTTCTTTCAAAAATGGAAACGGAATGGGCTTGGCGGAATCAGCGGGGAAAGAACACCCTGTTGAGCTTGAGTCTAGTCTGGCATCTAGAGCTGGGCATTGGGCAGGCGGCGGCGGCAGCAGCAACAGCAGCAGGAGGAGGAAGCAGTGGGCCCTGAGACAGAGCATGGAGGGCATTACAGCTTGAGGCCATCATCCCTTATTGACAGTGTAGAAGGTGTAGCTATTGGGATGAATGAGATTCCCACTGTCCCTACAGTGGCGGTGGGCCCTGAGACAAAGTGTGGTTGGCTGTGTTACCCCTCCTGCTCTTACTGCTGCCGCCTGCCCACTACCCAGCTCTAGATGCCAGACTAGACTTAAGCTCAACAGGGTCTTCTTTCCCCGCTGATTCCGCCAAGCCTGTTCCCTTTCATGTGGTTTCGCTACATAGTAGTTAGGGACAGACTGGAATCTCATTCATCCATTCATGTCTCCAATAGTTACAGCTTCAACACTGTCCATATAGGTGATGGCCTCAACCTCTAATGCCCTCCTTGCTCCGTCTTAGGGCCCACCGCCTTCTCCTCATGCTGTTACTGCTGCTGCCTACGCAGTACCCAGCTCTAGATGCCAGTTACCAATGCTGTCCACACTCCGTCTCAGAGCCCACCGCCTCCTCTTCCTGATGTTCCTGCTGCACGCCCCAGGCTTAATCAATATGAGCCATCAGGATGCAGGTATACTTCCGATGAGCCAGCTGATTCGAGTGGGCGGCATCTTTAACCCTGGAGCGCAGCTCGAAGAGTAAGTGGAAGTGCATGTCAATCACATCCAATTGGTGCAAATCTGCTAGTGTGGCGCTGTACAAATTCCCAGCGAACATTAGGAATTGGGTACTCAAGCATTTCAGCAGCTTTGAATCCAACAGACATGGACATGTTGCATATCACCAGACATTTGGGGCTCAGCACCACGGTGAGACAAATAAAAAGGTGGTCCAGGTTGGTTTTGTACATTTGCAGTGATTTCTCATGATACCTGATAACATCCTATATACACGAGTTGATGATGGCAACGTCGGGCTGAGGTCCATGTTGGAAGTTGGCCAGCACGCTCTCTATGTACTCCGAAGAAACACGGGTCAGGAAATAGAACCGTACAAGGTGGTGGTCAGTTCTGTAATGACGCACTTGGCGGTAAATTATGCCATTGTGCATTTCACCCAGAGGTCCCCCAACGTGTCGTTTGCAAATGACATCTGACCCTTCCCTTTCAGCTGCTTCTCAGTCCGAAACTCATCATTCTGCAGTATTTTCACAAGATCCTTGTTGACGGATCTTTGAATTGAGTGTCCCAGGACGGCCACATACTTGTTGTGGAGAAGTTTTCGGACATCTGCTGAGCTCAATAACTTCATGGCTCGATGTGGTCATCCAGGACCTCTCTGTTCCCGGTAAATATACTGGTGTCTCCCATCTCATCCACCCCAACTTATACAGAGGGACTGCTGTCCCACTTCCCAGTTCTGGGGTAACACACAGAAATTCAGTCCGATAAAGCGAGTACCGATGGATGAAGCAGAAGACGTGGCCTTCTACATTCAATCACAAATTTCAGATTAAACACTTTGGGGTGTCATTAAAGTTGCACTACACCGAGCTTTAGATGACAGTTACTAATGCCTTCTACACTCTGTCTCAGGGCCTGCTATAGAGGGAAAGCACATGAAAGGAAACAGGGCTTGGCGGAATCAGTGGGGAAAGAAAATCCTGTTGAGCTTGAGTCCAGTCTGGCATCTAGAGCTGGGTACTGGACAGGCGGCAGCATCAGTAACAACAGAAGGAGGCGGTGGGCCCTGAGACGAAGTGTGGACGGCATTAGTAACTGGCATCTACAGTCGGGTACTGGGCAGGTGGCAGCATCAGTTACAGGAAGAGGAGGAGGATGAGGAGGAGGCGGTGGGCTCTGAGACAGAGTGTGGACGACATTAGTAATTGGTATCTAGAGTCGGGTACCAGGCAGGCAGTAGCAGTAACAGCATGATTCGAAGGCGATGGGCCCTGAGACGAAGTGTGGATGGCATTAGCATCTTGTATATAAAGTCAAGTACTGGGCAGGCGGCAGCATCATTTACAGCAGGAGGAGGAGGTAGTGGGCTCTGAGACAAAGTGTGGATGGTATTAGTATCTTGCATTTAGAGTTGGGTACTGGGAAGGCGGCAGCATTAACAGGCAGTAGGAGGCGGTGGGCCCTGTGACGGAGCGTGGACCGCATTGGAGGTTGAGGCCATCACCTCTATGGACAGTGTAGAAGCTGTAGCTAATTGAGACATGAATGGATTAACAAAAATCACACTTTCCATACCTAATATCTAGTGCAACCACATAAAAGGGAACGGACTTGGCGGAATCCACGGGGATATCTAGCAAGTGCTATCACAGGTAAATATCTGTATTTGTTTCACATAAATACATACATTTTTATGGGTTTTAGGATACATACCAAGTGCTATCAGAGTACAATATCTGTATTTTTTGGGAGAAAAAAATATATTGTTTATGGCCTTTTGGATAGATACCAACTACCAAGTGCTATCAGAATTAAATATCAGTATTGTTTGTAGAGTAATACATCAATTTTTTTGGTTTTAGGGATAAATAGCAAAGTGGGATCAGAACTAAAGATCTGTTTTTTCTGTAGAGAAATATAGAATTTTTTATGGTCTTTTGGATCGATACCAAATGCTATCAGAATTAAATATCTAGATTTTTGACATTTTTATGGCTTTGGAGATATATAGCAAAGTGGGATCAGAATGAATTACATGTATTTTTTGGAGGGAAATACTGAATTTTTATGGGTTTTAGGATAGATACCAAGTGCTATCATAATTGAAATATTTGTATTTTTTTTTTACAGAAATACAGACAATTTTAGGTTTCTTGTGATAGATTGCAAGAGGTATCCTAAATTATACCTCTTGTAATACATCACAAAAGCCAGAAATTTTTCTATATTTATCCATAAAAAATACAGATATTTCATTCTTACAGCACTTAGTATCTATCCAAAAATCCATAAATTTTTCTTTATTTCTGTAAAAAAAATACAGGTATTGAATTCTAATCCCACTTGCTATCCATCTAAAAAGCCATAAAAAAAATCTGTATTTCTCCCTAAAACTACTGATATTTAATTATGAATCATAATTAAACTGCTGCATTTTTTGGAGAGAAATACATACATTTTTATGGCTTTTTTAATAGATAGCAAGTTGTAGCCTGAATTAAATATCTGTATTTTTTTTTATAGAAAAACAGAAATGTTGCCGTTTATTTTTATAGATAGCAAGTGGTATCAGAATTAAATATCTGCATTGCCAATCCAAGCCTTATTCATTTCAAGAAAAGTGATTTGGTCGACGTTTTCTGCGGAGAGCCGAATGCACTTGTCACTCAGTACGCCCCCAGCTGCACTGAACGCTCTTTCAGATAACACACTTGCGGCTGGGCAGGCAAGGACCTGAATGGCATGTTCTGCCAGCTCTGGCCACTGCTCAAGCTTGGATACCCAGTAGCCCAGTGGGTCCTGGCTTTGCAGGTTGCTAGTGTCCCATGCAGAGCTCAGGTATTCCTGCACCATGACTGAGTACCGCTGCTGAGTTTCATTGGCAATTGCTGCACGTTCGCAGCTTGCTTCCGCTAAAAAAAAAGCCTGCATAGTTTGGCTTAGACGACCTCTACTGCTGCTGCCACCCATGCCGCTTAAAGCAGTTGTTTGGCTCCCATGGCTGGTGGAACTGCCATAGAGATCCCTGGTGCTGCTGCTGCAGGCAGCCAAAAAGGATGAGCACAAGTCCCTTACAAGCACTGCTTGGTAGTGCTGCATTTTAGGTCCTCTGTATTGGAGCAAGATCAGTTGTTTTATCTCAGGCTTGTAACATGGATCCAGTAATGTAGCAATCCAATAGTCATGTGGCTCAAACTAGCCACAGCTGAGGTAATTGTGGACCCACACTCCTGGGGGTCGAACAGCAGCACAGGGTCGTCCTCCTCCTCCTCCGCCTGGTCTTGCCATCCACGGAACATGCCACCCTGTGTTTGGGTGGATGGATGCCATGTACCCTCAATATCCTACCTCTGCCCCTTCTTCCCCTTTGCAGCCACTCCGCAGGGCTGAAGAAAGGTAGTGAAGGTATATGTCTGAAACGAACAGACTCTGCCACGTAATCCACCACTGCTTTCTGTTGTTCAGCCAGCTGCTGCATTATGTAAAAGGTGGATTTCCAACGTGTGGCCACATCACAATTTAACCGATGCACTGGCAGGTTAAGATTTCGCTGTAAATCCACCAATCTGGAACTGGCTGTGTACGACCGGCGGAAATGCGGTGACAACTTTCTGGCCTTCAGCAACAGCGGCTGGAGGCCTGGGTAATTCCTAGGGAAGCGCTGTACTATCAGGTTCATGACGTGAGACAGGCAAGGTACGTGTGTGAGTTTGCCACAATGCAGGGCTGCCAGCAGATTGGCCCCGTTGTCACACACGACCTTGCCTGGCTGAAGTCTGTTGGGAGTTAGCCATTTGTCCTCCTGCTCCCGTAAGGCACTTAGAATGGCTGTGCCCGTGTGGCTTAGGGAACCCAGGCTTCGCAACTTCAGGACTGCGCGGCAACGTCTGAATTGCGCACCGAAATAGCAAACTGCAGGTTGTTGCTGGCGGTGAACAGATGCTGCCGAATGGGAGGTGCTGGGTCTCCACGGCAAAGTGTCCCTGGAGGAAGAGGTTGAGGCACAAGAGTCAAAGGATGAGGTGGAAGTGGAGGTTGAGGAGGAAATTGCATGGCGATGTGCTCTGGGCGGAGGTAGGTATGCAGACCCAGTGAGCTGTATAAAAAATAAATCTTCCCACTCCATGCTTGCTCGACCAACTGTCGGTTGTCAGGTGCACCTTGCCAGAAACTGAGTGCTGCAGGGTCATGAACACATTGCTCTGCACGTGTTTCTGCAAAATACTGTCCCTTAGGCATTACAGGAATGCGTAACGGAACGCATTGGAGTCCACCAGCCAGTAAGGGAGGAGCTCTAATGCAATCAGCTGTGCAACTGCTGCATTGATTAGCTTTGTTTTGGGGTCATTTGGGCCATTATTTCCTCTTGCGCTTCAGCATCTGGGGGATGGAAGGTTGGATGCTGCTAATGCTAACCACAGAAAGATTGGACGATGGGGTAGAAGTTGTGGGGGATGGCAATGATGCCTGGTTTTCACTGCTAGCAATGTGACAAACAGCAGCCGATCTGCGTTGGAGCTCCTGCTCACCGCTGGTGGAGCCTGAAAAATGTAATCCTCGGCTACATGCCCCACTCAAATTGCTGGCAGCAGCACGGGTAACTTTGGCGGCAGAAGGAGGAATGGCAGCGGAGGAAGATCGAGCAGTTTGAGCTTGCTTCTTGGGCGGAGGTGGTTGCACAGAGCTCTGTGCTTTGACCAGGTGTTCCCGCCAGGTTACTGGGTGGTGGCTTTTTAAATGAGTGCTCATGCAACTTGTTCCAAGTTTGTTTAGGTTTTTGACTCGTTTCAAGTGTTGAGCACACAGTTTACAGATGACCATAGTGTTGTCATCACTATGGACATTAAAAAATGCCCACACTGGCGAATATCTAACTGGGACGAAAGGTGCTCTGGAGCTGGTGCTCGTGGTGGCGGTCTGCGGTGGTTGAGGCATAGCTGTGGTGACAGCTTCCAACGATTTACGTCTATGACTTGCCTCACTGGTACTTGAAGAATGCAGAGTGTGGGCAGCTTTTACCCTCTTCCTCCCTCTCCCCCTTTAAGGGTCATCATCATCATCATCAGAGACAGTTTCCCTATATGTGCCGAAAGAAGCAGCGGCCTTTTGGAGCCAGTTTGAATTGGCCCGTCTGGCTCAGAGTGTTCTGGTGAAAAGTAAGTGGGGGGGGGGGGAAGCCTGTGAACTGACTCTCTTCCTCAGATGACTGAAACAACTGAGCATTGTGAAGGAATGCTTGTAGGTCCACCTCTCCAACACCTCGTTCAGACTCCTCTACATCTTGCTGTACACGTGACTTTCCAGCCGCTGATGAAGAACTAGGAGGAACAGGTGTATCATGGATTGTTTGGGACACCTGTAGGGCCTGTGTCTGGGACTGGGATGAAGAGGGGGTAGAATCACTTGACCCCGGCTGGGTCATGTACTCCACTACGTCTTGTTCATGGTGTGGCAATAATAGACACCCACCACCAACAGCAGCGCTTCTTGTTCTTGGGTCTGCAGCTAAAAACCAACTCATACTGCTTTGCTTGCCACCCCTGCCAAAGCTGCCCATTCCTCTTTGGCCAGACATTGTAGAATTTTTTTTTGTGGCTTGATACCCTTCAAAATACTTTGCTATATGTTTATGTCAATTTGTACAGTAAGTGGATTTTTTTATTGGGGGGAGGGGGGGATTGACACAAAAAATGCAAGTGCGCTGTGTGTGTTGTATGCAGCACTTTGCTTCAGTGGTGACGCTTGTAATATGCAGCACAGTATACAAACTATATACTGCAGTATACACTGCGTCTGTGTGTCTGTCTCTCAGTACAAGTGTGATACTGTGCACACAGTCAGCGAGGAGACCCTGCCTCTGGCTGCGTTTATGTAACACACTGACTGAATACTTATCTATCTATCATTGTATCTATCTATGTATATATCTATCTATCTAGCTAACAGTGGAACACTTTACATATCTGAGTACAGTAGATTTCAGGACTGCACCAATACAGTACAATCCAAAAATCTGACTAATAGTGTGAGTGTGACACAGTCTAACAAAATAAAGCACTTTTTTCACTTTGAAAAAGCAAGCCAAGTAGCACAGAAAGGTGGTGATGCTAGCAAATCTCTGTCAGGAGTGGTAAATGCAGGCACACCCTGGCCCTATATAGGCCAATAACGGTCATATTCGGGTCAAACATTAGGACGACCCGAATTCGAATAACAACACTAGTCATGACTAAGCAAAATAGTATTGAGCATTTCTTATTTGCAGGAATAACATTGCAATACCTAGTGGCTGTCATGTAAATTGTAACAATTGTGACAAAATACAATATCAATAAACAAGCCATCTTGAACAGTGCAAGTGTTTCCTCTGTGGTAAATGTAACATTTTTTATGGGGTAATTAGAGGTGGCAAATACCCACAATCAGGGGGCATTTTCCAGAAAATAATAAAGTTAGGACCGGAAGGTAAATAAAATGGGGAAAGAGAGAACAAGTTACAATGCCTTAGCCAAATAAAAATATACAACAAAACTAAAGTACAATTGATCTTCAACATAACATTGTTGAAACTGCGTCGGATAGGATAATTACATGGAATTACAAATTAAAAAAGTCAAGAAAATCTTGCGTTTAATTGCTCAAACACCACAAACCCTTCTAAGTGCTTCCCAAAGCCGAGATCATAGCAGGGTGTATGGCAAAAAATGTCAAAGACCACACTTAATTGAGTTAGAGAAAGTGTAACTTTCAAATCGGGCATCTAAATGTTAAAAAATTTCTGGGGATGTGCATCAGGATGTTTGATCCCTTCTATTTGGTCAATAATCATGAGTGATTGAAGCAACTGAGTAAGTTGCTGAATATTCGTTATATTAGATAGCTAGTTCTTCAATTTACACTTCCTGGCTGCAGGAAAACAGAGATTGTCTCATCTGGATATTGACAATTTGTTTTTATTGTCGATGGGAGTAGCTAAAGTGTGAGGTAGAACATGAAAAACAGCTATGTGGGGAACAAAGAGGTGTGTTTGGCCCAATATTTATAAATATAAGCAAATACCTGAAACCAGAAAATCTGTATATATTTGGGTAAGAACATAAACCATAATATAAGACTAGGTACACACGTGCAATAATTATCGTTTGAAAACGAACAATCAACGATTATTCCCGATTATTTTGAACGATCGTATTGTGCACAATTCTGTACATGCTGTAACAAAAGGACTGTTCAAATATAATCCACCAATAATGTACACACTAGATATGATAATTTGAATGATCGTTTGTGAACAATCGTTCAAAAGATGAAGGAAGTGACACGTACAGGAGAAAGTGTATCACAGAAAAATCCACAATCACTGAACGACCGTACACACAATAGATTACGAACGATCGTCGCCCAATCAGATCCGCCGGGACGGTCATTTGTTTCCAGCGGGATTCCTTGTTCGTCGGCGTTGTTGACTAGTCGTGCACATTTTTGTTAACAATTATCGAACAATCTGTCGTAGATCATTTGTTTCGCATTTAGAGCAGGCCATTGGGAATCTGCAGAGTAATGTTGGTTTGACCTGGACATCGAAAGAATATTATGCCCTATATAAAATTTTGTAATGCATTTCCCTCCACACTTATTATAATTTTGTGCACTATGGACCAACTAAATTCCCAAAAATCTATAGTCTCTTTGGCATGTCCAAAAAGTTGCCTATCTGGACACACTGGAGTAAGTTTGAAGTGGGTCTGGGTCCCCATTGGTCAGTGTTTGATAAAGCTCTGAAATAGATTGGTGTGTAGGGGGAAGTACCAATTACTCTGTTAACAGTATTTGGTAAAGGCAAAAATGTATCAAAGTGAGAGCGGCTAAACAAGTAGCTTTTTACTTATAGATAGTATACACGATGGGTGGCAGTTATAGCATATTTTAATTGCACTATATTAAATGGCATAAGTCTGTGATTCTGATCTAATAGATGTGCTAGACATTTTATACCCCCATTCTCAGCAAAAGCGCATTTAATTGTGAATTTTGTGGGATGTCAAGGGCAGGTTGTAAAGGCTGGGGTAATGTGTTGATAAACCTTACATAATTTCATAACTGCTCTTCATGCTATGAGTGTATCTCTGAAAAGCAGATTGTTTTTAATATCCCCAGGGGTGGCTTTCATGGAAGTATGTAACAACCCGTTACCCGGTAACCAGGGGCCTATTGTGATTCTAGTCTATGGTCAATATGGTAAGATGTGTCATACCAGCAATCTCTGACATGACGCATCAAACACACTAGGGTTATATTTCCGTATATCGAGAATATTTAAATCTAAATGAGTTATTGGTTCAGTCAATTTACGTCTGGCAATTCGTGGAGTTTTACCCTTCCACAAAAAAAGAGGTGAAAGCCTACTGTAGTTGACGAACATCTTGATATCTGAGTAAAAAGGGCAGATTTTGTAAAGGATACAGTAATCGGGCAAAGCTTATCATTTTTATAAGATGGCATCTAACCATTAATGATAACGGGAGTGTCTCCCAATTAGTAAGTTCTGTCGTTATCTTTATAATAAGTGGGTTGTAGTTTAATCAATACATTTCAGATACATTTCAAGTTATTTTAACCCCTAAATATGGTATATTTGATAGTGAGCCACCGATGCAGCTACTTTGTATGTATAAAAGCGGTACTTTGTCTTTCATGAAAATTTATTTTACATTTTAGACCTATAATTCTTAGGCATAACTCACAGAAAGATGTCCAAAATTTAATACATTTATTAATAAACTAAACTAAAATTTAGATTTTAGTATTGTAAACAAATTTGGGGATTTAGAGATTGAGATTATTAAATGTAAAATAGTGAGCAGCCCGTCATCTTAAAAAAGGTTAAGTTTGTAGACATGATTCAGTGTTCAACCTAGAACTGTTTTTAAGCTGGGTAGGAAAAAATTGTAGGTGGGTGGTGGCCCGTTTTGTGACCTAACTCATCAGTAACCACCCAAAAACAGCCGTGTGGTTACTGAAAGGAGCCGGATGGTGCGCCCAGCTAAAAGGAGATGGGGAGAACATTGTGACTGTTCACTTCAAGACCCTGTAAATTGCTATTAGACCTGATCATTTGGGCAAGTGGTTCTAGTGCCAGTATGAAAAGTATAGGCGAAAGAGGATACCCTCGATGGGTACCTCTTTGGATAGGTAATGTCGGAAATGGTATGACATATACCAAATCCTTGCCTAAGGGGTTGAGAAAAATGCCCTTAATCCAGACAATAAGTGTGAGTGGAAGCCCCATTTAGTGGGGACATAAAAGAGATCCCAGAGAAAAGAGTCCCAAGAAAACAATATTGTGCTGGGAATTTTTTTGTTTTGTAAAATGGATTAAAAACTGATTCTTATGGACCAGAGAGTGTAGGAGTCTGTTTAGTCTATTCGCTAAGATTTTTATTAAAATTTTTATATTCATAGTTACATAGTAAGTGGGGTTGAAAAAGTCCATCAAGTTTAACCATTAATCTTTATCGTTTTCATCTTTAATTTGTATATTTTTGAAATGCCTTTTTCTTATTCTTTATGGCTTGTTTAACATTTGTGTGAGCCACATTTACCAGGGATATAGGCCGGTAGTTATGCACATCTAAGCTGTCTTTTCCAGGTTTCAGAAGC
This sequence comes from Pyxicephalus adspersus, assembly GCF_032062135.1. NCBI lineage: Eukaryota > Metazoa > Chordata > Amphibia > Anura > Pyxicephalidae > Pyxicephalus > Pyxicephalus adspersus. Next base: position 83,816,062 of record NC_092862.1, on the reverse strand, counting down.
ACGATTATGTGTGCCAGAAGGGAGGAATGGGGTTTTTTCAGTGTCTAATTGATTTTCCAATACCGAATGGCCATAATTCTTTCTGCTATTGTTATATCCGCCTCCATTCTCTCAGCCATTCCCCTAGTTAGAAGAGGAAGGGTCAGATTCTCGAACATTGAATCAGCTAAGGAAGGTTGGAAGCAAGAAGGGGGTAAAGATTCGAGAGTACACCACGCAACTGATTCACAATATTGACTGGGTTAGCCGTAATGCTACCATTCAGTAAATGCAGGTTAACCGGCCTAACATTCACCAGATTCGCCAGCATCGAACCTGGCTTATTTGCTCTGGCATAGAAATGTTTAGCCCACCTGCCTTGTTTTCAACTTGGGTTTTCAACAAAATGTTTAATTCAGCCCTGGTTTGCTATACGGGTTTGTCTAGTTGTCTATCCTGTGTTGCCTGCCACCCTGCCTCAAACTGTTCTAGCTATGTTGTGAGATCCACATTTTTTTTTTGTCTCACTTTCTTCTGGCAAGAAGCTAATTGTATAAGTTGCCCCCATATAGTTGCCTCATGGGCATCCCATAGCATGTGTCACGATAAAGACACTTGAACAGGAGGTGGACCATGTGCTACCAGCAGGTTTAGCTGAGGTGATATCAGAGGCACAGAGTCTAAGGTACCGCCCTATGTCACCAGAGCACCCCGCGCAACGGGTGTTGGGCTTTGCTGCGAACGGCACTCAGGTTGCAGCCCTCAGACTCACCCGTGCAGGTAGCAGATAACAGATGGAGATAACCGAAGGCAAAGTACCAAATCGACAGGCATATTCAAAAAATGAAAACAGGGCAGGCAGGGAACAGGCATGGTCAGGACAAGCCAAGGTCAGGACCAGGAAAATAAGACTGGAATCCAAATGCTGATATGGACCTCAGGTAGTAACACCTATTGCTGGGGCAATAAGTGTCTGACTGAGCCCAGCATAAATAGGGAGACTGGCAGGCTAGCTGGGCGGGGACTAGAAGGACAGGTGAGAATCAATTAGCAGGAAGGGCTCGGCAACACCCCTAAGTCCAGAGCCAGCAGAGCAGCTAGATCAAGGTGAGAAGAGCTGCTGCTAGTCAGACACTATGAGGAGGACAACAAGTACCAGATCAGCAGTGCTGCTGATCTGTGACAGCATGATTGGAGACTCTACCGAACCCAAGTTAGTGGCAAAGTAATTGCATTGTTCAGTCGTCAATCACCAATGATATTCTGATGATTGTTGGCTCAGTAAATTGCAGCCTATGAGAACCGGGGAGTGGTCCAAGCAATTTGATGCATAAATATGTGGTTGATTCTAGTGAGATGGTGAGTAATACGTAAATTACTTGAATGAGGGATGGAGTTCACTCCATGTGTCGACTAGAGAATATATCTGCCAATAATTGTGAGATTGAGTTTGTTACTCTATGTGGGGTCTGCTATGGGGCTGAGGATTTGTCTAGTTTGGTATTGATAACCAAGTTGGAATCTGCCAACATACATAATGTGCCTTTGTGGGGGGGGGGGGGGGGTTGCTTAGCATATGGCTGACTGGACACTTTTGCTTTCAGTTCCTAATTCCACCCGGCTTTTCATCTTCTTAGCAGCATTTTGCAGTCGTCCATCATTTCAAAAATTGGTAGGCAGCAGCACAAAGATTTGAGCACTGCCCAAGCCCTGGATCCTACTCATTTGCTTACCCAAGGGGAAGCACTTAAGTGTGTACTGAGAGGTATCCTCATCAAACATGGCTCTAGGGTAAAGAAGAAACGTGCAGCCAGAATTAAATCCTTGCTTTCCTGGATTGCTAGACTTGAGACACTCCACAAATGTGACCTCTCACCCACACACCCTCTTGAGCTTACTAATTCCTAGGAGAGAGCTCCTACAGACAATGGAGTCAGTTTTTTTTTTGAAGAATTGTACCTACAGCAGTTGGGTATAGGCACTTTGCTTAGGAGTAAGATCATAGCACTTTATTCTACCCCAGTGGCTAAAGTGCTGGTAAATGGGACTTTGTTGCAAGTAAATGGCCTTTACTTTCTGACTTGATGAAAGAACACCTAGCAGTGGCCATTCATAACAATCCCTCGTACACGGTGTTCAGACAGTCTCAAAACCACAAATTAGCCCTCTATATGGATGATCTTTTACTATACCTCACACAACTGGATATCAGTTGTTAAGATGGAAGTCCAGGGCGATCTCATGGCTTGGTAGAATGTCAGTTTTGAAGATGGACACTCTTCCCAAATTCCTATATATCTTTCAAACTATTTCCATAGCCTTGCATAAGTCTCTGATAAAATTTGTTTGGCGTGAAGGTTGCCTGAGACTTATAATCTCTCACTTGTGTTCCCCCAAATGGGAAGGAGGCATTGGTCTTCCAAATTTTGCACTACACCACAAGGCAGAGATGTTGGCACAAATAGTAGAATGGCATAAAACTCCCTTAGGCAAACTGTCAACCTTAGTAGAGCAAACTTTATCTTCACTAGATTTATGGGCCCTCCCATGGGTTGCAAAGCTAGCATTGCCCAGAGAGATGGACAAGTTCCCCCTCACTAGGGCTACCTTAAAATCATGGTCAACTATCACAGACCTTTTTCATCTTACTTCATAGCCAGGCCCACTTACGCCTCTGTTGGACAACCCTGCATTCCCCATAGGTATCTCAGTCTCCACACTTGGTGGATTGAGTAGAGAATTCTGGCCTCTAACCAGATACTTTATTGACCCTGCAAAGTATCCTTCCTTCCTTCCTTCCTCCCTCCTCTCGTACCTCGTTTGGAGTTCATTGGAAGCTCAGACACCAACTAAACTCTTATTGTAAGCTCCGATTCCCCATGCCACATGGTCTCCACTGTACATCAATTGTTATTAGCCGCCACAGTAGATTCCTCGCCTAGATATGTCCGAGAATGGCACAGAGATTTAGATAAAACCATCTCCATCAATGACTGGCAGAAGGTCTTTACTCTGACGTATAAGAATTCTGTCAGTTGTTACCTGTAGGAAAAGAACTACAAAATCCTCACTAGGTGGTACAGGGACCCAGTTTTGCTGAACCATATGTTTCCTGACCAATCCAACATGTTTGCGTTGTGGTAAGGAAAGATGATCATACCTACATATTTGGTGATCCTGTCCGGTTATTCAGCCCTATTGGAAAGAGATCTTTCCTGTATGCTCTGAATTTTATGATCTATTTAACTCCCACGCCCAAGATAGCTCTACTCCCGCAAGTCTCGGGCTCTCTATCAGCTCAGAAAAAACTATTGTATGGTTACCTGTTCTCAGCTGCTAGGCAGCTCATCCCACTGTACTGGACATAGACCTGCCCCCCCCCACTTCTTTTCTCAATGGGTTGCTCAAGAGGAACTAAGAGCCATGGATGATAACAATAAGGCATTTTCCTCCCGAATGGCTGATGTACTCCTCCTCCCCCACTCTTGTCAACAGAATATGTTTTTGATTGCATTGTTATCTTTTGGAATATGATTCCCAGGTTTTTCCAAACCCTGTTTGACCTCCCCCTAGACCCCCCCCCCCCTCTTGTATTATTGGTTTATAGCATATATGTTTCTTATTAGGGTCCCTACTGGATGTACATTAGCTCTGTTTTCATATTGTTTTTTTCTTATTACTCTACTGTTGGAACTTGCTTTTTAAAATGCATGTAAAAATATTTTTACCCATAAAAAATGTGCCTTTAAGGTGTTTAATCACCACTGTCAGACGACTAAAAATTTGATTTGGTGGTTGTTTGGTGCATAGTTGACTATAGTGATATCTGTATCAAATAGTTGATCCTGAAGTATCAATTAACGGCCCCTTGGGTCTTGTATTTAACAATCACACTAAAAAAGGGTATCCCTATGAAATGCAATGGATACATCCCGCTTCTTCCTATGAAAAGTAGAGCGCTAGATTTTGGGATAATACTTATGGAAAAATTTGGGGCCGACATCTGCAGACCCTCAGGCAATAGTGAAACTCGCAGTGCGTTTGGCATTACTTGTTTTCCGGGTGGAGAACACTTTTTGCGGAGGTACTCTGGGATCTAGGTGGGGAGCTCCTTGGATTGAAATCATCAGAGGTCTCCAGCTTCAAGCACGCAAACAACTCTTATGCCTCGGTGACGAAATTGATTGTGGTTGCCCAATATGTATGAACAAGATTTTAAAAGGGAATCCCCAGCAGTATTTTATTCCAAACTCCAGTAAAATTGTTGGAAACTGTTTAAAATCTGGTGTGTGTGCGCAATGTATGCTTGATGATCACATCCGTTGAGAGGGCAATCCTATTTCTAGGCGAACTACAGAGAGAGGAGGTCCTGAAGTAAATTGGTGACAAAGAAAGATAAATCCAAAATAGATTCCGATAAGCCTCTGACCTGTATATATCTCTTGCAGTTTCAATTTTCCATATCCTCAAGTCAGATCAGTGCAGTCTTCAAATCGGATTTAGGAGTAGTAATATCGTGATTGCATGAGTAGATCACGGTGATCGCATCATCCATTTTGTTTTCTTACTTATTTATGTGGTCCCAATGTTCTGATTTCCTTGGTGAGGTTCAGAGATAGTTTGTCAGTTGCCTGTGTGAGTTCCACCTGAAGGAGCTGTTAAAATTTCTACAAGAGGCTTGCTTTCCAACAAAGATAGCTTGGCTGGGCACTTGGCAAAGGAGGATCCCGACATGGGAGATAGGCCGTGTCAGGCTTCACCATCAGAGTCAGCAAACAGCAAAGAGAAGAAAGATGTCAAAATCGAAAGGCAGAACCCACGCAATCTGGTATTAATGCTGGCTTCAATTCCAGGTAATGGAGAGCGGAATTAGAATGCGGCCATCGTGGACAGCTCACTAGTGCCCCGTAGTCCAGTACTTTTAAGCAGTAGAGAGGTAGAGAGGTTTCCAAAAATGAGATTTTGTTGAGTATCCTACCTTGGACACCTTCAAACCATCTCACAAGGTTTCTTCTGAGTTGCATGGCCTATAAACGGGCTTTTGGGTTGCTATGTTTTGGCAAGAAGGGTTTTCAAAATCACTGTACTGGGTGCAAAAGAAATATTTATCACCTTCTAATCCCATTGTTGGTTTTCACAATTGAAGTTTCTTCAATCATGAGATTGTTCTCCTTAACTTTTATTATGCTGATGGGCAAATTGTTAAGACATAGATGTTGGAAAACCATATATAGAGGCTTCAGCAGCATTCTAGATGTAATATTTTCTGGTATTTACTATATATAGTACGATCACTATACTTATGCAATGAAATATGTTAACAGCATAAAAAGCTTTTAAAATACCTTTGCTGTGATTTGAAATTCCTCGTGTTCTTTTAACAACTCTTGAGTATGCTGAATAGTAGAACCAGTGGAAGTATGAGTGGAGAGGTAGAATTCCCCATTATCCTGGATCCACTCAAGAGCCTTAAAAAAAAAAAAAAAAAACAACACACATAAAAAAACATTTATTTTCTTTGCAATAAAGCTAAAATCTGAGTCTATGTGCTTCTAAACGCAATGTAGGCAGATTATGACTGGTGGGGGGGACTGGTAGAGTACAGTAACTAGCTTTATGAAAACATCACAGTGCCCTCAGTACTCTACTCAATAACCATCAGTCCTGATGTAAGCAATAGTCTAGCTCTTAGGTAGAGTTTTGCAAATAATTAACTATTTTGATGAGTAGTTGTCAGCCTGGAGGAGTGGGAATTCCTGGGTAGATCACCCTATGTAATGTCCACAAGTGATATTAAAACTATAAAATGGAAGGGCTGACATTTAATTAATAAAGTGGTGGCCAAAGACTGTTTGTTCAAGCAAATATGTATTCTAACAGAAAACTAACAATTTATAATGCCTATGCCTAAGCAGCACTAAAATTTAAAATTGACTTACCTGTTTAGCACTTCTTTCAAACACAACAAACTGTTGGCAATGGTCCAGCCGTCTTTTCCTGAGAGTCCAATAATGAAGTACCCGGTTTTCTCTTTGAAATAACTCATTTAAAATATCTGAAAAAAATACATATAATTGTAAAATTAGAAAGCTGAAGCACAGAAAAAAACCTATTAGCCACTTTAGTTTTGTCATCTGTATACTTTACAGAATCACAACATTTTTGCCATGGACTAGTGCCATGGATAATAACTTAAAGCAGGTCTAAAATGGTAGATCTGCTTTTGATGTTTAAACCCACTCTACAAATTATCCACCAGCTGTAAAGAATACAATCAGGATTATATCTTCCCAAATTACTTGGCTTAACTAGGCCCAACATCACCATCCATCCAGGAAAGAATCCTTTGCAATGCAAAGCAGGACAAATCTTACAAGAAAAAACTACAGTTCATTCACCCAGGCACCACAGACAGAAGACAATGAAAAAGTATCATTCTTATTTTTCCCAGATAAAAAGACAGCTTTTTGTTTAAGGATGTCACGGGGCACCTATATGAGGTGTGGAGGAACATCAGGACCCCCATTGGTGAACTGTCAGTATGTGGGTGAGCAGGTTTACTTTCCTATTTGTTGATCACCCCCAAAGGATTTTGGATGGCAGGATTTTTGTAAAAGGGCTGCATGCAAAGGATGACAGGAACACTTAAACCTTGGGAATAATGTAGGTAGGGAGAGTTTTTGATATATTGCTCAGTTAGTTTGGCCACCGGAATATGCTGATATTTTCCGATTATGTATTTCTAGATCATTTATACCTATGTAAATTTTTTGTATATATGTAAATATGCATATATGCTTTTAATGTTTTTATGTTTATTGTTTGTAAGCTTTTAACAATAAACAAAAGTCCATTGCTTCTCATCCATAGATAAAGTGGACCTGGTCAGAATGAATTATTGAGGGCATGTATGCAGAGAGGCGATTCACAATTAATATGGAGAATATTTTTGTGTCAACGTTAATTAGTGGTCAGTCTATAGTTAGAACAGACCAAATGGTCCTTGCTTGGTTTGGGAATACCAGTGATATGGGATTCCAGGCTTTAAGCAGCAAACAGGGTGTAACCCGATATGAAAGAGAAAACGGTTTGTTAAAAACGGTACTAGATTAAGGAAGTGTAGTTTGTAGAATTTTGGTGTCAGGGCAGGGACTTTTGCCTGTCTAATTAATCCTAATGGCCATTGAGACCTCCTCCTCCGTGAAGAGTGTCTCTAGATGAGAGATGATGTCTGATTCCAATGTTTGTAAGGCGGTGGAATCTTTGTATTCCTGTAAATAACGATGAGGAGTATGGGTGGGGTTGAGGTTGTAAAAATCCAATTAGTATTGTTGGAAAATCTGCATAATATCTTAAAGTATGGAGGTTTGGTTTTCTTGTAGAGTACAGATAGTGGGGATATAAGTGGTTGCCTCTCCTGGGTGGAGCCCTCTCGCCAGGAGTCAGCCACATTTGTCCCCATGTCGGTAAAACGATCTTCGGGACTGATCCCTATATTTTTGGTGTGCCAGATCATACATTTGAAGGAGTTTCCTAGCCTTCAACAGTTCTAGGAATGCATCTAGGTACGTATTATATTCTGCTTATGTAGATATTGGGGAGAACAGATTTTTGCTGAGGTGTCTGCTATGTCCTGAGCTCTGATCTTCTTAAGACATGCCCCCTGTTCTAATAGGAATCCCCCAAGGATGGCCTTTAGCTCTCTCCATAGAACTGGAAGTGGTGTGGTGTCTGAAGCATGGCCACTTAAAAAGATGAAGCACTGGAGCAAAAGGATTTCTGCATGGTAAGTGGGATGCAGGGGGGTGTAGGGTGGCTGATAGGATATTGCAGGGCCTGGCTGGTGGAGATCTAAGATGGAACTGCTGCAGTGCCACCTGATCCTTGAGTCCCACAGCCATGGGGGTCTTTACTAATTGATGTCGCTGGCCTTCTGGAGCCAGAGAGGCATCTTCTAACTGAGGCTGCGGCTTTGCAGGCTTGTCGCGGGCGGCCTGTCCACACGCAGAAAAAAATCCAGCAATCCTCCCAGCTGTTGCTTTCCCTCCCTGACTCCCCCTTTTGTGTTGTCTGGGATTTAGGTCCCATTGCCTAGGAATTAGGCACCGGAGTGCTGATATACTGGGTTTTTGCCAGGCAGGTGCAGGAGCTTCCAGGAAGTGCTGCTCACCGATATATAGTATTTTTGTCTCAGGGATGCCAATAACATTAACTATTACTGCCTTTGAAATGCACACAAGGCATTCATGGGAGATGTAAATGCAGATTGACAAGATTACAAACTATTCACTCCTACAAACCCTAAAACAAAAACAAAAAAAAGATCCCTCTACTCGACTCCAGTTCAGTTCATTTCCTCTGGAAATATCTAGGATCTTTAAAACTTTTTATGGATCCATGTACAATCTTACACATGATCCCCAAACTCCTCAACTGTGCTCCCTCTTTAAACCTTTTTATCATACTGGAAAATCATAATTCCAATAGGCTCTCTACCAAAGCATTATTTTTCATTTACCAAAATTTCCATTAATAGAGTTGCAAAGCAGTACTTTAGGAAGTTCAAATCTGAAATTACATATATTTACATTTCTGTAGCAGCATCTTCTTCAGAGTCCTTTCCTAGAAATGTTGCAAACAGTAGTAAGTGCTTAATCGGAAGCTGGAAAAGACACCTCCCTTCCCCCCAAAAAATAGAACCACTTTTAAATACAGATAATAAAATGTATGCAAATATTTTAGCCCATAAACTTTTTTTCAACTTTGCCTTCATTAGTTGCCCCAGATCAGATGGAGCTTATTAAACACAGACAAGCCCCTGATGGTGGTAGACTTCAAGAAAACCACCAAAAACTCTGTAATCAAGTCCTGGAAATTTTGGATAATCTTATAGGATAATCTTTTGGTCAAATACAAAGCAAAACAAAAGATTTAAACATTTGCTTACTCTTTACTCTCTTGACAGCACCACTCTGACCCATAAGCTTTTTGTTAACATCTCAGTATCTCCAAACAAGAAAAGGAGCCTTCAAAATGTGAAAACCAATGTGAAAATCAAAATGTATTGGGAATGTTGACTAACAGAATCAAATCTTTCCTTCATACTCTAATTGATAAAGAACAGGTGGATTTTGTCCCAGGTTGAGCAGCAAGGACAACACCATTAAAACAATTCACCTCAACGCCTGTAGTATTACCTAAAAAATGTCTAAGAAAATCTAATTGGCAGCAATTTGCAGATGATCTACTCCTCTATATAGCTAGGCCAAAAATGGTGGTTTACCAGCTATTCTGTAGTTATTATCGCATTATGGGTCTGTTTCAGGTTATGCGATAAACTACGAAAAATTCAAGGCCTAATATTTGCACAGGTGTATCAGACCAACTTGGAATCATCAATATCCTTTTATCTGGTGTAAAGACAAATTGAAATGTTTAGGGGTGATGATCCCCAAAAACCTATTCAAATATTTTTGTCCTAATATTTTTCTATTATGGTCCTCAGTAAAGGAACTACGGAATTGGTCCCATTTAACTCTTTCATACCTTGGGAAAATGAGTTTAATAAAATAGTTTTATTCACTAAAATCTTATACACTTTTCAAATGTTGCATAGTACAACCATTGGAACTGCAGGATATTTTTAAAGTCTTTTGTTCATTTATATGGCCAGGGAAGAGGGCCTATTTATCAATATGGATATTACAACAGCCGGTGAAAAATGAAAGGCTTAACTTTCCTGATGTTGACTTGAATAATTGGGCGGCAATTACAAGATACATATGGGACTGGCTACATGGAAAGGCTTGTTACACTGACTTATCCATAGGCCAACAGTTGGTTCCAGGCATTAATCTTTTCTTACCTCCTGCACACACACAAAGAGCAGTTGCCTGCAGAGATCACTCAGAACCCTCCACTACATACATGCTGGTTTGTTTGGTACAAATTAACTTCCCTAGCATTCCAATTCCGTCCAAATTTCCATGCAAAAAGTGTTACATTTTTTTTGCATGGAAATGTATTTTACATTGTAGACTATAATTCTTTGGAATAACTCACCTAAATATGTCCAATATTTATTAAACTTTAAATAAAAAAACACAAAAATCTGTAAAAAAAAAAAAAAAATAGTTAAGCATGTAATGTAAGTGTACAGTAGCATAATATATATATATATATATATATATATATATATATATATATTCTCACTTTCTCTTGGACTCAATACAGCTATTTTGTATTGAATCCAATACAAAATAATTTGTATTTCCCATCCGCCCACCGGCATCAACACATGCACCGTCACCAGGAAACCCCGGAGATCGTCTCTGCATTGCGCGGCTGAAGATCAAAGACGACGAACGTCTCCTCAGGACCTGCGGGGACCAGCAGGACGATGGGGGAGCGACAATGGAGCAAGGTGAGTGGGGTGTTTTTAGGTTAAAGCGACCCTGAGTGTGACTCGGGATTACCGCTATTTGCAGGTAAAATCACATTTGGGATTACCGCTAGGGGGGTTAAGATTTAGATTCTCACTTCACTCACAGTCACTCTTCCCTGTTTCTTCCTGTATGGCGGAATTTAGACTTCTCCTGGATTTTGAAGGAACCCACAAGGAAAGATGAAGGGGAATTTCGAGCTATGAAAGTTAAATCTTGTGTGAACTGTCTGACTCAAAAAGAGATTTCTCATTTAGCAGTTGCCACTCTCTATCCCTTTTTGAGGAATCGACCTTTTGCTTATCAACAACTAAGGTCTTATGTATCAGCAGGTATTAAAAATCTGTCCCCCAGGACTGGGCCATTTCCATAGATAGGTTGTTTTCTATCCTCAACCCGGCTAGGAGAGCAATGTCAGATGTATACCTAACCTTTCGCATTCACCTAGACTATGCGACCAGACCATCTGGTTTGTGCGGACGGATCAAACATTTCCCAGAGAGAATGCTATTCAACTTATTACTGGACTTTTGTGGAGCTCGGTTGGTATTATGCTCAGCCATGCACAGGGAAATGACCTATGCCTATTATTTCCCCGCTGCGCACCTTCCAATGTTCAAAATGTGGTACACTGGAAGCTGAATTATATCATATGCTGTGGAGCTGTCCCAAGATTAGATACTTCTGGAGAACGGTGGTCTTGTATGCCCTACACAACCTAGTGAATTATTTGCCCTCTCCCAGTTGGGCCCTATTTGGAGATCTTGCTTTGCAGCCCTCACACATAAAGGATGCAGCACTCTCTTAGCAATACTGTCTTTGGTGGCTAAGAAAACCATCTTGCATAACTGGATGAGACAAAAAGGATGAAAGCATCTTTGGATAAAGAAACTCGTGTCACTAAATTATGGGAGGTGTGGGAATCTTACATTGCCATTCTCCTGTTGAATATTAAACAAAAAGTTATCTCCACCTTCGAACAAACTACATGGTATGCGTATCATCTGCTTGATAATGATCCACCAGTACTATGTTAAACAAAATTTTGTGATTTATAACCTTGTATGTGAATTATTTTTCTTCCTCCCTTCCTCCTTCTTCCTTCCTTCGCATGACTTGCAGAAGTATTTTGCTAAACACAGCCGAGACTAAGCTCTTCTGCAAAATCTTGTAACTATTAAATCACAAAGACAAACTGTGTAGTTGTTTCTTTTTGCTTATTAAAGCACAGCTTGCTCCAGAAGTAAATAAATGTCTGGGCTCCATAAACTTTTTTTTTTTGCTTGGTTTGTGATTTACTCTCGTTGATGATTTTGTACAGTAACTGACACCACGCTGCCCAATATTATGTTGAGACAATCTTCTGTCCTAACTGAATTTATTACAATAATGTTGCTGTTCCGACCTTCATACAAATTCAACTTAAGAAAAAACCTACAGTTCCTATCTCATATGTAACCCGGGGACTACCTGTAATTGACTCCACCTATAAATACTTTTTCTTCTTTTGTTTTGTACTTTGTTTACTCCAATACCTATGTTATTGATATGTACATGCTTTAATATTCTGTATGTTGTATACTTATTTCCTCATTTCATCATGGATACATCATCAATGAACCTTTCGCCATAACAATATAAGGTGTTGGTACAATGATAAATCCTCATCTGAAAACAAATCTTTCTCCCAACTCCCCCCGGTACAGGTTGGTGTATGTAGGGGCACACCTGATCCCCATCGCCACACCCTGTGCCTGAACGTATGTGAAATTATCATAGGTAAACACATTTCGATTTAAAATGTATTTCAACAGTGATAACACAAAGTTGTTAAACTTCTGCCTATCAGGATTTATTTCCTCAAATAATTTTTTTACCACTTGTAATCCTTTACTGTGCGCAATGCTCAAGTAGTGGGTCTCGATATCAATCGCAATGAGCATAGCTCCAGATGGAATGGTTAAATCATCGATTACATGTAATAACTCTGGAGTATCCCTTAAGATGGTAAGCATGTTACAATGGATTGAAAATAATTTTCTACCAGTTGGCTCGCGTTAGAGGAAATAGTACCAATGCCCGCCACAATGAGTCGTCCTGGAGGATTTGTTAAATTTTTATGTATTTTTGGTAACGTGTAAAAGGTTGGCAGCTTAGTATTCTTGTTATTTTTTTGATGAATTTTTTCATCAATCATATTCTCTTCCATGCCTGATGTGATCAAAGAATTATATTCGTCATAGTACTCTTTAACCTTTATTGGTGATATTTTCTGATACCCATCTCTGTTTTTTAGAATTTTTATACATATGCTTCTGTAATGGTCTCTATCTAGGATCACAACATTGCCACCTTTGTCAGAAGGTTGTCAGAAATTGTACTAATGATGTTGACTGAAAGGTAAGCTAGGAATGTACACCATAGACTATTGGAGAGAGGCTATAGTATATATATAAAAAAAAAAAAAACATTAAAAAAGGCATATCAGCGCACTAAACAAAGAACACATTCCCAGGGGTTATTTAACCAGAGGAAAACATCCACCCAAATAGAAAAAGTAAGCCTAATCACTAGGTACTCAGGACATAATAGGTTTATAGCCAATTCACCAGCAATGTTAGCAAATTTTATTTTCAGATCCATCAATCAGTAAATGTAAAGATCCATAACTGAAAATCACATAGAAAATTACTATTCATTAAAGAAATCGATTCAAGTTCAGCCTACCTTTTATGTAGTCTATGGCCACATCCCAAAGTTATAACCACAAAGAAAGGAGAACCTGGGGGGGTTAGCTCAGTAACAGGACCTTTAGGGCCAACATTCCCTAACTCAGTAAATTTGCATCAAAAAACTATAACTTTATTGGATGTAATATAAAAACATTTACAATAAAACATATAGGAACAAGATATTTCTGCCTGGGCTAACCAACCCAAAGGGCATACCCCACAGCCTTTTGACGCGTTTCATGGATAACTCCGCTTCTTCAGGAAAGAAGTGGGGAGAAAGCCTGATGAGGCTTGTTCATTAAATGAAAGTATGATTTGGCTCTTGGATGCATTGTATACATTGGTATGAATTGGAAATGCTCTAAACAATCAATTTTGGTGAGTTCCTAATAATGAGTTTGTTATATTAGATTGACTTTTTATTTCTAAGTATTATATTGGCTTTGAAAATATAATTGGTTGGGAAAGCAAAATTTAAATTAAAAGTAAAAAACTAAATGTATTGGTCAGATGGTGGTTGAATGTGTATTATGATTAGTCATATAGAACAGGCATGGAAATATCGTGAACAAATAATGGTAGTAAGTTTTTAATTATCTGTACGAGTCTTGCAAAAATAAATTGAATTTCATATTTTTAAGTATCAAGTTGGTTGGGATTGAAATTGAATAAAGATGTAAAGTTAATTATACAGTGAATCTGCTATATTGTGGTTGGCATGGTATGTCAAAGTAGGCAATATTATTTGTGCTTCAGGTTCATATTTTCTTATGGTTGATATGGTTTTAAATTTTATTTAAGTATGAATTTAAGAATTCTGGGTTTAAAACTACATAAATGAAGTAAATCACTGATCATTTAGTCATAATTATGGCTTAATAATTGGACACAATGAGCATTTGCTATTATGGTTAAAGGTATATTCAGCCTTCAAAGATTTTTGATTATTACGCCGGGGAACAATTTTGAACAAATTTTTTGTTGATTTCAGTTTTTAAGCTTCTTTACACTAAAATAGGTATGCTGATTCTGAAAGTGCAGTTAGTTTTCTTCGATCATGTCAGGGATTTTCTCCACTGCTTATAATAATGCGATTACTGTAGCATGGATTTGTATGGGCTATTCATTTACAGGCAGGCCAGAGGTACGCTGCTCTACGTAGTAAATAAGCAAAATTTATTTTTTGACTTACACATGTATTTCCTTTCTTTCAGATCATGTCTGACTCTGCTGTTCTCGTCGTAAGTGCCTAAACAACCCTGATTCATTTTGTTATATCAGTGGCAGTTTCACCATTCCCAGTCAAAGAGCGAACATCAGCACATTTGTAGAGCAAGCCTGTTTGGCATATTTCAAAATTGAACTTGGTGATCAAGATAAGTCTTGGGACCCTCATAAGGTGTGCAAACAGTGTGTTGAGGGTTTACGGATGTGGACAAAGGGAACATGTAAAAAGGTGCCATTTGGTATACCTATAGTTTGGCGAGAGCCAAGAGATCATTTCAGTGACTTGTTATACTTTTGTATAGTGAAAACTTCAGGATATTATAACAAGAAAAATAAATGTAACGAAGTATCCTAGTCTACCAACGGCTATATGCCCAGTGGCTCATTCAGATGAAATCCCAGTGCCGGTTTTCGTTACACTACCCTCTCTTGAAGAACATGATTATGGTGATGTACTAGGTGATAACAATGATGAAGAACGTATTGTGTAGATATAGAGTAAAGAAAGAGGTTTAAGGCTCAGAGTTTTTGTGCAAATAGTGAAGTGTGTATTTTGTAGTTAATACATACAATAGTGATACAAAGTAATTTTTTCATCATATATCCAATTCCCTGTTACTGTCACAGTGTTACTAGACTGAATATATTATACATTAGTAACAAACATTGAGGATTGGATAGAAAAATAATATTGATATTTTAGTACAAAAGTATGTTAGTTTTTTTCTACCCTCTAAAATGGAGGGTATCCTGTATCGTAAAAATGGGAGGTGATAGCAAAATCATTTCTGTATTCACCACCCAAAAATTATTTAAAAAACCAAGTGTAAGATCCAACAAAAAAGGCTGTGTTATCCAATTTATCCCAGTGTTATCCAATTTGTTGTAGTATTATGCTGCGCTGTACGTGGATCTGGGTGTCTGCTTTCATTGCCCTGTTTTTATGTCGACTCCAAGCAGTGTTGAGGAGGCTGTTAAGATTAGATATAACACAGATCTTTAACAGGTAGGTAGAAATTAGGATATATTGTATTATTGCTGAAAATTGATACTAAGTATTATTATGTATTATATATGTTTTTGTACTATGTACCGGTATGTATTTAGATCTCCAGACCCCTAAGAAGCAGCTTTTGTCTGTAAAGTGTGTCGAGCAAGAATTGATATTTATACAAAACATTGTTATGAAAGTTTAATTACTTGATACTGTTTTTTTTAATTGTTATAATAAATTGTATGAATTATTTTATTATATTTGTGGTAATTCGGTCAGCCTTTAAAGTCCCAATTAGGTTCTGTATGGTATTTTTATGTGGTAATAGGGGATGTGGCAGTGTGACTAAATATATAAACCGTGTTGAAAATGTAATATTTTGTAGCATTTTTTAGATAAAATATATTTGCCAACTCCCACCTTTTGATAACGTGTAAAGCTGCCAGTACTTATTAAAAATTATTGCAGCCATTAAGGCTTCACTTTCTAGAAAGTCTCTGGGTAGTGAACATTTTATTAAAGACTCTTACAAACTATTTCTGATTTTAGCTCAACATTTACAAAAACATCTAACTTAGTCTTGTCCTCAGGACATTTTGTAGAAAAACAAAAAGGAATTATAGCAAATCTGTGAGGGGAAAAAAAATTGAAATTATATTAAACCATAGCCGAAACAAGAAATTATTTTCTTATACACTGCAAAGAATCTAATGATACTAAAATAAAGTTTGAATGAAAAAAAAATTTAATCAATTATAAGTATTTTGTTAACAGGGGAGGATAAAATACACAAATAAGTGAAAAACACTGGGAACAGTGTAGAGGAGAAAGCAATACCTTAGCAATCCTAAGTTACAAGTTAGTGAAACTTTACTGGTTAGTGGAGGGAATCCCTATAAATAAATGGGTACCTACAGGGTGGTTAATGCAAATACATAAAATAACATTGTTCAACTGTATTACCAAACAGTAGTCTTATCTAAAACACTACATACAATGAAAAACAGGAACATTTTTCATATTTTAAAATGCAAATCTGGCACAAAACAAAAGAGACTTCTGGCACCATGTGTATGGCCATTTTATGATATAGTATCTACAGTTTTAACTGGAAGGAGAGAAAATTATTTAATTAAATTACACAATTTCCCTTGTATGAAGGAGGCCTTAAAAGATCCATGGAATTTAAATAGCAATGTAAGCTATATAGGTTATTCAAATCACAGAATTGGAGAAACAATAACAATCACATAACGTTATTCATTATGATCCTTGAGGGTACTCTGGCGTGGATATTCCCCTGGTACGCTTTTCTTTGATTTTAAAGCACAGTGATTGCACTATTTTTATTGTTTCTCCAATTCTGTGATCTCAATTACCCCCTGAAGAAGCCTTGCTGGCAAAATACGTCGGGAGACCCATAATCACAAGTTGCTTTTTTGTCTACAACTAATATTATCAGGATGATTAAACATGTAACCTGAAAATTAGGCACTATGATGTATAACCTAGATCTGTAGAATAGAAGTTCTATGTTGTATTTAGGGCTAAAGTATATGTTGATAAATTATCGTTTTTGCACTATACTGCCAAAAAGCCTTTCCTCTTACTTATATACATTATGACTACAGGCTTGGCATTGTATATGTGTAAGAATCTTATAAAAAAAAAATTGACATCCCCAGGGTAAAATACAATTTTAATATAAGCACTGTAAGCTATCCCTTTGCAATTTACAGTGGTATAGGGCACAAAAATTTTACTCAGGTGGTACTACCTAATAGTTTTCTAAATTCATTCTGCACCATTCAGAAATTTGTTGGGAAAGTTTTGGTTTAAATCAGGCACATTTATTTAAATCTAGTAGTCCAGTCCAAAGATACTTCACTTAATAAGAAGCTCTGACTTTATGCTTTTTCTTTTTTTGCACTTTTCCTTGAGTATTCGGTGCTATAGACACGCTACAATTTTCTTTTATTTTGAAAAAAAAAAAAATAGCCAAGCCTAAAATGTGGGTATTCCAAACACCTCCAAAACCACAAATGCAATAGAAAGAAGATATGCTTGTGTCTTCTGTCAGTGACAGTAGTATTCAATATAGGGAGCATGCAGACTCCAATGATTTAAGCAGATAGTAAAAGGAGTAACCAAGAACTGGATTAGGACATTAACAGAGAAGAAGGGTAAGAGGTTCCAGTATTTTTGATAACATTTAATATATGGAAATGTATTTGACTATATGACTGTGTCTAATAGCATTTCGGCATAACTTAACAGAGAAAGAAACTTACTTTTGACTTGCTGTTCTGGAGCTTTAACATGGGATACCATTCCTGGCATGTTTACACTATTTCTGTGCAGGTATTTCAAAAATACATCAGCATTTCTTCGAGCCAGTGTACAAGCCTTAAAAAAATTGAAAACGTGTTTTTGTTTAAAAGCAAAATAATATACATTAATATAGACACAGAAAAGAAAGTATAGAAACGTGATAACCTACATTAACCTATTTTTCCTAATTGAGTGCTTAATAGAAAAGTAAATGAAAGAAGATGAAGAAGACACCTCTAAAGCTGGATTTACCTGCGATTCATTTAGTCCTGCGTTATCCCGTCTGCTTTAAGCCATGGGCTGGATACCAGGCGGTACCATCTTCCTTCTTCTGGTGACGTCACCCAATCTTACACTGTGCAGGCGTGAGTTTGGGTGCCTTCCCATAAATGTAAACTAAAAAGAGCTGATCTCATCGCTCATGTGTGAGATAGGTACTTTTTCTTGGTTTATATTTCAGGAAAGCTACTTTTGCACATGCCTGATCTCTCAAAAAAAAAAAAAAAACATCTGACACATTTGAAGTTAGATTGGCTTTTTTTTTATTTGGAGCAGTACGTGGCTTCCTGGGATGCATGACATATGTATTCTAGCAGGCTGTGGGTTTCACCTACAAGGGTCCTACCCTTGCAAAAAAGGTTTATACATTGGGATAATGATAGCAGCACGGACAGACAGGGCTCTCATGCTGCTGCAGCTGCTACTGGTACACGAATGGTAGGATTATTTCACAGTACAAGGTGGGCCTAAGTCTTTAGGACACGCCCAATCTCGGAAGCCTACACTAAAGCAAAATCACATTGAAAAAGATAGGTGATGCACGTGCAGACAGAGCAGAAACAGCCGATTGTGACATCATTGCACACGCCCAATAAGCTAGAAGTACGCATTCCTAAAGTAGAATTATCTTATAGAACACTAGCACAGTCACGCACATACACACGTGGTGCAGCTGTAACCGGTTCCAGGTGGCCGCTGAAGGTACTGCAGCCAGACACCAATATTCACTTCATAAGACGCACAGACATTTCCCACCACTTTGGGGGGAAAAAAAGTGCCTCACATGGAGGTAAAAATACAGTATATATATTTATATATATATATATATATATATATATATATATATATATATATACACACACACACACACATACACAAACACCAAATGAACGGACGGAAGCACGGCACTCTCAGGACTCAGTTCATATATGTTACACAAATTATGTTAAACATAAACACATTGTGCTGCTTACGAGCACCCACATGATAGTATACGTGACAGTTTATTACAAAAAACACTATAGGGTCTAAAAGTCTCCCGATGCCTCTCTTTCTTTAAGCTCAAGCAGTTAAGAGAAAAAATACCTAGCCAGTAGTTTGGGGACTGTCAGGAGTTGAGTTACTTCTGAGGTTTGTAGAAGAACACAATTGTAGAGTGCCAGAACTCTGCTTTACAGAGCACAGGTATTCCAAGAAGTTTAAAACAGTTTCATTCCATCAGCTTGTTTAGCTGCTTGCCTATTGGTAGTCAAATAAGGAATCAACTGTAAAGCTAACTTTTCACAAGGATGCTTTTCTTTTGTTTGGCTGGTATTTTGCTTTCAGTTTCAATTCAAATCACAAATGTATGATTTATGAAATTATTCAAATGCTTTATTTAGCGACTTTTAAATTCAACTAATACTAATGCTACTACAACTGTTAGTGATATATGATCAGCTGTGTTAAAAGATAATGCAAAAATATGAAGTCCTAATAACGGTCTATAGGGGACAGCAGGCAAAACAGGTGTTTAAGTCGGAGGAAAAAAAAACACATTATGAGGAAAAAAAAGCATTTGAAGAAAATGTTCATTTCATGTGGGAAAAATAAAAAAGATTACACCTCTTGGTGATATTAATGTAACTTTAATGTCTAGTGTAAAATCCCAATCCCAATGATCGCAGATGATCACAGAATAATTTCCATGGTGAGGAGAAACCTCTTTACAACAGCCAACCAAGTTAACAACACTCTCCAGGAAGTAGTCGTATCAATATCCAAGTCTACCATAAAGAGAAGACTGCATGAAAGTAAATACAGAGGGTCCACTGCAAGGTGCAAGCCACTCGTCAACCTCATGAAAAGAAAGGCTAGATTAGACTTTGCTATAAAAAAAAAAAAAAAAGACCTCTAAAAAAGCCAGCACAGTTCTGGGAAAACATTCTTTGGACAGATGAAACCAATATCAACAATTACCAGAATGATGGCAAGAAAAAAGTATGGAGTAAGGTGTGAAACAGCTCATGATCCAAAGCATACCAAATCATCTGTAAAACATGGCAGAGGCAGTGTGATAGCTTGGGCTTGCATGGCTGCCAGTGGCATTGGGACACTGGTGTTTATCGATGATGTGACACAGGATAGAAGCAGCCGAATTAATTCTGAGGTGTTCAGAGAAATACTGTCTGCTCAAATCCAGCTAAATGCAGTCCTATGATTGGGAGGCATTTCATAATACAGATGGACAATGACCCAAAACACACAGCCAAAGCAACCCAGGAGTTTATTAAAGCAACGAAGTGGAATATTCTTGAATGGCCAAGTCAGTCACCTGATCTAAACCCAATAGAGCATGCATCTCACTTGTTGAAGACTAAACTTCTGACAGAAAGGCCCACAAACAAACAGCAACTAAAAGCTGCTGCAGTAAAGGCCTTGGAGAGCATTAAAAAGGAGGAAACTCAGCATCTGGTGATGTCCATGATTTCAAGACTACAGTCTGTCATTGCCAGCAAAGGGATTGTGTTAAAAAAAGGCTTTAGTTCCTCACATTTTCATGCAATCTTTCTGTTCAACCCACTGAAATAAAAAACTGAAAAGTTGTCTCTGTCAAAATATGTATGGACCTAACTGTATCTAGTTAACAAAGCAGGTTGAGCAATTAGGTTTTTAGTAATCCTTCCAATGTACAGTAGAGTTTTATTTTGTTGTGTGTTTTATATTTTTAATAAAAGCAGAGTTACACTTTATATTTAGAGAAATCTGATAAACTTAACTGAAATTTTACTTCAACCAACATGACTGTACCTTTAGAAAGGCCTCTTTTTGTTCAAGATGTTTGCTGATCATAGGAGTAACATGGTCAGTTTCAGAGTTCGGCCCAAGTTTGTCAGCACCTCCACACCAGTCTTCCTCTCTCTTGTACTCCTGTTCCAGGCTTTCTAGGACACTGCATACCTTAAATAGATAAATAATGGTAACAGTAATGTTTACACCAATAGTTTTTGAGCACAAAGCTTGAACTTGAGTTTTTTGCATCCAAAGAGAATCATGGCCCATCCTTAATTGGCTCCTAGCTTACTGTATTTCAGTAATCTTGCTACAGTTATCTCCCCAAAGTCTGTCAAGAGCTTGTGATTGCTCATACAAACAGAAGCACAAGTAGGAACAGATTAAGTCTATACAATCCTTTATGATAAGTTCTATTGTGTAAAAAACAAAAATACAGAATGAAAACAAGGAACTATAACCAAACTGTAACTGGGTGACATTAAGGTAAATCTACACTGACTTTAAATTTAAACGCTTTATCGATTGCCCATACAGCTAAGACATTTTAAACCAAAATATGTGGCACATAAAAGTTAGGATAGGGAAAAACACCTCCCAAATAATGCCTAAAATGTCCCATTCATGTCAAAGTGTTTGGAGCAATTACAGTGGTTTGGGAAACATTTTTAGCCATTTATGAGCGTTTTAACACTTGCCAAACACTGCAGGATGTGTTTTTTTTTTTTACAGCCAATCAGGAAAATACTTTGATGTAGACTGGCCTTTTGGAATGAATGGAACTTTCAAACATGCGTGTTTAAACGTTTAATTTAAACATTGAGGAAACAGTCCATGTAGACTTACTAGTAGACTGAAAAAAAGCACAAAAAAAGATGTTAAAAAAAATAAATTCAATTTTAATCAAACCCTTTTACTGCTGTAGCTTTCTTATATGAAGGAAAACCATCAAATCCTAAAACATTATATAATTTCTGAAAGCAGAATAAAATGGCGGTTAGCTGCAACAATGTTTGTGCAACTATATATCAGTTCTATACATTTGATTGGAAAATTACATTTTATTACAAAAATTAATCTCCAATTTTTATCTATATATAAAATTGGATGTATGTATGTGTATATGTATGTGTGTATATCACTCGAAAACGCATGGAGACATTTGAACCAAACTTGCTATACATATGACCGAAACTCATGTGAGTACACCAGTCATCTTTATACAGTGCTGTGCTTTATGTCAGAGCTATATTTGTATGTATGTGTGTGTGTGTGTGTGTGTGTGTGTGTGTGTGTGTCATCACTAGGAAACGCATGGAGACATTTCAACCAAACTTGCTTTGTTCCACTTTCACTCAGAAAAACGCATCGACACATTTCAACCATGAGATCTTATAAGATAATAAAAAAGTATATTAGAGGATTGCAATAAATAAATACCTGGGCAACACTGGGTAAGCAGCTAGTTAAATTATAAAAGACAAGACTGAGTTTACTAAATTGAAGCAAAATATTTTAGGATTTAAAATTGTAATCAGCTGGTGATCCCTATAATAATAAAAAAAAAAAAAAAAAAAAAAAGTAAAAGGGGGGTGGGGTGCTGTTGAGAGATGTGTAAGAACTGAGTACCGAGGCCTTTTTAACCAAAACTGTACTATTAGAATAAAAGTGGTGCTCTCCCCCTTTAGCTAGTGGAAGCAGTTGGAAACGAGGGAAACATAACATAGATGAAATTCCCAGGGCTGGGCTAGCGCAGTTACTCTTGCATTTTTTTTTATGTGTGCCCAGGAAAAAGAATTTGACTACCTTTGCATTTTCCCTGTTTGCATTTATTTCCCACATGATCAGAAAAACTTTGTGGTCTTAAGACTTCATTTTGACTCTAACACTTTGAAGTTACATGATTTGAAACAGTACTGGGAGACCCCTTCAGTTGATTCACAGACATGGAGTTCAGATGACTTCACCCTAACAGAGAATTTTTTTGTTTGAGCACAGTGGTTGGCTCTGAGTGGTATTTGTGTTAGGATCTAGAGGTAACCTTATATCTCATGTCTGAAGGCAAAGATGGTTACCTAAATAGTCCTTAGTTTGAGAACTCAAACAAAATTTACATTTAATCTACACTGGACTAAGATCCAAGTCTTTAGGCAAATTTTCCCTGTAGGTGTGCCCCCAAAACAGCTGGCACCCATTGTGAGCATGAAAAATGTTGGGAAAAAACACATTAAACGTGATGAAATTTGATCCTTTTCTCTACTACCAGAGGGAAATCTTTACTATACTGGACACAAATATCTTCTTGTCCAGAAATGATTGATGCTTGTTCCACACTGTAAATACAAATGACTGCAGAGTTCCTAGATGTGCTCCACGCCAACCACAGGCACCATTAGCCTTACTGAAAAAGACAGATTGGTCTGGACTTTGATATCTACAGGTATCATTAAGCAATTTGGAGGAATATGCATATCCCCGATTCCGAATGGGAACAGGCCTGTTTTTCGACATACAAACTTGCACTTCTCTGTAAAGCGCAGGAAACTATAGGACCGTTTCCAGGTGGTATAGGTGCCCTACGGATCTGCATCGTTTCTCTTCCTCTCAGCCTGATACATGTTGGCATTGCCTATCACATAGGGGTACCATGCTACACATATGGTGGGAATGCCCGCCTATCCTTCACTTCTGGGACACAATTATAGAAGTCTATAATAAACTGACGGGTTCAGATGTCCCTAACAACTACAAAGTGGCATTATTATCCATGATCCCAGGTTTAGTTAAATCTGCCAAAAGGAGTGTGCTCCACCATTTTTTAACAGCATCCAGCGCAGTCATTCCTAGCTTCTGGACACAGACCATACTACTTCCATAAAGGATTGGTTTGCGGAACTTGAAAGGATTCAGCATATGGAACAGTTGGTAGCCGAAGACAAAGATCAATATGAAAAATATAAATTATTGTGGTCAGCTTGGGACTGGTTTAAGGAATCCCCTCAGTTTCAGACTTATCTGTCGTGAAGCCACATCGGCCCCTTGGCATTGATATAGCAAGATGTGTTAAATTTATGTATTCATCTTTTCCATTCAAAGATTGGGTTGTCTATATATTGATTTCATCATTTACCTTACCTTTCTATTTCTCCCCTACTTTGTCCCATAACTACCGCTCCCTCCCCCCTATAACCCCCCAGGGCTATGTACTTTTCTGTTTCTCAGCTGGTTTCCCACAAGTTTTGGTTTAGTGACAACGCTACGTGAGTGGCCTGATATCAATATTATCGCTTCTGTTCTTTTATGACTTGGGTATATATCATTGTTCTGTTGCACAAAACCTGTAGGCATTTGTCTATTGCTCTTCATGGACATTACCTATGTACTTATGTTTTTTTTTTTCTGTCCTTTGATATGTTTTGTACATTATATGCATGTTATGCCCACTTGTTACATGCATTCACGTTTATTTGATAATGTATGATCATGTTTGAGATCATTACAAAGAACAAGAGGGCACTCTTTGCGTCTGGAGGAAAAGAAGTTTAAGCTCTGGATAAGGAAGGGAGTCTTCACTGTAAGGTCTGTGTAAATGTGGATCCAGCTCCCTAAGGATGTAGTTTCAGCAACTACTATAGATTGTTTTAAGAGAAAGCTGGATGTTTTTCTAGAAGCACACAATACAACTGGGTAAAAAGGCTTTAAAGTAAAAATAACAGTGACTGTTGATCCAGGGAGCATCCGATTGCCTCATGGAATCAGGAAGGAATTTTTTTCCCGTTGAAGCAAATTGTACCAGGGTTTGTTTTGCCTTCCTCTGTACCAACTATGTCTTTTAGGGTTTTATATCTGGGATATGTTTATTTCTCTAGTGGTTGAACTTGATGGACTTATGTCTTTCTTCAACCTAACCTACTATGTAACTATGTATACTGTTGAATTTCAGTTTTAAAAAAATCCTGATTGAAACAAAAGACATACTCACATAGGTTATAAACATTACAATTAGAACAATGCAGAGCCAGGGACCAAGCAACATGGCTGCTTGATCCCAGTTCTCTGTACTGGTTCCAAACGACAGCGACTAACAAGACTTAGGCACTCTTTTACCAACTACCAGACTTTGGACGAAGAGCTTATCCTCAAAATTCTGAAACAGAGCAAAACAGGATTGCGGCAAAAGACAGTAACAGACTTCTTTGTGACCACACAGATGGCTTCAGACCACAACAGATCAGCTCTGCATTCTTCTGTCCCTTAGATTAAAGGATCGTCACTATTGGACTCTGATTCTAATGCTACATCCACAAGGAGCAGCATCCCACATCATTGGACGGGAGTGGGTGAGTCTTCCTCCACACCCACAGGCAGAAGCCGGACCAAACAAAGGCCTTGTAAATCAAGTAAGGGTCCAACTGAATTAGCTAGGCCTAATTATGACATCGCGGCCAATAATCCGGTAACATCTATAGAAGATAGATCACGCCAATCTAAATAAACTTTTGTGGTATTCTTGAAAGTATACAACAATCAGATCTACCTGAATTTTTACGGGAATTGATGCTATCATTACTGCCTAATATGCCGGAATTTGAGCTTATCATAGATCAAGCGCATAGAATTCCCAAACCAACACCAAGAGATGTCCTTGCAAGAATTCGTTTCTTCACAAATAAAGAGCAAATAATGTTCCGAGCCCCCAATTTACCAAAATAATTTCAAAATATTGCTTTTTATGCGGATCTATTGCAGCATACAACGCAACTTTGCAAGCATCTACTTCCACTCACAAAAGCTCTAAGACAGAGGTTGTCAAACTCCGGCCTTTAGGCCAGATACAGCCTAGCTGGTAGTTTGTTCTGGCCTAACGTCCCCTGGCGTATCTGGCCTAATCCCGGCTGGCAACCCGCAGTGGAGCCAGAACAAGCTGCCGGAGCTCCGGATTCACATGTGGCTCTTAACCCTCCGTGTTGTGGCTCCCTTCCCTATTTACGGCGGCCGGCATTACCACTTCCCCCGCTGGGGTATATTGTGAACATACGGAGAAGAGGGATTTTTCTTCAGGGGGGGTTCCTTATGGGGGGCGGAGCCATTAGGGTGGGACTCGAGAGACAGCCTGGCCTAGTGTGCTCCTGCCTACCCCTGAAATGGCCTAGTGGCCAAAAAAGTTTGCTGACCTCTGCTCTAAAACATCATCAAATTGCCTATAAATGGGGATTTCCTACAAAATTGCTAACGGTAAAATTACCACGATTTTTTCCCTGGAAACTGGCAAGAAAATACTTCAGCCCCGGGGTATTGAAATAGAACACCAACCTCAAAGATCCCCCCAAACCATTACCTAACATCCATTAGGAATACTCCTTAAATTGCTGATTAAACATCTCTTTTTAAAAGCCAAACCCTATGACGTAATAGTGCCTATACTACTGTATTTAGGAATTTTTTTTTTTTGGAGAGTATTTACCTATTTTGTTACATCTACAAGTTATTTAATCCTTTTGGATTTTGCCCCGGACACCAAGCAGTTATTGCTGCTCATGATGTCTGACCTTTTTTTACAACTTTTCTATTGCTCTTTTCTACAACTACAATGTGCTGTGGTATTGTAGCCTTTCTTTATTACTATTGAAGTACCCTAGTAAGACGTTGCGACTTTAAACCATACCTCAAAATTTTGCAATTTAACCAAATCAAGTTTCCCATTTAAGTTGCAATTTATGTTTGGCAACACGACTTATTCAGCGAGTTCTGTTGAGGAGTTCAGAGCCTGTCTTGAGCAAGCGGGTCTGACGCCAGAGACAACATTGTCTCCCCATTCTCATAGTTTGGCTGGAGTACCCAAGTCACCCAGAATTTGAAAGACCGATTCAAGATCTACTTCATGAATATCTACATCTTTTAGGCCAAGTTAAACCATGGTCAGATCCACTACTGGTTAAGGTTGATCTCCCTAAAGAAGAATGAAGGTTACCATGAGAATCGACTGTACAAAGTCCAAATGAGGGTTTATCCTTCTGATATGCTCTAGACCATTTTGTATTGATTAAGTTTAAAGAGCACAGTTCCAGTGTCAATGATAAAAGTGATATGCTGTTCAAAATGTTATTGTTTTCATTTTATATAAGTTTAATTGGTTTGCATATTCTTATGAAAATGTAATTTGTTTCTAAGGCTATTGTCCCGGGTGAAACATAGTGTGATCCCTTCACTCTCCTCCAGGCTTCCAACAAGCATTAAATGAAACCCTAAACTTTTATTTTAATTTTTTTGGTTAACCCCCAAGCCCTTTATTTAATTAATATTTAAAAATTAATTTAAAATCCAGGAGACACATTTCTCCCTCTAATCAGTAACAAAGTATTTTAGCCACATTTTTCAACAAGTATATACAACATGTGCTTCCACAAAACATGGAGGAGTCCTAATAACCTTTCGTAGATCAGCCAGATTCAGGTATAACAACGTTACACAAGATCCATAAGGTGGTTATCTAATTGTGGTTGGTACGCTAGGTGACCACTCTTGCAAAATAGTTTCATATTACGGTCCAAATTCTGGCCAGTTAGCCTTTATGTCTCAACTGTTTCAAAAAATTAAGCAACATGCGAAGGGACCTGTGTGGGAGATACGAACATGGTTGTGCACCCTCATTTAGACAAACTTTATAAACCTGGACTGTCTGATTTTAATAGTTAATTCAATTGGCCAGAGATTTCAGATCTCAATTAGATTGATATCAATTAGTAGATTTATGGCGCTCCTTACACGATACCAAAACAGGATTACTCTTTTTTACTCACCCTCATGGTTCTTATTCCCGCATAGATCACATTTTTCTTGTTAATACTACCGCGCCCCTAGCCTTGGCATCTAAAATAGATCCATCTCCATGGTCAGATCACGATAGAGTTTTATTGTCTCTCTCCTCTCTTTCCCCTACCCCACAGCCCTAATGCATGGTCTTTGAGGGATTCTTTACATTACATTACTGAAGTGATGTTTTTAATCAAGCAAGCTCTTGTCAATTTTTTTTTAACTTAATGAGTCTTCTGCAACTACCCCGCTTTCCCTTTGGGAGGTCCATAAGCTAGTTCTTCGTGGGCATTTATTACAGATAGCTTCTCACAGTCCAAAAAACTAGGTTGTTAAAAACTAGGGAGCAAAAACTTTGGGATCTTGAATCAGCATATATTCGGACGTCCCTGG
Organism: Pyxicephalus adspersus; assembly: GCF_032062135.1. NCBI lineage: Eukaryota > Metazoa > Chordata > Amphibia > Anura > Pyxicephalidae > Pyxicephalus > Pyxicephalus adspersus. The sequence continues at coordinate 83,788,100 of NC_092862.1, read as the reverse complement.
CCTTAAAGTCAAAGCCCACGCAACTTAACTGTGAGCATTTTATATTTTGCCATACAGAATTATATTTATGCCTTACTAAGGAAGCTGAACAGCATTCTCAAATGGGTCCAAGACAAGTATTACCTTAAAGTTGATAAACCAGAGTAACTTTTGGAAAAAAAACTGTGATATCGATAAATCTTAAAACCTGTTCATTTAACATACAAACGGTAATCTAACAAGTAACACAAGTGTTAACAATTTTTAAAGAAAGGCTAGCTCAGTTACATGCAGCCCCAACCAGCTTTAAAGGTTCATTAACCTCCCAAGCGGTAAGCCCGTGTGACTAGGGGTAAAAAAAATCTGCTGAAAGTGGTAACCCCAAGCCACACCCGGGTTAATTAAAAAAAAAAAAAAAACTTACCTGGTCCCATCGGCGTCCTCTGACCGCATCCTCTTTGCATGATAGAGAAACCCAACTCAAGATACTACTACGTGGGTTAATTATAGGCCCATATCTTTAATAAACCTGGATAACCTTTTGGCTAAAATGCTAGCAAGCAGGTTCAACACGGGTTTGGCTGCACTTATAGATGGAGATCAAGTTTGCTTTGTTCCACATAGTCAGGCCAGTGACAAAATTAGACGGATTTTCCACCTAATAGATCATGCTAAAAAGCTTCTTATAACGACCATGTTATCTCTGGATGTACGGAAAGCGTTTGACTCCGTCTTGGGTGTACCTTTTACAAGTTCTACAAAAATGGGTGATAAATTGTATACGGGAACATTATTCTAGGCCTTTGTGAAATATGGTGGGTTTCATTCTATTTTTTTTTTTTTTTTTTTATGTGATCTCCTTTACAATCTCCCAGGATCTTTTAACCTTGGGTGATCCAACTGACCTACAATTTAACTAATAATTTAGGTAAATTGTGATGTTTTTAAGCATTTTCTTTCTATAAATTGTTGAAAGGCTAAAAACAGCACAATTGTTCTATTAAAACTCAGGTGGTGTGATGCGCATAGTAGTGCGCCAAAACTCAGGTGTTTGATGCGCATTGTTGTGCTCCAATGCGGACCCACTATGTGCACATGTTCTATCAGTTGTAAACGCCTGCCACTTTTGCAGAGAAGGATCATCAGTTGGGTAAGTTTTTATTTTTTTGTGTATATTTTTTGTTTTGCTTCATGTGCACTCAGGTATGTACATACATGCATATAATGCTTCTGGTTAAAGGAGGAATCCACCTTTATGTGCTTCCACTGCCAAGCAGATGTGATGAAGTGAATATATAGTGGGCCATATATAGTGGCATTTAAACCTGCATAAACACCCTAAATGGCTAAAAAAGCAAGAAAATATGTTTGGCACAAAGTGTATTTGTCCCTGGAAGTTTTATATACTAGTACTAGTATTTAAATAGTACTAAACACCCAAATAATGCATACAATCCAGTATTTAAGGAGCAAAATTAGGTTGAGCAACAACAGAACATCTGTTCATTTCTAATAAATGTGGTTTAATTTTGTGCTTGGTAACCTGGACCTCCTTACATCACCATGAGGTGCATTAGATTGAGTATGCAACTGAGCTGGACAGCTAACTGACAACCTGTTTGGACAGCAAGTGGACATGTGCTTGTATACAATCGGGCTGCTAAGATCAGGCAGCAGAGCCCAATGAGAACAAACCCATAACACTACTACAAATAAACAGAGGAGTTCTGTAGAACAGTGGCCTCAAATCAACATGAGTGAAGTATGTTAAAGGAAAACCACAGCTTTTTCTAGCAAATTAGCAAATGTAGGAGTTTTAAAAAAATAAAAATAGAAAATAAAAATCATGACATATTATTCAAAAAGAATATGTACATAATACATTCAAATAACAATATGTGACAATCTGACTTTGAGAATGGGGCAAAGGCAACGAGTGGGGTCAAGTACCAGCTTGAAGTGGAAGCCATGCATACATTTGTATTATTTATGTGTGGATAAAATGTCAAAACATTGATGAAGAGTTGCTAAACAACAGAAACCGTAATTAGAAACCAGGCGTGAAAACAATGCAGCAACAGGTGAAGCTAACAATAATGAAGGCGACAAAAAGTCACATCAATGCATACCATACAAGCAAACTTACTTGATAACGACCCCCCCTCCTTACAAACCAGTCCAGTTAAAATTGTTTTCATGAAAATACACCTGTATTTATATACATTTAAATCTATTTTGACACACACACACAAGTGAAATCACTAAATGTTTCTTAATACATGTATCATAACATCTTGGGCAACAATCTTTTTTTCAAATTTTTGATTTCTCTAAAGCCACACTATAATGGAATTTGAATCAGATCCAAAATGCTTTTGAACATTTTTTTTTACATTAATACTATTGTGTGATGACATATTATAAAGTGCTAATTAGTATTTAAACAGCTTGATATGAATTAGTTTGCAGTGTTGCAACCAGTCCAAAAAATACACAACAATTTAAACAATTGCAGCCATTTTAACTATAAATGAAGCAATGTTCTTAATTATTATAATGTAACATAAAAAATGTATCATAAAAATGTAGCACCTACCAAAAAAAAAAAAGATCGAGCACTAAAGATTCAAAATGACCCGTAATGGACTGCAAATGCGCACAGAACAGGGACCACGTGTGCCCTAATTGATTGCTATATCACCATTGACCGAGCTTAACAGCCCAATCGCGCAGCTGAAAATTAATCACCCTAATTGGCGAATTTCTGACCCCATTGCTCATTTATCAATGCTGTAAACCAGCAGGCGAGTGAACTAGCACTCAGCCTCGTCTTGCGGTAATGCGCAGTGTCAAGCGGAGCGTATATTTGCGTGGCACACTTACGCGCATTTGTGTGATAAATCGGCCTTAATGATGTCAAACATACACAATTCAATTTTCAACATAACACATGTAAGTAACATACCATACCACACCCCTGCGCATAGTCTTTTCAGCAGACTTAGCAACAGTCCATGCACCAGCAGGCTGAGAACACGCACCAGCAAGATGAGAAGGGCCGTCACGGGGCAAGGTTAACCACTCTGCTACCGCTTGCCCAACACACTATGACAGGTAGTCTGCCAACATGTGCTTAGACAAAAGCACGCACCGTTAACCATAACAACCGCAGCTGCTTCTTATGTGTCACCCGCTGCCACTCCAGACAGGGAGGTCTCAGCAATCACAATGTTTATAGTACCATTTTGGGTTAGCAAATTACACTATTTCTTCTTAGAGCTTTTAGAGATTCAGAGTTTATTAAGTAGAAACATACAAACACAGTGCATAAACAAATTATAGAAAAGATAAAGACTAATCAAAGAACAATAACAGAACTATAGCAACAGCGTAAAATAAAAGGGAAAACTGTGAAATAATGCTTAGGTAGTGTTGGTTTGCCTTGGTCCACGTTGCTGTGTAAAGTTTAAGTTATTAGTCATAAAGTCACTCCCTACAATGCGGTTGTCTTTAGCAACAAGATGAAAGCTGAAAGCTCCCCCTCTGCTACCATGCCAATGTCAAACCGTTGTGGAGTGTTGTTAAGACTCAACTACACAAATGGTCCTTATTTACTCTCTCCTATCTGGGCAAAGTGAGCCTGATTAAGATGATTTTGTTTCCTAAGCTTTTGTACATCATTTAAAGGTTACCAATCCTGCTTCGCCATCCAGATCTCAAAGAATTATATGGATTATTTTGTTTTTTTGTTTAGGGAAGCAAGAGAGCTCGGGTAAGCATGCATATTATGCACCAATCTGTTAAGAATGGAGGGCTAAATTTCACAGATGTAGAATTGTATACCTGGGCTGCTCTTACGAGATAACTTAAGGATTGGCTACATGATACAAACGAATATGCTGACACGCTTTTGGAGCAGCAAATGTTCTAGAAATGCGCCCTCAAATATATGCTACATCAGCACAGGGAGCTGCTCCCAGCCAAGGTGATAAAAAAACCCACTTTTATACTCAGGCTGGCAAACATGGCACAAAATAATATCTTTCCAACTAAATAGTCACTCTACCCTTCATCTCCCAATAGTGCACAACCCAAATCTACCATTGGTAATCCAGGGTAGATCGGTTGAGGAGAGATGGGTGATACAACAACTGACGGGTAAATCTTTTACTAATAATCTGACCAAGAAGCCCATTTCCTAGGCAGCCGCAGTGTCTCTTTACCCTTTTATGGAATAGGAGGTTTTTGCATACCATCAAATCCGCTCCTTTGTCTCCACAATAACAGAGATTTTCAGATAAAGATTGGACTAATACTCTGGATAAATTGGTATTTAGACCTATTTCAGAAAAGAGCTATAACGGAAGTTTATCTGGCTTACAAACCAACACATAATTACGAGGCAGGGAGTACAGGTTTTAAGTAGATGGCATGTGTTTCTTCCGACTAGGTCCCCAACAGAAATTCTGTCTGACTACCGTAGAGCCTGGAGGGCGATTCCCTTCTCCATGTACAGAGTGCACCTTTCTCCACAACGCACCCATGTTATGGGTTTGAGACGCCCCCACTGCTTGAAATGTGGTGCAGTTGATGCAGATTTATTCCACATGTTCTGGGGCTGTCCCCTAGTTAAAAGATTTTGGAGGCAGGTGGTGCGGTTTGCAGCGAACCACCTGGTAACATACCTCCCGCCTACTCCTACCTTGGCTCTGTTTGAAGTATTGTCTGAACAGGTCCGGGTAGCCAGATGATGTAGCAGACTCCTCGCAAATATATCAATGGTGGCCAAGAAGGCGATTTTACATAAATGGGTAACTGCAGACCCCCTACTTTGCATTTATTTTTAGTAAAGCTTAAACACGTCTTCCAAATGGACTGGATAGAAGCCTCAATTCACAAAGCTTTAAAGACACAACATTTTTTTGAGCTATGGGAGTCATATATTAATTATGCTACCACTGGCTACTAAACGGTGTATAATATCCATGTTTAAGCAGACTTCATGGTATGTCACCAGGCTATTTATTGGACAATGACCCACCTGTGGTCTTGTAATAAGTTTCACACAGAATTTTGATGGTTTTCTTATGTATCCTCTATTGTAAGACTTTGTTTACCTGAATGTAATTGTACGATAATTGTTAAGTAATATTGAGTTAATGTCTGTATCTCAGTATTGTTAATTTGTTAGTATATGGTATGCTGATTCACCTGTGTTGATATTTTTTTTGATCATTCACCTTCATATAGGTTGGAGTACAGGAGGCTTATAATGTATTAATACAACATTTACAGATTTTTTTACAACCACTGTACAATAATAATGCAAACATGTTATAATATAAAAATTCTTACACAATTTAACTATATAAAGTATTAAACATATAAGTACAAGAAAAATGGAAGCTTAAGGAAGGGTACACCACAAATATATGTAAATAATGTTTTTAAGTTTTGAAAATAATCATGTAATTTGGACATATCACAGATCCCCACAGGGCCAGGTTGTCTGTGTCACCATCCTCACATTCCTCTGCAGCCAGCAGCCCTGTTCATGAATCCTATCTACTGGTCACTTCCTGGTCTGTGTCATGTGATACCGAGGGATGCCCCAGAGAACCAGAATATTTCACAGAAGCACTCTCAACTGCCAGCAGTTTGTGAAAACCATCTGAGCTGCCTCTGCTCCAACACTCCCTCTTGTGGTGGGCTCTTACCTGCTGGTCATGTGACTCCCATTTGCCACATGACCTCCTCTACAAAAGAAAGTGACTGACAACAGGAAGTTGCCAAAAAAAATTACTTTTGGCTGTGTTTCCAGTTGTTCCATACCGAAACTAGCTTCCCTTGACTACTCTATCTCTGCCTGCCCTGATTTTTGGTATATCTGACCACGCTTTGCTTCTGCTTGTTAGCAGTTACCAGCCTCTGCGTGCACGGGGGCTGCAACCTGGCAACAGCCTGCAGCGCAACATCCTCACCTCTAAAGGCTCTGGAGAAGACCAGACTTTATCCAGAGGTATGATGAACACCTAAATGAACCTCAGTCTGCCATCAGTCAGATCTCTACCTCTGCTCCTGAGACTCCAGCTATGGTTCCTTCCCCAGTCCCAGTCCCTATGTTACCCTACTCCACGCTCCAAATTCCTACCCTTCTTCCCTATTCCAGTGACCCCAAGCTCAGTCATGGTATTGTAAATCAATGCCTAATTCAGTTCGAGTTACAGCCCTGGAATTTTCCCACTGAACTAAGGTGGCATTGTTCATCTCCTTTTTACCAGGAGAGGCCCTAGCATGGGCGATGCCTCTCTGGGCAAAGGGGGATCCTGTTTTGAATGACTTTCAAAGCTTTCCTCAGACCTTCCCAAAGGTATTTGGTGAGCCAGGCCATGTTTCCTCTGCAGCCTCGGAAATCCTTAACCTGCTCAGGCCTCCCTCACTGTTGGAACAACGCTTTTGTGGCAGTGCTTTTCAAGCCATATTAAGGATGAACTTGCCAGCCATGACCTTCCATCTATGCTTGATGACCTGGTGTCTCTCTCTATTCAGGTTGAGACTTGCTTCCACGAACAAGCCCAAAAGACCCGGAAAGTTTGGGAACCTGCCAAGCTATTCTCAATTTTCCAGAGCCCCTCTCCTCTAGCAAATAAGCCCATGCAAGTGGATTGGGCACCATCTCCTCAGTAGAACGTTTTTTAAGATAACTAAAAACATTGCCCAGACCACTTGGCTACACCCAGCCATTGCTGCCACAAGCAAACAGCATGTATAGCTCAGTTTCTGTCCAGTTTTTAGTTGCCTAGTTGATACACATTGACACAAGCCTTTATTTTTCTTGCCTTGACCCATTTTTTCTCTGATAACACAAACATGTTTTCCTTTTACTATTCTATATCTTTTGCAAGTATACTGGATTAGTATACTTGTCTCACTTGTATTGTCAGCTGTATACGTCTACTGTGCATGTCCTTGTAGGCATTTCTTACCATTATTGGATAAATTACACTGCACAAAAACGATTTTGCTACTAGGAATACCACCTTCTGTTCTGTTCTGCCACATTCAGAGACAAACTCAACTCACTTGAACTTGCTGCCTAGGATTCATTTGTGCTAGTTGCAGAAAACTTTCTGAGCAAACCATGCTAAACTTGTGAACAACATGCTAACAGCATATCATCAACTCTGTTATAGAAACAAGATATCAAGGCCGGTGCAACCCCCAACATGATGGGCGACTACTGCTGGTTTCTGCAACAGGAGACAGCGAAGAGCCACAAACGCAAAAGAAAGTGCCTGAAACACTTTTGAAGTGTACATGTGTGTTGAACAAGGTGAATTATGTGTAATTGTATATGTTGTTGCAACATAAAACTACGTTTTTGTAATGTCATGGAACTATGAGGCAAAAGTTAGGTATGTATAGAGATTACATAGTAACTGCGGACCGAGAGAATGTAGCTAATGACGTCTATACGTGTAATTAACTTAAGATCCTGACGTCCTAGGCAGAATCGAACTTCAGATTTAGTTTCAACCCACTTGATTTAGTATAGGACACATGGATTATACCAAGTAGCAGACAATATTTATTTTTTTGTGATGCAGTGTTAGCAGTAAAAAAAACAAATCCTGGCATGATTGAATGTTCTGGGGAGGTTGGATTTGTCTTTGTGTAATATGATGGCTGGACAACTGGGTCAGAACATCTTTAAAACCTCAGGTCCTGTGGTAGGGACTGGTTGGCACCTATCAAAGGGGGTCCAAAAGAAGACAACTGTAAACTAGTGAAAGGGTCCTGCACACCCAAAGCTTGATATGTTTAGAAGAGGTTTAATCTGTTTGATCAAATCCTAAGAGATACTATAACACAATGTTCCTAAAAAATAAAATAACATTGGTCATGACAAAAAGGTTTTGGAACAAACAGTGCATCACATCTTGCGAAGTATGGAGTTTAGATGGTTTCATTACTTTACTCTTTTATTCAGGCTATTTTCCCTTTATATTTACGTGATACTCCTGCAAATAAAACATGCTTACTTCGCAACAGTGTCTATACAGGTAGCTATTACTGCCATACAGTGAATAATTCTCTGCTTTTGTTCTCGGACATTGCAAACATGAGTTTGGTTTTGCTGGAGTTTTTGTTCAGATTACAAAAAGGGACAATGACATTCAATTTCTAGCAAGATCAACAAGTAACTTCTTTAGTTGCTGAAATCATTCTTGGCCTGAAAAAAAAAATAAATGCAGCCACCATATCCAAGACAGACACTGAAGCTGCAGTTATATATTCTTTTGTTTTTCGGTTAAGATAAACTTTAAAGTACTATAGTTGTGTAACGGGCATGTAATGTAAAATTTGCTACACAATAACTGCATTTCGGGCAAATCAAGAAACTTTTTCTGTACTTAAAAAAAATGTTCCTAGCTGAAAAAAAAAATATTGCAAACACATCTAGGAACTGATACTCTACAATGTATTTTTTTGTTTTGCATTTGGGTTTATAAATCCATTAAAGTATTACAATTACATATAAACTAAAATTTAATTTAATAATGTACCTGTTCAGATGTTTTATAAAAGGCCACTGAAGCATTTACAAGTTTTAGTCGGTCTTCCATTTTCAGCATTAACTGTTGCCAATGAGAGGCTACTTTTTCGGCACAATCCCTGATCATATCCATATCATAATGGTTGGCTTGGAGTAAGGATTCTGCCTTCTGTTGTACCTGTAGGGCACTTTGGTGTGTTTTCTGCAAAAGAAAAGATAAAAGAATGAAGAAAACAAGGAATGTGTAAAATTGGGTATATGTTTTTCTGCCAAATGTATTTTCCAACACTTCCAGGCTGATTACGCAACAGACAGTACAATATAGTGGAACCTAAAACATTTGTTTTTTCTAGATGAGGAAGGGTTAGAACAACCATTTCTACTGCTACATGATTTTCCACTTCATTTAATTAGAAATACTTTACAGAGACAGAATGAAAATAGAAGTGACCCCCTTCCCCCAAAAATGATGGGAAAAAGTCTGGTTGATAGCTGTCATCAAAACATGTGAAAACAGGTGTCCAGTATCCTCATGTTCCAAAAAAACAGTAAAAAAATTGCAAAATCTTTCTCTTTGCATTTTTTAAATGACAAAATGATAGAAAGAAAAAGATCATATATAAAATTACACTGCTTCCACAAGAAAAATCCAGTGGAAGAGAGCACATATATCCATAACATACAACCAGAGAAAGAAAAAAAAACATATATGAGAAAAGTGCTAATATAGGCAAAACTATCCATAACAAAACGTGTATCCTACATTTCACATATCAAACAAAACAGGAAAGAAATACAGACATCTATGGATGAAAAAATCCACCCTCCTTATTAAAAAAATTAAGGCAAATAAGGCAAAGTTGTAGTATGATACACAAGGGAAGTAAGTGGGCAAAAATCTGTGTACTTTCCTTTATCACAGCTGTAAAAATATTTGCTTTAAATACCGTGTTTCCCCGAAAATAAGACACTGTCTTATATTTTTTTTGGCTCCCAAAATCACTAGGTCTTATTTTCAGGGGATGTCTTATTTTTCCATGAAGAAGACTACAGTACACATTTATTGTTGAAAGTCACTCATGATCACTCATGTT
>NC_092862.1:83774152-83777786 GCF_032062135.1 Pyxicephalus adspersus | reverse complement strand
TGCTAGGTCTTACTTTCGGGGTACGTCTTATTTTCGGGGAAACACGGTAGTTAGGAAAAATATATTTACATTGTAGGTGCTTTCTTAGCAGCCAACTTAACATTTTTACAAATTCTATATACAGCCCTGGCAAACATCCATCATTAAATGAAACAGAGACCAATTTATGGATCTTAACAATAGGGACACCCAAACCAATGTGTTCCAAGGAATAGAAACAGGAACAAACTCTTTAGACAAGAAAACTACACTACCTCCTGTAAAACTGTAGAAAAGAGGTATTTAAAGATTAAACATCAATACATTTGTAAAATTATGGTAAAATACAAAAAGCTGACAAACCTGTGGGACAAATGACAAAACAAAAAGGTCCATAATTTATTCATCATTTAAGTAGAGATATTTTAGTTCAGTTGTGACTGGAAAAAGAGGTGTGTCAGGTTTGACAACATAGGCTTGAACAATGGTCTGTCTTTGCCATCTCTATACAGTGAACAATGTGAACAGTGGGAGTCACCACAAAAGAAAAATGTTTTAACAAAATTGAACTAGGCAGAACTAAATACATCCATAGGTATCCATAGGTTTCTTCCATGGCATGTACTAGTTTAGAACAAGAAGGAATAACAATGGACCTCATTGAGATAAAATGCAGACACAATATTTGCCAAGAAAGAACACCTCAGACAAAAAACTACCCTAATCCTTTTTAAGACTAGGGTAAAGCACAAGTCCACCAACATTAAATGTTTCTGAGCTGGGGGTGTGGCTGGAAGCCAACCAAAATAAACTTCTTCCCTTAAGGATCCAGGGCAGGCACATCCACTGGGACACTCAGTGCGCCTTAGGACCCGTTTCTACCAGCGGTTTTAGGCTCCTTTGTTTGCAGCCAAGATGGTGCCCAGTGTCTATCAACTTATCACAATCAACCCAAGGCTCTCAGTCTCCAGGAAAGGACCACAGATCAGATGGCATATCACAATCTTCATCTTCTGGCAGGAGCCCAAGCTGAAACTTTCATCCACAAAAGAAAGAGAAGGTAGGCAAAATACAGAAGATTACCCCATTGATTCCTAATCCCACCTCTAACCAGCCTGTGCCAGATCCAACACTTGAAGACATGCTGGTCTCCCTTAGAAGTTCCCTCCATAATCAATTCTTGACATTGTTCCAGGAACTTAAGTGAGACTTGCAAGATGTGGAAAATAGGGTCAGCCATATAGAAAAAAAGATGGGGTATTTTGCAGTAGCCCATAATGAACTAGCGGTTTTATGACACCCTTCAACAAGTACAACTGAAACTTGCAGATCTAGAAGACATGTCTAGAAGGAACAATATAAAACTCAGGGGCATAGCTGAAAATAATCCTGCATCAGAATTAATCCCCTATCTACAACAAATGATTACAACTCTGATCTCAGCAGCAGCAACATTCAAGCTTATCATTGATAGAGCACAAAGGCTCCCTAAGCCATCACACTTGCCTAAAATGATTCCAAGAGAAATACTTGCCTGCATCATCTGCCCTCACATAAAATAGCAATTAATGGCCCTTTCTAGAAAAAAATCCAACACTTCCTAACCCATTAAATCACATTTCTCTATTTTCTGATCTCTCACAAACGACAATACTAGCCAGATAAACATTCCTACCCATCACTCAGGCACTCCATTCCATATAAATGGGGATTTCCTGTAATATTGCTGGTTACTAAGAATGGTACATTATTTACAATCCAATCACTACAAACTGGTTAGGAAATACTAGATATCTGAGGAATACAACCTGCAGAGGATCATCTAAAATTAACAAGCATCTAAATCTATACCTTTCTGTTGCACCTCAAGATTGTTTATGAGTATGTATATAGATATGTATATGTATATAGAGGTGTATATATATATATATATATATATATATATATATATATATGTATGCATAGGTATGTGTATAGGTGCAGGAATGTTGAAACCTGTTTTTCTTTGTACTGGCCATCTGGATAACCTAGGGGATGTCTTATCAATGGTCAACCAAGGAACAATAAACAAAACAAATATTAAAACATGTCTGTACACAAGATCTAGTTCCCATAACAAACTGGTTACCAGTAGGACCCTCAAGGGGCAATTAATCCATCAAGGCTGTATAATATGTTGGTATTATATAAATACTGTTGATTAATATCAATTAATATTATTTTAATATTAATATTTTTTTTTTTCATTTTAATTTTGGTGTGTTTTAAGGAGAAGCCTCCAATTGTATAATTGCAGTCAGGTTGGAAAACAATTTAAACATTTTTGGTAGCTGTATTTTGTTTTTGTTTTTTTCCCTTTTGGACCTGACTTGCACATTGTTAAGTGATTCATTAACATACAAATCACTAGTCTTTTAGAGACACTGCCTTTAGGAAAGGAAGGCCATTCTTTCCCAGAAATTTTTATTGTTCGTTTTTAAAAGGCAGACATTTCATTTTTGGTGGAAAATATAGATTCAATGCTCCTTGACAATAAAAGTTAAATGGGCTAAGAAAGGAAATGAAGTCAAGGAAGTATTAAATCTATATTCTTTTTATTCCTGTGCGCTAAAGTTTTTGAATTTTTACCCTATTGTTGTGAGAATGTCTCTGACAAAAGCACACAGGTCTAATTTCTTGAGTTTAGATCTGAACCATATTCCTTTGTTTGGGATTTACTTAAAGGGGGAGGTGTGTTTACTGGAAGTTACTCAAGGGGGGGAGGATAGGTGTACTTATTATTAATATTTTCCCATGATCTGAGAAGGTCCCCTCACTTTTTTTTTTCACACCTGATATTGATAAATTTTTTTTGTTTCTTTATCTAAGAAGATTTACCTTACATTACTCATACCTGTAATCAGAGTTACCCCACAATAAGAAAATATTACCAATTTATCATAATGAGTGTTTCAGTTCTTCACACTTTTATTGATTGTTTGAGTATTGATTATGAGCAACTTCCCAGTATAGTTCTATGATGTGCCATATTCGTTATAGATATTGAGTTAAACGGATCAGACTTGTTTATGAGTACAGATATACTTAGACTGATGAGACCTTAGTGAATAGTGAGTGATATAAATCAGTACCATTGTACTTAGGCTATCATTGCCTGAGGCTAGCCTCCACTGAGGACATCTTCCTGAGACACACTTTTCTGGATTTGATTCCATGTCTGATTCTGGATGAACTTGTTTTGCTTCCTTGCAATTGCTTATCAATGTGACCTCTCTCAGAGGAACAAGAGGAGTCAGTGTACCTGAGTGCCCAAGCCATGAAGTATGTGCACTATTGCGGTCTGCAGCACACGGTAATAGTCAGTCCCTAGCCCGGGACTCTGCCAAGCTGGACGCATATTCTTATAAGGTGATTGTTTCATAAGGCAATGGTCAATCCCCAGCTCGGGATCCTGCCAAGCTAGACACATATTCTGGTACACTGTCAGTATTGCTGATACAGCACAGATGGGGAGGAGGCACCGCAGAAGGCATGCAAAGGGATTGGCAGGCATACTGCCAGACTGATGAAATGTGTGTAGTCTGATGATGTGGTGATGGCTACAGGTAGTGTATCTGGTAATATAGATAATATAGTATAATCAATGTGACAGGTC
>NC_092862.1:83749456-83773220 GCF_032062135.1 Pyxicephalus adspersus | reverse complement strand
CAAATTTAGTTGGGAGGTTCATCAAATGACAGTAACCAATCCCAATCTATTGGGGTGGGTGCCAACTGATGGTCATTGTACCAAGCACACCCACGAACCAATCAAGGAGTCCCAATGTTACCTAATGGGACTTAAATATATAAAAAGGGGAGCTGGAATAGAACAAAGGAAAAAAAAGAGCAAGGGAATGATGGGAGTCTTCTTAGGGAATCTTGCACCTGGGGTACCCAACAACATCTTAGCAGGTAGCTATACACATTCCTGAATTTCATATTTATATTGTTTGGTATATGTCTTTGTATATGTTTATGCTATTATTTCTATATTGTTTTGATGTATTTTGTACTAAGTAGTTACTGGGTTGTTGTAGGGGTTACTTCTAACAACTTGATGTTCATGTGATATATATATGTGACATTGATTCAAGTTCCTATATGTTTAAGTATCTGATAATATTGCTGTGTATTTTGTCTTACCTTGTTTTCTTAATTAAACTGTTTGAATGACTAGCTATTATTTGTGCATGAACCTTCTTTAATTGAATATCTATATGCATTGATAGGAATATAATTTTCATATTTATGCAGATAAAATATACTTAAATAACACTTTCCAAATGGAGAAAAATCTTGACATGATAGAAATTGATTTCTGAATGAATTCAATTGTGATATTTCTTATACGGAGGACTTCATATTTTTTACTCTTTTTTTTTGATTATCTACAATTCCTGGTGGTAAAGTGCCTTATTCTTTACCCCACAACTATTACTTGCAGTATGATGCTGTGTGGTAAATTCTTTAGTTTTTTTTTTTTTTTCATGTCTGATGACGTCTGTGTCATCCTTCTCCTTTCGCCTTTTTGCAGTTCACTGGTCAAAAGATTCCCAAAGATGAAAGGTTTAAAAGAAAATATTCAACTCCAAACAGTTAACTAAACAGTACTATGGTCCTACATATAGTTTCTATAATGCTAAAACACCTAGCGGCCCTTACAAACGCAATGCACTATGGAAGAAGCATGAAAATTAAAAAGGTGCAGTATATTCTGTATACATGAAATTCTGTTTAACCAACACACCATATTTTTACACCAAAAATTAGCCCCATATACACACAATGCTAGATTCTCTAAGAAGAAAAAAGGAGTCTATTGCTATCAACCCAAACGTCACCTTCTCTCCTATTCATATTGAACTTGATCAGCAAGGTCAGTATATTATACTTGTTGCCTCAATCAACAATGTTACTCATATTTTAATCAACATTTATGCACCCAACGTCCATCCATTCACTTTTGTGATGAAAATTCTAGGAAAAAAAAAAAAAAACAGAAAATACAACAAGGCTCAATATTTGTATTCCAAATGCCTCCTTGGACAGTTCCAACAAGAAAAACAAATTTAGGTCTACACTCTCTCCATTACTATACCAAGTGAACCTCTTTGATGTATGGAAATGTCTACACATTCTATTGGATACCTCAGCAATCGTACTCCAGGATTGACTTATATTTGATGGATAAATGGACACTCCAGTCAGTTACCTCCGCGGAGATCCACAATATAACCTGGTCTGACCATGCACCTATCGCAATTCTTTTATAGGAAGAGCAACATTAACCATACAAGGCTCTGAAAAAATGTTTTTTGTACCTCATGTACAAAAATTTTTCAAATTCAACAATGCACCAGAAATAGACCCTAAGCGTTTGTGGTGTTCTCATGAAGCATAGAGAAGGTATTCTTTTAATATTAGCCTCAAAGGAGAGGAAAAAAAAAAAAAAAGATCAAAACAAATGGAATTGTTGATTGATACGATTAGAGTTTTCAAATCATTAAATAACTCTAAACATACTGTCTCTCTCTGAGGAACTTTATAAAAGCAGATCCCACTTACAACTTCTCCTAATTGCTAAACAAGGAGATTGTTTGAAGCCTTAAAATCAAAATATTACAGACAAGCAAACAAAGCTGGCAAATTATTAGCAGCTAATAACTAAAATTAGGAACAAACTGGCCTTTATCCAACACCCAGGTACTAAAAGCAAAATTAATAACCCACAAGATATAGCTAATGTTTTCAGCGAATAATTTTTTTATAAGTTTTAATTTAAAAAACAACAAAACCCCTCAGCCATACCCTGATTTTGTTTTTTTTTTAACTTGCAAATCTACCTAAATTATCTTATCAACTTGAAGACATTAATAGACCTTTTTCCTATAAAGAGCTAGAGACAGTAAAAAAAAATTATTTCCTTGTAATAAATGTGCAGGTACAGATGGATTTACATAAGAGTACTATAAATCTTTTATGCATACCCTATTCGACTGCTTAAACAAAGTTTTACATTTTGCTATAATCTATGGATCTTTTCCATGTTGGGGTAATCTTAGAAAAAAGCTTATGGAATTTGGTTTTCAGGGTACAATTTTGTCGGCCATTATAGCTTTGTATACAGTCGCTACAGCTCAAATTTATATATCAATACGTTGTATTCTCTGCTTTCTATCTCTAATGAAACAAGGCAAGGATGCCCGTTGTCACCGATCCTTTTCTTTTAGGCTATGGAAGCACTAGCACAAATGATTAGATCAAATAATGAAATTAAAGGTATTCAAGTTAACAAGGATGCCCATGTCATTTTGCTGATGATGTCATTCTCACTTTGACGGAGATGGTTTGTTCCTGGAACCACTAATGCTAACTATTAAGCTACTACAAAATTAACTCATCAAAATACAATATTATAAATGTAGGTAATTCTCCAACTTTACAAACTTTCTAATCAAATAAAGTTCCCTTTTACCTGTGTCCAAACCGCTCTGCCATATTTAGGAACAGCTTTAAACTATTCTAGCAAAGATCAATATAAGACTAATTACTTACCTCTTTTTAAGATAATTTAGGATGAACTTGGCAGAATAGCAAATATAGGGTTACCTTGGATGGGGAAAAAAACTGCTTAAAAAACATCATTCCTGATTTTGTGAGGCAATTGGATATGCTCTGGATCAACAGTCTCTGTTGTCATTACTTTAAAACATTAATACCTAGTTAAATTCTGTGCTTCTAGCAAAGCACCCAGCTTTTTCTAAAGACAGAAAACATATTTGTGAAGGAAAGAAAAGCAGGGTTTTTTGCACAAAAAAAAAAACTGTATTTGGTGTACAATTTATCATAAAGATATAAATGTACTACATAAACATAATAAATTGCATTTAACATGTACCACAATATTTTCTTGTGGTGCAAGATATACAGATTAGGCTTCAAAAAGTCACAAAATACAACGTATAATGAAATAGGTTTGACAGTTTTGAGGTTGGACCACAATATTATCTTGGGGTCCACCAAATGTAAAATTGGCCCTAGGGGGTGCTAGACATGCTTCATCTCAACACAACATATACAATATATTGCCATACAATTATATAACCATTGGATCATGTTGATCATGTTGATGGTTGTACCCAACGCGTTTCGCCTTATTAGGCTTCCTCAGGGCTAAAAGTTTGGCAACTTGTGTTTGGCACTTGTAGTATTTGTATGTAAATCAATAAAAAATATGGTATTAATTAAATGTACTATTGATGCGTGTCCTAATATTACATAGATATTGACTATTTTCAAAATAATATTCTTAGAAAATATGAATCACCTACAGATTAATGGGAGTACATTACTATTTAACTGGTGTATTAAAACTCACATGATCCTTGTGGAGTAATGAATTCTGCTTATTGCAAATGTTTTAAAGTGATGACAATCTCCTCAGCACAGGGAACAGTGTAGTAATAAGTATGCAAAAACATTAAGTATCTAAAAAATAGATATAAAATACAAATGTACCTTAAAGAGTAATAAATTGTTTTTGTAAGTCCTTACCTATCACCATACTGGCAAACTCCAGGTGTCCAGAGTATTATTTGTAAAGTCAGAATGTTGGTAGATGCCAGGTAAACAAAGTCCCGATTGTAACTGATGTTTGGCGTGCAGGGGAGCAGGGAGATCAAGAGAAGGCTGCTCCACTTAAAGGACGGCGTTCCCAGGACCTCCCCCATCGCGAACATGCACGTAGCCGGCATCCCCAGAAGCCAGCTGGACGACGTCAAGCCCGAGGGACGACGTATTGCGCCCCCCCCCCCCCCCCCCACCCCCACGTCATTCAACAGAGAGAAGGAGGGCAGACCCATGACCCATCCAGGCTCAGCGCTGCAGCCTGTCAGAGATCAGAGCAGAGCAGCATCCCACCCCCTGCCAGAAACACAGGCACATATAGCGCTATATAGCAGCATATATAGAACACACTACCAATATAGAACACACTAAGATCTTTGGAACCTTCAAGTACGGCTCTTGTAACCAGTGCGACTGGATTCTAGAGAATCAAGCACTCAAATTACCCAATGGCACTATACACAAAATTCACTATCACGTAAATTGTCAATCATCTGGTATCATCTATTTAATCACCCGTTCCTGCGGAAGGTTTTACGTAGGGAAAACTAAAAGACCATTGCGTAAACGGATATATGAACACCTTTATCTGATTAAGAATGGCAAAATGACTACCCCTGTCAGTTATCATGTTGGAACGGTACATCAATTTGATACACACTGCATCACCTTTGCTGCCCTGGAGTAAGTACCATCTAGCCCCAGAGGAAGCGATTTTGATAAAAAAAACTTCTACAATCAGAAACTAAATGGATTTTCCTCTTAAAGGCCAATTATTTTCCTGGCCTAAATGACACTTTTAGTTTTAAACCGTTTCTGTGATGACCCTTTACTATGATTTATAAGGGAAAGTAAACCCACTAAAACTCCCCCTTTCGAATTGATTATGTACATATTTGTCCAAAACGCACATATAGATCCTATCCATATGTTACAATCATGTATATAAACTTTTTGGGCTATTTTTTATAAATGTAAAACTAGAGTACTTATACATACTGTGTAAAGTTGTTTATCTATTGTTGTTACAGATATATACTGCTGTTATAATAAATCATTACTGTGTGTCTTCCAAATTGTATGTATAACTTGGTTAATAATCTTGGTTTATTTACATTCATATTGTCATTATTTGGGCATTTTCTTATTATCCATGTTCCTTTGTTTCTGGCAGGGGGTGGAGGCCCCCCTCTCCAACCCGACTTGCGGGGATGGGGGCACTCATTATCATATGGGTGCCCCTTAGTTTTGCCCCACTCCTAACCTTGATGTGGAGTTCTGCCTCCGCGCATATGCTGCCCTGCTCCGATCTCTGACAGGCTGCAGCGCTGAGCCTGGATGGGTCACGGGTCTGCCCTCCTCCTCTCTGTTGTTAGACATGGGTGAGGGGGGGTCGCCACGTCGTCCAGCCAGCTTCTGGGGATTCCACGGACGCCGGCTACATGCACGGGCGCAGTGGGGGAGGTCCTGGGAAAGCCGTCCTTTAAATGGAGCGGGGTTCTCTTGATCTCCCTGCTTCTCTGCACGCCAACCATCAGTTACAATTGGGACTTTGTTTACCTGGCATCTGCCAACATTCTGACTATACAACTAATACTCTGGATGCCTGGAGTTTGCCAGTATCTTGATATTAAGGTAATATCTAACACCATATTGTTCCAGAAACTATTCCTAATAAGTTTTAGGACTTACAAAAACAATGTATTACTCTTTGAGGTACATTTGTATTTTATATCTATTTTTTAGATACTTAATCCTTTTGCATACTTATTACTACACTGTTCCTTGTGCTGAGAAGATTGTCATCACTTTAAAACATTTGCAGTAAGCAGAATTCATTACTCCACAAGGATCATGTGAGTTTTTATACACCAGTTAAATAGTAATGTACTCCCATTAATCTGTAGGCGATTCATATTTTCTAAGAATATCTTAAGACTTTTCTAATTAAAAAATGTCTCTTTTTTTTATATACGGATGGGTCTGTCTATAACCCATCTATATAAAAATATATACCGTATTATTTTGAAAATAGTCAATATCTATGTAATATTAGGACACCCATAAATAGTACATTTAATTAATAACCATATTTTTATTGATTTAGATACAAATACTACAAGTGCCAAACACATGTTGCCAAACTATTAGCCCTGAGGAAGCCTAATAAGGCGAAACGCGTCGGGTACAACCATCAACATGATCCAATGGTTATATAATTGTATGGCAATAGAATGTATATGTTGTGTTGAGATGAAGCACGTCTAGCGCCCCCTAGGGCCAATTTGACATTTGGTGGACCTCAAGATAATATTGTGGTCCAACCTCAAAACTGTCAAACCTATTTCATTATACATTATATTTTGTGACTTTTTGAAGCCTAATCTGTATATCTTGTACCACAAGAAAATACCGTGGCACATGTTAAATAACATTTATGTTTATGTAGTACATTTATATCTTTATGATAAATTGTACACCAAATACAGTTTTTTTGTGCAAAAAAACCTGCTTTTCTTTCCTTCACAAATATGTTTTCTGATATTTAATACTAAGGGTTAGCACATAGATCTCTGAAGAACATCCATAAACTTAGATTACCACCTATACCTACTAGTTCAGTTTTTCTAAAGGCAATCTATAGTACTTGCTGAAACTACTTTCACTATTCCACAGACCTTACTGTGAAGAATCCCTTCCCTATCTGGAGAATAAGTTTATTTTCTTCCAGACGCAGTGTGTCACCTTGTTCTTTGTGATGACCTTAAAGTGAATAATGAAAGAGTTCTCTATATCGGCCATTTAATTATATATATATATATATATATATATATATATATATATATATATATATATATTTAATTTTATAGTTCAATAATTCTTTATTAGCAAATTTTTAATATATGACATAACAAAACATACATATAATACAAAATAAACAGAAAATATAACAAATAAAAAAAAAATAGGGAAGGAAAAAGAGAATTTAGAACTTTAGAAAAGAGAAAGAGAGAGCAGATATAGAAAATACAAAGATCTAAACATATAAAATACCAATTTGTCCAGCCAATACAAAAAAAAAAAAATACAGAATCAAGTTAAACTTAAGCACAGAATCCACCATAAATCGTCTATCAACTAACAATCAATGTTACAGGAAGAACGAAAAAGCCAAAGTTCACACTTAATAAAAAATTTGTCATAATTGGAGTTTAGAATAGCAACTGTCTTTTCATACGCACAGCAAAGATTCAGGTCCGCTATTACATCTTTATGGTTAGGAATTTGAGTGTTCCTCCATAATTTGGTAATATGCATTTTTGCTAGTAAAAGAATCTGAATAATAATAGATCTGGTATGAGTAGAGAACCGTCCTGTATCTAAATGCAGAATAACCAGCTCAGGTGTAGGTAAAATTTGTATAGATGTGATATCAAAGATCAATTGGAATATACGATTCCAGTAGGATCTAAGAGATTTACAATACCAAAAAATATGTGGCAACGATCCTATTTCACCGCAATTTCTCCAACATTGTGCCGAGTGGGAGTCAGAAAAGTTAGACAGCTTATAGGGAGTCAAATACCAGAAATTAAGTGTTCGTTGAAAGAGATCCCAATGGTTTTCACATCTAGTAGCTTTATAGGTATCTCTGATAGCGGCAGCCCAATCAATAGGGGTATAATTTATACCCAAATTTTTAGTCCATCTGTGCATATTAGTAGAATGGGAAAACTCTAAGTTTCCATTAAGCAAATTGTAATATTTAGTTATACTATTTTTGTTTGATATAGGTACTTGAAAAGATGGTTCAACGATATATGTATATGTAACTCACGCTGAAGGTTAATCTTTTTAACTAAATGTCTGATTCTCCAATAGGTATAATGTTCAGTATCAGCTAACTGGTATTCTGCCTGCAAATCATCAAACGATTTGATACCACAGGAAGTAAAAATATCTCTTAGCTCACAAATACCACCGCTCACCCATCTTGTTAAGTTAAGCTGTGGAATGAATACTTCCAGAACTTGTAGATCAGGGTATATAATCAAATGAGATCCTGAAGTAGAGGAGAGTAGGTTAAAATCTCTCCAACACTTAAGGGTAACTTGAATAGTAGGGTACAGAGAAACGGGTACAGAGTATCCCAGCTTAATAGCTATCGGTAGGTGTTTCATACTGGGGATAGCCAGTAAGTGTTGCTCCATCTCAACCCACAACTTCTGCGGGGACAAGTTCCACCAGTCATAAATCTGGGATAGAACTGAAGCCTTATAATAGTAATTTAGATTTGCTATCCCCATTCCTCCAAATTTCTTATTTCTTTTGAGTATTTGGAATGCGCACCTAGGTCTTTTCCCTTTCCATATAAAATTCGAGAGCAGGCTCTGCAGTGATCTAATATATTGTTTAGGGAGAAAAATTGTAAGAGTGCGTAAAAAGTACAAGATCTTGGGCAAAATAAACATCTTTACCGTTGCAACTCTACCTGCCATAGAAATTTCAATTTTCTTATATTTTTCCAATTCTGTGGATATTGCTGTCACTAAAGGAGGAAAGTTAACTTGAAATAGTTGTGATATGCTAGGCGGAATTTGAATACCTAAAAATTTAATTGCCTTATTCTCCCACATATAAGGGAAATGGGTTTTAATAGAGAGTTTCAAATTATTATTATTATTATACAGTATTTATATAGCGCCATCATATTACGCAGCGCTGTACATAGTCCATAGTCGTGTCACTAACTGTCCCTCAAAGGAGCTCACAATCTAATTTCCCTACCATAGTCATATGTGATTATTATAGTCTAAGGTCAATTGTTAGGGAGAAGCCAGTTAACCTAACTGCATGTTTTTGCGATGTGGGAGGAAACCGGAGTACCCGGAGGAAACCCACGCAGACACGGGGAGAACCTGCAAACTCCATGCAGATAATGTCCTGGCTGGGGATCGACCCTGGGACCTAGCGCTGCAAAGGCCGGAGTGCTAACCCCTGAGCCACCGTGCTGCCCGTTCAAATATGCTGGAACGTGTATATACCCATTATTTGAGACTTAAGGTGCGTACACACTTCCAATTTTTATCGTTCCAATCGAACGTCGAACGATCGATTGGGCAAAAAATCGTTCGTAAAAAAGTAACCAACGACGCCGACGAACGAGGAAAGTCGCTGGAAACGAACCACCGGACCGACCGATCGGATTGGGCGACGATCGTTGAACATCGTTCGTGTGTACGGTCGTTCGTTGATCGTCCATGTTCAGCGCATGCGTGATGAACGAACGTCCGTTCACTTTCCTGTCGTGCACATAGTTCCTCTATCGCTCAAACGATCGTATCTATTGTGTGTACAATATCTACGAACGATCGTGTCGTTAACTCTATGTGCAGGATCGGTGCTATACGATCGTTTATATATATCGTGCATGAACGTTCGTCGTTCGTTTTCCAACGATAATAATTGGAAGTGTGTATGTAGCTTTAGAGGCATTAACTTTATAGTAGGAGATCTTGGAAAAATCGTCTAGCAATGCTTGAACAGCTTTCAACGACACTTCAGGTTGGGTAAGCATTAAGACAATATCATCCGCAAATAGAATAATCTTATGAACTCTGTTACCTATCTTTACTCCGAATATCTGCATATTAGAACGTATACATTCCGCAAGTGGTTCAAGCAACAATATAAATACAACAGGAGAGAGTGGACAGCCCTGTCTTGTCCCATTTGTGTATCAATTTATGGGAAGATATCTTGTAATATTCATTGGGAAATCCATCCGCTCCCGGGGACTTTTTATTGGGAAGTGATTTAATCACTTTTATTATCTCTTGAGCTGTAAAAGGGGCTGATAAAGAAACATTTTGTTCAGGGGAGAGTTTTGGCAAATTTACTTTACTCAGAAACTTATTTATATGTTCTATACTGGGTTGAGTTAAAGGGTCTTCAGCCAGATTATAAAAAGAAAAATAATAATTTTTAAATGCAGCAGCTATATCAGTAGGACTATAGCAGAGTTTTTGAGATATTAGATCTTTTAAAGCACATATTTTTGATCTAAAATGTCGGGGTTTAAGACGACCTGCCAAATATGCTCCCGCTTTGTTATGTAAAGCGTATTGCTTTGCTTTAAATATATGTTGGGATTTTTCAAATTTATAGATCAAGAGTGATCTTAATTGATGTCTATCATTAATTATTGCATTAGACAGAATCTGAGATGGGGATTTTTTATTGATAGCATCATTAGATTTAATACGCTGAAGGAGATCTAGGATTTGCTTTTGCCTTTGTTTTTTTTCATAGGAGCAAATTTTTATACAAACCCCTCTTATAAATGCTTTATGAGCATTCCATAGAGTGAAGCGATCAGTCTCCTCCAAGTCGTTTACATCAAAAAACAGGCTTTGTGCTTCTTCCACTTGTTGAGCCATTTTCGGATGTGACAGTAGAAATGTGTTGAATTTCTACAAATTGCCAGGTAAAAACGGAGAGTCTACAAATTCAACACAGGTGCATGATCCGACCAAGAAATTGTTCCTATTGATGAGGATTTAATCTTCTGCAGTGACCAAAAGTCAGTAAGGAAATAATCAATCCTTGAATAAGAGAAGTGTGAAACCGAAAAATAAGAATAATCTCTTTCTGTACTGTGTTGACACCTCCAAACATCATATAAATGGTGATTCGAAAAAAAAGTCGCCAACTGAGGTGGAGATCGTTTGGGTGAGGTGGATGAGTCCATCGTATAGTCTCCTGTAGCGTTAAAGTCCCCACCTATAAGCAGATTACCTTGCCGAACCTTCGAGATCTTAGCTTTAAGTTTCGAAAGAAATTGGTTTTGTTTTGTGTTTGGGGCATAAACATTCACCAGAGTAAAGCTGATATTATTTATTTGGCACACCAAGATAATGAATCTTCCTTGAGGATCCTCCAGATGATTGAGATATTGAAAACGCACAGAGTCCTTCACTCCTATAAAAACACCACATTTTTTCTTAGTTGCATTTGCCATATAAAGATAGGGAAATCTCCTCGGTTTCCAATTGGGTATTTTGCCTTGTGCAAAGTGTGATTCTTGTACAAAGATGATATCTGCCTTGTGATTTTGAGCTTCCCGTAAAAGTGATGCCCTTTTAAAGGGATTATTCAATCCTCTAGTGTTGATAGACAAAAACTGAATACCCATAACAATTGAAGAAACATTTATTTATCTCTTGGTGGATACTGTGAGCATTTGTGAGGCGAGGCTGGCGCAGCTTGGCATTTAAAAATAAAAAATTAAACAAAAACAAAAGAGAAAGAAAAAACAAAAAACAAATAAGAACATCCTGGAACACTCCAGGTCAATGGGCAGATAAACTCTGCTTTGGTTTCTCGTGGAGGGGTAAGAACCAATTCAAGGCACTCCTTCAGGAAAACCTTAAATCTAGACAAATAGAAGGAGCCAACAGTTCAACATAATAAGCTGGTTTTTCACCTTCATAACCGGATCACTTAGACATCTAGAAAAAATAGAAGAAAAAAACGAGCAGGGACTATTTATGTCCACTCTGAGACCATGCGTGTAGGGGTCTTAGCTTGGTGAGTTTTTTGAAAATCTTCCAAATCGATGTTCCAACTTGTTAGAAGTTGTCTACCAGCTTCTCTATTGGGCATCGGGTAATTTTTTCCCAAGTAGAACACAATCAATTTTGTGGGGAAGCCCCATTTGTACGGGATTTTCTTTTCTCTCAAAATCTTGGTAATCGGGAAAAAGGCTTTTCTAGCTTGAAGCGTATTTTGAGACAGATCAGTAAACATCTGGATGTGTGTATACACAGGTAACGGTGGTGGTTTTCTAGCCGCATACATCACTTTCTCTTTCATATGAAAAAAATGAACTCTAATCAAAACATCTCTTGGGATGTCCAGAGACAGAAAAGAGGGTTTTGGAATTCGATGTGCCCTATCAATCAGGAGATCGCTTTCGGAAGCCATAGGAAGTAAACATTTGAAATAAGCCGTGATAAAGCCTGTTAATTCTCTTAAGGCAATTGCTTCAGGGATCCCTCTGATTTTAATATTATTCCTTCTTGATCTATCTTTTATATCAGCAAGTTTCTGTTTGATCCATTGTATATCTGTGCTCTGGTCACTATGAGCATCAACCAAACCATTATGAGCATGGGAGAATTCGTCAAGTTTCTTTTCTAAATGCTGGATTCTCTTTTCATGTTGTGTAATAGATAACTTGATTTGAGTGAACATGCTAGCCATATCTTGATGTAAAGAGTGCTTTAGGGAAAGCATCATTTCCTTCATGATAGGGATTGAAAGCTCTTTATGGTGCACAGGAAAATCTTCAATGGTAAGGTTGGATAAGCCAATGGGCCTAGGTATCATATCATCAACCTGAGGACTAAATAATGGAGGTTGCAATTCAGCTGCATGGGTATCCGAGTTAATCTGGAAGGTTTTTACAGAGCCGGGCGACTCACCAGAAACAGGACTCAAGCGGTCCACACAGGGAGATCCGGTGTCCGCTGAGGATAGTGAAGACAGAGAATCCGGAGCTGAAGGAGAGGTAGGCCTCGATCCCGCGCCATCTTGTGAGTCTGTCGCGTCCTGCGTCTTAAAGAAGCTGGTGAGTTTCCGCGGCTCCGGTTTCGTTTTCTTCCGCTTTGTCATCTTTTCCAGGTACCAGTACTCGAAGGCAACTAGTAACTATCTTTAGACCTGGCAATGCAGGGGAAAAGTTGCTGTGTTAGTCGCTAACAGCTCCCGCAGATGAAGAGCAATTAAATAAAGCGGCCATCTTGCAGCCCGCCAGCATATTTATATTTACATACACACACACTTTTTTTTTCCCTGGCAAAATATTGGTCTAAACTTGAG
Organism: Pyxicephalus adspersus; assembly: GCF_032062135.1. Taxonomy (NCBI): domain Eukaryota; kingdom Metazoa; phylum Chordata; class Amphibia; order Anura; family Pyxicephalidae; genus Pyxicephalus; species Pyxicephalus adspersus. The sequence continues at coordinate 83,760,378 of NC_092862.1, read as the reverse complement.
CTAACTAACAGTTGTTTCTAACAAGTTATACAGGTAGTAATTTTTAAAATTGTATTTGGAGAGATATATGTATTTTTTTTTTCTCTTGTGGTGTGGTGCAGATGTACTAAATACACAATTAACTTTAGGAATAGTAAATCCTAGGTTCTAGGTTGCAATGGTAACAATTTTTTCCTACATAGTTACATAGTAGGGTTAGGTTGAAAAAACACATAGGTCTATCAAGTTCAACCACTAGGGAAATAAACATATCCTAGAATCCTAGATATAAAACCCTATAAGACATAGTTGGTCCAGAGGAAGGCAAAAAAAAACCCTGGTAAAATTTTCTTAAACAGCATGAGGCAATCGGAAGTTCCCTGGATCAACAAGTCACTGTTATTTTTACTTTAAAGCTTTAATACCCAGTTATATTCTGTGCTTCTAGAAAAGCATCCGGCTTTTTCTTAAAGCAATCTATAGTAGTTGCTGAAACTACTTCCTGAATCAGGAATCCGCTGAGGGGATGCACTGGTCAGGACCACCCCGAGCGGAGTCAGGAATCCGCTGAGGGGCCACAGACCACAGAGAGGGGAAGTGGCCGGGACAACCTGCCCACTCTGCTATTGGGCTCCGATCTGCGATGGGAAAGTGGGCGAGGTTATGTCATCATGATGTCACATTAGTGACATCCCTCTCGGTGTGCATGTGACAACTTGGCGACCACTGCTCTACTGCACTTTTTCTGAGCCCTTTTGTAAGAATGAGCGGACCAAAGAAAAAAGTGGACAGTGGCTGCCGAGTGCTTAATGAGTGCTTAAGGAGTGGACAACAAAATATTTTTTCACAGAAGTCTGACCAACGGCTGTATGGCTGTATGTCTGATATGCCAAGAAACTTTTCAAAGAATACAACATCAGTCGTAACTTTACCACACAGCAGGCCAAATACGCTGGCAAGCAGTTAATGCAAGAACTGGTGGCTACTGCACAGAGGTTGACAGCTAATTTACAGAATCTGCAAAATTTTTTGCACCGACTAATTGCAATTCAAGAGTTAAAGACCAGGGTAAGTTTTATGCTGGCGTTCAAATTAGCAAAGGCTAGCAATCCTTTCTTCAAAGGATAGTTATTGAAAGAAAGCATGGTAGAAACAGCAGATCTGTTGTGTCTGGAGATCAAAGCCAAGTTTGAAAAAAATACATTTATTACGCAGGTCAGTGAATCGCCGTGTGGAACAGATTGACAAAGAGATAGCCAGCGAGTTAAAGAAAAAAGGTGGTGTCCTTTAAGTTTTATTCATTGGCACTGAATGAAAGTAACGACATAAAAGACACTGCTCAGCTCCTAATTGTAATCCGAGAGATTAACGACAGTTTTGAGATAACAGGTGTTTTTGACCATGGAGTCCCTAAAAGAAAAAAAGGCGGAGAGAGGACTTGTATGACCAGATGTCTGCTGCTGTCGAGAGAATGGAGCTACCTGGGAGTAAACTTGCAAATGTCACCACAGATGGATCGCCAAATTTACCTGGAAAAAACGTTGGGCTGCTGAAAAGAATCCAGCATAAAATGAAAGAGGAAAACCCCGACCAGGATAATATTTTCCTTTACTGCATTATCCATCAGGAAGCTCTGTGTAAACCTGTATTGCAGCTTAATTATGTTGTGAATCCAGTGGTAAAACTTGTGAAATTTAAGTGTTTCAAAGAATGTTAAAATAATTGAAAATAATTTGGACAATAAGCCTTACATATTCATGTTTTGCTACCTGTTAAGGGCCAAAATCTTTTATGTAATAGTTTTTCCATGTCATTATTATTAGTTCACACTCCAGCACTCCATCCATCTGATCCTGGCCCGGCAAATTTTGGAACCCATTGTGGCCCGAGTCAAAAAGTTTGCCCACCCGTGTTCTAGATCCATACCAACCTTGCTCCTCTCCATTGACACAGTATATTTACTCAACCTTTGTTGGTGAAAATGAACCATATTTGCTTAAAACCGCTCCAGATCTCAAACACCACTTGTCAAGTGGTCCTCACCCCTATTAATTTAATGATGACTCCAAGGCTAATGCTGACATCCAGGGGATCATGTCAGTGCAGATGATCTTTTCCTTATAAAATTACCTTAGATGTCTTTACTTATTTTGGTAGAGAAACTATGTCAATCCTTTCTTTAATTATAAAATCAATTTTCGAGAAACCTGAGACTTTGAATGTTAATGGGGGGCATAGGATTTCCAGAACCATTACAGTACCATACTGCTGTCTACGTCACACTTTTCCAGACTACATCAACTGGTGTAGACAGAACATTTCAAGGTGTTCCATTAAATTATTTCTCAGAAGAGTTTCTGGTCAAGCTTCCACTCAATACTCCCTACAAATTTTTGACAACTCCATGCAGTTTTTGAATTTATGTGCTCTAAATGTTAGACTACCTAGGAGGCACTAATTATTAAAATTTCTGACCTGCATGTACAGAACACCACTGAGATGCTGCGTAAATACTACCCTTCTTTAAATTGATGCTGGAAATGCAAAAATGATGTGGGATCTATGTTGCATATGTTTGGTCCTGTCCTAGGCTGGATGAGATTTGAACACAAGTGTGGCAAATCCATTTATATTCCTGGAAGGCTATCCTTCGAGTGGCTGTTTGATCCACTCCCACTCTTCTTTCATCCCTAGTTATTTCCTTTAAGGAGATAAAAAAATACACTTGATGACTTGATTCCACTGGATCCCTTATAGTTTCTCCCTATAGTATAGATCATTGATGTCATGCAACTTAGTCCCCAACCCTTTGCTAGGTTTCTAGTAAGAGTTCATTTAGGTCCATCGTGTTTTCATTTTTGAATCACAATCTTACCTTAAAGCAGAACTGTACTCAAAATAAAAATCACCACTTACCTTTACTATTGCAGAGCCTCCAATCCCTCCATACTTGGCCTAATTAGGTCGCACAACATCCTGGAATCCCCCTTCACTCCAACCGCCATCTTCTTCCTTCTTTTGGCTACATCATCCTATCCCACACTGCAAAGGCGCAAAAATGGGCAACGTAGCCTGCTGTAACTAAAAATTAAGTGCTGCTTTCTCTACGCATGCATGAGATCGGAACTCTTTTCTTCAGTTACTGAAAAGTCCTCAAGTAAAACCTGCAGTTGTCAGATTTATGTTTTGCTGGGTGTTTACCAAAAAGATGCATGACACTAAATACAGGGAAATACAGGCAAACATGTTTCAGTCTGCCAAGGGATCAGAGTGATTACACTTGGTAATCCAGTTGTTCTTCAAAAATAATTGTGAATGGTGACGGGGTTTCTCAAAATGGTGCTGGGAAAATGGAGGGAAACTCTTCCAAAAAGCTGGGTGCAGGCATCTCATTCTTCCCACTTCCCATCAACAGCAAATAGGGAACCATCCTTTGGGAAAGTTAATTGAAGTCTCCATACTCCTAAAATTAATGGAGTACTCATGCTAATTCACACAAAAGATCTTGGCTACTCCTCCTTTTGCACAGTATCCCCTGAGGAAGCAATTAAGCGAAATGAGACAAATTTTCATCACTTCGAAGAAGATAGGTCCTGTGACCTATGATGATGATACAATGATACGCCCACTTTACACTAAATTTTATGTATATGTTTGTCTCTGTATGAATATGTAACCATTTTTTGTTCTCACTAAAGAAATTGCTAAAAAGCCATCTTTTGTCCTCCTTCCTCTTATTATCAATATAATAGACTTGGCAAATAGACATTACTATTCCTACAACCTTGATATCCCTTTATTGGCATACTTTTCACTGCAAGTCAATAACCTAAAAATGACTTAGTGTGCCTACGGACACATTAACCATTTAACATTTTTATTATGAGAATGCATAATGGAGGGCTTACCTCTATGGCATGCTGGAACTGTTCATGCTCTCTTTGTAGTTGCTCGGCTTCCTGCAGTGAGCTTGCCGTAATGAGACCAGCATTTAGCATAGATTCTCCATTACGAATCCAACCCAGAACCTTGAAAAGATAAAAGACTGAAAAGCTGAAAAAGAACTGACCACAAATATTTCAATGTCTATTCTTAGTTGGATAGGTCAGAAGTACTTAGCTGGGAAAATATTCAAAACACTTATGAGATTCTAGGGAAAGAGTACTTTAGATATTTGCAATTAGGTCACTGGTTTAAATCTTTGACTCAATACAAAGACTGCCCGTTCAAAATATCGACAGATCATATTTGTTTAAAGACCCTGCAGGTCACAAACTCATTTCTAAATTTTATAATGAGCCTAATAAGATAACTAATCCTTATGTACATAAATATGTTTCCCATTGGGAGAGAGAATAAGACGTTCACAATCAGTTAAGAACTGGTTCCGGGGGCCTGGTCCAAGACAGCCTCTTGTTCAATGAATGTTACCACCATTCCAGCTTGCTCTGTTACACTTTGAGCCACCAAACTTTACTAATAGGCAATTCAAATTATTAGCAAGTAATTGGAGGAAGCAATTATTACCCATTTTTTAAGTGAAACCTAAATAAACAATATTGCTAGTTAATGTGAAACTAACGAGTGCCCTGACTTAATAACACCAGAAGTTTCTGTGTGGAAACCCTGGTAGCAATATTCAACACCTTCTATACCTTGTTTTTACTATGAACTGGAAGGGTTCTGTACTGTACAAGCTGTATTCATCAGTTTGTTTTTGGTATGTTTGTATTTTTTTTTTCCTTACACAGTAATTGGTGCCTGGGACCAAATCTCTGATTTCAAAACAAAAACCTATTATTGATTTTGGTTTACACCCCTCAAAAGTAAAAAAAAAAAAAAAAAAAAAAAAAAAAACAAAAAAAAAAGAATACCAATAAATCAGAACCAAAAATTGATTTTCTTTTGTATATACCACAATTAAATACTGATAGTCTGAGAAAATTATAGTCACAAACATGTAGTATTTGTTATACGAGTATACATCGTAAAGAAATTCATTTACAATATTTATCTTATATGATATTGATTTGATTGAGCAGAGAAGACTGTGTGAAAAGTGTTACCAAGGGAAACCACTCGATTTGTGATAACTATGTAGAACAAATACTATGTACTTACCTGTCTCAATTGTATTGAAATTTTAACCTTTCACATATTTAAATTGTTTGATGTTTTTTCATTTGTAATTTAATAATTTTTTAAAATTTTATCAATATTTAAATTTGGTATATAAAAAATTGGTGCCATTTTCTTTGTATATGTTTTTCTTTTGCCGTTTTTTTCCCTTTGTTAAAAGTTTGAAAATTAAAAAAAATTATTAAAAACAAAGAAAAGTGAAATAGAAAAAGAAAAAGAAAAGAAAAAGAGGAGAGGAAAAAAAAGAAAAGAAAAAAAATATATATACTGTTGTGGACCGCACTTACAATAGAGCAACAAAGGAGGAGCATATGGGGGGGGGGGGAAATAGAAAAAGAAAAAGAAAAGAAAAAGAGGAGAGGAAAAAAAAGAAAAAAAAAAAAATATATACTGTTGTGGACCGCACTTACAATAGAGCAACATGTACAGACATCACATATGCTAGGAGGGCATGTGCAGAAGGGGCTTTCCTGGAATGTAAAGTAAAAAAAGTGCTGATCTCATGCATGCACAGTACAGGACATTGTTTTTTTTTTTTTTTTTACATGTTCATGAAGACACATGACCCGATCTGGTGCCTGTATGGTGTGAGAGAAGTTATGTATTGGGTGACATAATAAAGAAGATGGCCACGCCGGATGCCCAGGGAAAAAGTCTTGGCTTTCAAGGAGACCCAAGGAGGGGCCTTGGGACCAGATTGGTACAAAGTGAGTTTGGCCAATTGAGCCTCTTGACAATACTTTGTAAAATGTGGAAGACTCAATTCACCATATGCCTTCGGTCTATACAGTACATTTTTAGCCACTCTTGGTTTCTTATCCCCCCCAAAGTTCAAGACATGTGACAACGTCACTGGGAAACCCCGGAGATCGTGGAGCAAGGACATATCCCCAGGACCTGCGGGGACGACAACGGAGAAAGGTAAGTGTTTTTTTTTTTTTGTTTAAAGCTACCGCTATTTGCAGGTAAAATCCACCTCGAGTCACACTCGGGAATACCGCTAGGGAGGTTAAACCTAGCTGCTAACCCTGCAACCAGTATCTTAATTTCTACGTTGATTAAAGAAGTGGGCCTGTAGTTTGCCAAATAGTAGTATCTGTGTTAGGCTTCTGAATCAAACAAACTGTTGCAATCAGTGAGTATAAAGTAAAATCAGACCCTTGTTGCAAGCTGTGTAATGCATGAGTGAGATATGGTACTAACATTTCAGCAAAAGCTTATTAATTGGCAGTGAAACAATCTGGGCCTGGTTTCTTAACAATTTTGAGAAAATTCAAAGCAGCAAGAACTTCAGTTTGCATTATGTCATTCACCAGTAAGGAGAGTAGAGAAGGAGGAATATCTGGAAGGGTTATCCTGGAAAGGAGATCTTCCGCTAGTGAAGTATTAATGGCAGTGGGGGAGGAGTAAAGCTGAGACAGAAAACCTTTAAAAATATTCAAGACATGTGCAGGATTACTGGTAAGAATACCATTGGATAGCTGTAACCTTAAGGGTTTGTAGGACTTATCAATATCTCTCAACACGTTAGCCAGGAGGGAATCTGGCTTGTCTACCTTGAGATAAAATTTGTGTTGAACTCATGTCACGATCCCTTCTGTGACTGAGGTTAGAAAATCTGTGAGACAAGCTGCACGTGAGGTTATCTGACAGTCTCTTTGTTTTTACTTGTTTCTGTGTTGTCGTTTGTAATGACCACACCCCTTGTATCAGCTGCAGCTGGTGGTCATTACTGCTCCTCCATTTAGTCTGGCCCCACACTTCATGCTATGCGGTTGATATTCACTTCTGGGATGTGGAAGAGCTGGTGTGTTGTCCTCTTTAGGGTTCCTGCTCCTCCATTTGCTATTTAAGATAAGTTGAACTGCTTTTGGTTTTATGTTGTTCTATTGTTGTTACTAGGCCTCATGGAGACGCTGGTTCTTTCATCAGGGAAGGAACAAGTAGTCTCAAGCCCAGTCACTATTCCTAGGGCATTTCAGGGCAACTAGGGCCTAGGTTCCAGTGTATGAATATTCCCACCCTCAGGGGATATTCATACTGACAGGAGTCAGGGCTAGGTTAGGGTGTCCATAGGGTGTGACCATTTCCTTCTCCCTAGCCTTTGAAGGCCTAGTCCCTTGTATTTATCCTTCTGTTTTCCTCCCCTTCCCCATTATCCGTGACAACTCATTTAAGATGTCTTTCGGCTTCATCAATAAAACATAGGTTCAATTCTGTGCAATTTCTATTCTGTGTTGATAGAAAAAGCACTAAGTTGAGCTGTGTAGGGTTAGCCTTAAAGGAAGCAATCTGTATTAAATGACCCTGAAAAAAAGAGTAAAGGCTAAAGCCTCATTAAGTGCAAAATAATTATCAAGAGAGAGTATCACCTTGGGATAGTGAAACAAAGAATCCCTTAGAGACCATGTTTATGGCACTGGAGGGGGATAAAGAGAATAAAGGGATAATAGGACAGTGTCATGGTCAGACTAGGGAGTTGGAACCATTTTTAAAGATAGGGCTAAAGGCATAGAGGTGTGATAAAGAAAATATTCAAGAAATATCGCACAATTGGTATTTATGGAGTAACTTGCGTTAACTGCACATTACCCCTACTACCAGAAATGCCCGAGGGTCCATCCATGACATAATAAAGTCACCGCGTAGAATCAGAACTCCCTCCCTGAATTCAGCTAATCTGCTGGAAGCTCTTGGTAGGAACTCAAACTGGTTAGCATTAGGATCATATATATTAGCTAAGGTTACCAGTTTGGATTCAAATATGCCCTTTAGAAATAAAATCCTGCTTTCTGAATCGAACCAGCTTTCCTGAAATTGCCATGTTACTGTTTTGGAGAGGAGGACACGCACACCCCTAGCTTTTGTATCTGTGGCTGCACTATGCTAAGCCCACTGATAATTCTGATCAGTCAATCAAGGGATCTTATCCTATTTAAAATGTGTCGCCTGGAGAAACGCTACATGAGCTTTTTGTCTGTGAAAAATCTCTCAGTGTAGCCTTTCGTTTCAGAACATTTAAACCTTTAGCGTTAAGAGAAACTAACTTGACCAGAGGCATGTTATGGTCTATACGTAAAGCTCGTCAAACGAGGTCTCATGAAAAGTTATTAGGGGGAGGGGGTGACGTTTGGATGGAGGAGCGGGAGCCAAATATTAGCCAAATACTTAAGTATAGACCCCCATTAATGATGAGCTTGAAACTAAAGCCAAACATATAAACATCAAACCACACATATTAGTAGACACAAAATGAGACAAGACTCCCCCTTTAGAGGAAATCCCTAAGGGGGCAGGGGGGTTGGCTCACTTACACAAGTACAGTTAGGTCGCTAAATATTTGGATATAGACAACTTTTTTCTAATTTTGGTTCTGTATATTACCGCAATTATTTTAAATGAAAGAACTCAGATGCAGTTGAACTGCAGACTTTTAGCTTTAATTCAGTGGGTTGAACAAAAAAACAAAAAGGAGGCAGTGTGATGGCTTTGGCGTGTATGGCTGCAAGTGGCACTGGGACACCAGTGTTTATTGATGATGTGACACAGGACAGAAGCAACCGAATAAATTCTGAGGTGTTCAAAGACATACCGTCTGCTCATATCCAGCTAAATGCAGTCAAATTGATTGGGAGGCTTTTCATAATACAGATGGACAATGACCCAAAACATACATCCAGAGCAACCCAGGAGTTTAATAAAGCAAAGAGGTGGAATATTCTTGAATGGCCAAGTCAGTCACCTGATCTGAACCGAATTGAGCATGCATTTTACTTGTTGAAAACTAAACTTTGGACAGAAAGGCCCACAAACAAACAGCAACTGAAAGCCGCTGCAGTAAAGGACTGGCAGAGCATAAAAAAAGGAGGAAACCCAGCATCTGGTCATGTCCATGAGTTCAAGACTACAGGCTGTCACGGCCAGTCCAAGTACTTTTGAGCCCCTGAAATGAAGAGATTGGGTTAAAAAAAGGCTTTATTTCCTCACATTTTTATGCAATCTTTTTGTTCCACCCACTGAATTAACGCTGAAAGTCTGCAGTTCAACTGCATCTGATTTGTTTAATTTAAAATTAATTGTGGTAATGTACAAAACCAAAATTAGAAAAAGTTGTCTCTGTCCAAATATTTATGGACCTAACTGCAATTGTAGACATTGCACATCTTTGTAATCTTTAGCTAAAATAAGCTAATAAGTCATATAGAGCAAAAGGAGTGGTGAGTATAGGTTCCTGAGATAAAGAAAACATTACAGAAACCAGCAAGAGTAAGCTATTTCTCATCGTTCAGGAAATGGCTGGCGTGGTTGAGGCCTAGGCATCATATCCTGTGGAACCTCTAGCCAGTTGGAATCTAGATTGGTGGGATATCCAGAAAACTAAAAAGTTACAGTAGGTGGTCATGTGTGTGTGTATAGTAAGCATCGCCGTGCCTTTAAGAACCAGTAACTGGAAAGGGTGTTCTTATTTATATTTAGCGTTACCGTCCCTTATCTGCAGAGGAAAGAGCATTTTCTGTTTACGTAAGGTAGAACTGGATAAATCCCGCATGATGGTAATCTTGGCCCCATCAAAATCTCTGGGACCACGCCTGCTTAAGGACTTTGTATACCGAGTAAAAATGGATACTGCAGATGAAATCTACATGCGTCACAGCCCATTTGGTGTGGGCCTTGTACACGGTGGATGCGGTCAATTTCTATAAGGGTAGTGAGTGGTTTCCCCAACAAGATGTTAAATATTGCTATAGCTGTTACTTTTATAACCGGGCCAGCGGTAGCCTCTGGTAGACCTTTAATCTTCACATTGTTGTGGCAATGTCCGTTTTCTTGGTTCTCCACCTTTAGCATGGGGAAGACATTGAACTCTGCAGGGGTCTCTGTGCATTTTCCATCAGCTGCATACATGTGGACAGAGAGGTAGTAGAGGTTTCTACTGTCTGGACCCTGGTTTCCAGGATCGTAGTTTGTTGGCGGACATCTTCTAATTCTTTTCTCAAGGTACCTTTTTATCCTGGTCACTAGGATCTCAATGTCTGCCTTTAAGGACATAGACCCGCCAGCCGAGAATGAAGACATGGGGAGAGGTGATTACTTAATAATTAAGCACAATGCTGACCCTGCATGCACTCCACCATCCCCTGGCATTTAGAAGCCTCACCAGTCTCCTGGGAGCAGACCGGACTCACCTTGATCTATATCCTCATGGGGGGAGGGAATCATGTGGAAGCTAGGCTGAGCTTTGCATGGACTCAAAATCTTCAATTGCTTCCTATGGCTTCTGAAAAAGATCTTTTGATTGATAGAGCTCATCGTATTCCAAAACCCTCCTTCTTATCTTCAGACACCCTTAGAGATGTCTTGATAAGAATACATTTTTTTCACATGAAAGAAAAAGTGATGTATGCAGCTAGAAAACCACCACAATTACCTATAGCGTATACACATATTCAGATGTTTACTGATCTCTCTCAAAATACTCTTCAAGCTCGGAAAGCTTTCTTCCCAATTACCAGGATTTTGAGGGAAAAGAAAATTCCGTACAAATGGGGCTTCCCGACAAAATTGCTTGTGTTCTATCTTGGAAAGAACTATCCAATGCCCAATTTGGAGGTTGGCAAACAACTATTAGCAAGCTGGAATATTACTTTGGAGGATTCTCAAAGAAATCACCAAGATCAAACTCCCGTACGCAAGGTCTCTGAATGGACATAGACAGGTCATATTTTTCTTCTCCTCTCCGGAAGTCTATATGATCCGGTTTTGAGGGTTAACAACCGATTTGATATGCTGCTTTACTGGCTCCT
>NC_092862.1:83717330-83748584 GCF_032062135.1 Pyxicephalus adspersus | reverse complement strand
TACCGATTTTTGGTCACTACAGAAGATTAAAGCCTCTTCAATAGGAACAATTTCGTGGTCGGATCATGCACCTATAAGCATTGAATTTGTGGACTCTCCGTTTATTCCCAGCAATCTTCGAAATTGGCTAAACAGGTGGAAGACGCACAAAATCTATTCTTCGCTGGTAATGATTTAGAAGAGACTGACCGTTTTGTCTTATGGAATGCCCACAAAGCATTCATAAGAGGGGTTTGTATTAGAATTTGTTCATATGAGAAAAAACAAAGACAAAAGCAGATTTTAGATCTCCTTCAGAGTATTAAATCTAACGAGACTGCCAATAAAAAATCTCCATCTCAGGTGTTATCCAATGGGATAATTAATGATAGACACCGATTAAGATCACTCTTGCTTTATAAATTTGAAAAATCCCAACATATACTCAAGGCAAGGCAGTACGCTTTTCATAATAAGGCAGGAGCATACTTGGTGGGTCGTCATAATCCCAGAAGTCGTAGATCAAAGATTTCTGTTTTAAAAGACCCACTATCCCAAAAACTCTGCTACAGCCCCACAGATATAGCGGAGGCATTTAAAAATTATTATTTTTCTCTATATAATTTGGCTGAGGATTCTTTGACTCCTCAACCTAGTACGGCACATATAGATACATTTCTGAACAATGTCCAACTGCCTAAGCTCTCTCCTGAGCATTTGCCTTTCTCTATCTGCTCCTTTTACAGATCAAGAGATATTAAGGGTGATTAAATCACTCCCTAATAAGAAATCTCCAGGTGCAGATGGTTATCCCGCCGAATACTACAAAATGTATACCCACAAATTGGTACCTTACCTGAGGGAGATCTTTAATTTAGCTGCAGCCCAGGGGTCTTTTCCTGCAGAAATGCTACAGGCTGTGATAGTTACAATCCCCAAATCAGGGAAGGACCCACAGTGCACTAGTAATTATCGTCCCATTTCTCTTTTAAACACTGATGTGAAGATCTTTGCTAAGGCCCTATCCTACAGATTAGAAAATATTATACCTTCATTAATACACCCAGACCAAGTAGGATTTGTGAAGAACAGACAGGCTCCAGATGGTACGAGACGCCTACTTAATATTTTAAAATATGCTGACGTACTTAAAAAACCCTTTACGTTACTATCGCTAGATGCCGAAAAGGCGTTCGATAGGGTTCATTGGGGATATTTAGCTAAAATTTTAGACAAATTTGGCTTTTGTGGCTTTATCAAATCAGCTATTATGTCTTTATACTCTGGCACATCAGCGAGAATTTCTACATCTGGAGCCCTTTCATCCGTATTCCCAATTACAAATGGGACCAGACAGGGCTGTCCACTTTCATCAGTGATATTTATTTTATTACTTGAGCCTTTGGCGGAATATATACGATCTCATCAACAGATATTCGGAATTAAGATAGGCGACAGAGTCCACAAGATCAGTCTTTTTGCAGATGATATTATTTTAATGCTTACCCAACCGGCCGTATCCTTGAAAGCTGTTCAAGATTTGCTAGATATCTTCTCTGAGATTTCTTATTACAAAATTAACGCATCTAAATCTCAGATAATGGGTGTCCATGTTCCTCCATACTTGAAATTTTTAATCAAAACTAAATTCCCTTATATCTGGGAAGATAAAGCAATTAAATTTTTGGGTATTCATATCCCGCCTAGTACATCACAAATATTTCAGGTTAATTTTCCTTCTTTAGCGGCCATGATTTCCTATATATAAATAAAAACATTTTTGTTTTTTTGTTGTTTTTGAATTGTCAACTTTCCTAATCCATGTATTTAGACTGCTTTTCTGGGCGATTTGTAGACCCAAAAACTGATCAGCTAGGGTATTTTTTTCACCTAAGAACCATGTGCAGGAGTGATGAGCAAAAACAAATAATACTAAAATTACACTTTCCTTACTTGACATACCTGTTTTACTTCAGCTTGAAGATGACGTAGTTGAACACACTGTTCTAAATGCTTTCGGTGCTGCTCAGCTGACAAGTCCAAATCCTGTTGTTTCTCATGAAGGAACTCAAGCAGATCTTGAACTCTAGTTGCCATATCCACATCTCTGTCACAGAGAAGATCCACTCCTGGGGAAGGAAAGGGGTGGACGTAAGTGGAAAGCTTTAAATCCCCCCCTGATCAACACACACATGATCTTCCATTTAAAAAGTGTTTACTTAAGGACAATTTTTTACAGTGATATTTTGGTACTTCTTGAATAAGATGATTAATTTCTAATGTATCCAATAATATTTGAAGTCGGTGATCAAACATTCATTTGACCTGTCTGGAACCCTAAAACCAGTTAACATCGAGAAGATGTTTACTGACCAAGATAGATTTATTTTAAATACTCCTTCAGTTATTTCTTTTTTTTTACCCTTTACAAGTCTTTATTGGCCTTCTCTAGTAAAACTTTCTAAGCTCAGAACTAGCAAAATCACATGGATTTCAATATATTTAAAGTATTATCAGAAAATAATAATGTAGAGGGAAAAAAAAATTTGAAGTGAAAACAAAAAATACATGATGTTCACTGCTGGGGCTTGCAGTGCAACAATAAAACACAAGTAAATTTTTTAAAGCAGTAGTTTTTAAGCCTTTAGCATTCTAACACCTCTGAGCCAGTATGAGGAAAAGGAGGGAATTGAATGCTTCAAGAAAACATTGCAGCCAAGATGGCGGCCGCAGCTTTACTACTCGATCACACGCAGCCTCTTCTATTAACCTGTCACAATCCATCCAGGGCTCTAAATTACCAGGAAAAGACCGCAGATCAGATGGCACATTACATTCTTCTTCTAGCACTAGCCCAGCTAAATCTAAGATGAAACTCTCCATCCACAGAGGAAAGAGAAGGTAGGCAAAACACAGAAAATCCCTCTATTTCTACTGAAATAACTGCATCTGACCCTATCGATTCCTACCCTACCTCTAATCAGCTTGTGTCAGATACAACACTTAAAGACATGCTAGGCTACCTTTGGAGATCTCTCCATAATGATTTTCTGACCTTATTCCAACAACCTAACCACCCTAGCGTTCTAATTCCGTCCAAATTTCTGTGCAAAAAGCGTTACAATTTTTTGCATGGAAATTTATTTTACATTGTAGGCTATAATTCTTAGGCAAAACTCACCAAAATATGTCCAATAGTTATTAAATGTAATACATTTATTATTGAACTTTAAAAATTTTATATGAAGATTTTTTTGTATTGGACTACAGCTATTTTATATTGAATCCAATACAAAATTAATTGAATTTCCCGCCGACACCGACACCGGGAAACCCTGCTGATCTTGCGTCTCTGCAGTTCGCGGTTGGAGCTGGAGGAAGACAGACGGGGCCGGGGGACAGCGACGGAGAGGGGGCCGGGGGACAGCGACGGAGAGGGGGCCGGGGGACAGCGACGGAGAGGGGGCCGGGGGACAGCGACGGAGAGGGGGCCGGGGGACAGGGACACCCTTCAACAAGTACAACTTAAACCGACAGACCTAGAAGACAGGTCAAGAAGGAACAAGATAAAATTCAGGGGCATAGTTGAAAAAATTCCTTCCTCAGAATTAATCTCCTATCTACAACAATTGATTGCAACTTTGAACACAGCAGCATCAACATTTAAGCTCAAAGACAGAGCTCATAGTCTCCCCAAACCACCACACTTACCTGAAAATGGTTCCAAGAGTTGCACTCGATGCATTCACTGCTCTCACATAACAGAGTAATTGATACACTTTCTAGAGAGAATTCATCTCTTCCTGAACCATATAATCATATCTTTCGCAAACGACCACGCTAGCCAGACGGAAATTCTTACCAATCACATAGTCTCTCCGTCACAACAGAAATCCCAATTATAATGGGGTTTTCCTATAAAATTGTTGGTCGCTATGAACGGTGCGTTATTTACAATCAAATCACCACAAGCTTGCTTGTACACCCAAATCACTATAATCCGAACGGAAATTAAAAGCATCGAGAGGATGGACACTGAAAAAAGCATCGAGAGGATTTTCTGAAGGAATACAACTGTACCATAACTTTTCCTGAGGTTTCCATAAAAATTAAAAAAAAAAATAAAACATTTACGTTTTGGGTTATCAATTCCCAGTGATATAGTGCCTTACTGCTTGTCCCACAAATAGTATTTCGAGTATAACGCTGCATGTTAAATCCATTAGGATTATTGTTCATTTTATGTTTGACCCTGTCAGCATTATCCCTGTCTTATGGTCCCTTTTGTTCTGTCTCTACATTATGGTTCAATGATCAAAATGTCCTCAAAGACATATAATCAAAAGGAACAAACTCAGCTCTAAGCATTCATTCAAAGAATACTATGGTCTTATGTATTGATTCAAATAATGCTAAAGGACTCAATAGCCTTTAGAAGTGGGATGAAGCTTGTAAACAATAATGTGATATACTCTGCATACAAGAAACCAATTTTATTCTAAATAAAACACCATATTTTTTGTTATAAAAACTCACATTTGCTATGCAAAATTTTCCTAAGAAAAAAAGAGGGGTCTCTATTGCCATCAACACAATTTTAACCCTACACATCTCGGGTTAAATGACTCCTCTCTGTTCACTTCTCCTGCAATCAACAAACAGATTGAATCCCAATTACAAGAACTCTTTAAATTTAACGACACTCCAGGAATAGACCCTATGACCCTGTGGTGTTCTCATAAAGCTTACAAGTATTCTTACACAATTAGCTTCTAAAACAAGAAAAAAAGAACAAAACAAATGGTTGTTATCCAAGATTAGAACTTTGGAGTCTATACATAAATATAAACTTACTTTCTCTCCCTTTGAGGAACTTTATAAATGTAGATCTAAATTAAGATGTCTATTGACGACTAAACAAGAAAGATTGTTTAAACATCTAAAATCCAAATACTACAGTCAAGCAAACAAAGAAGGCAAATTATTAGCCAATCAAAGCAAATTAAGAACAAATTGGCCTTTATCGAACCCAAGCATGAAAACTAAAATGTTTAATTCCCAAGATATAGCTAATGTTTTTAGCGAATATTATGACTCCCTAAAAAATTTTAAAAAACAATGACAATACACCTTAACCTACTTAGGCCTTGATTATGGAATTTGTTTAAATCTGTGAACTTACCTAAAACATCACCTAAGTAACTAGAAGAAATTAATAGACTTTTTTCCAAAAAAGATACAGAGACAGTAATTAGATCACTTCTCCTAAATAAATCTTCAGGATTAGATGGATTTACCTCTGAGTACTTTATACCTTTTATACAGACCTTATATCCCCCTACTTGACTAAAGTTTTTGATGTTGCTATGATTTCTGGATCCTTCCCGAGTGAAATGTTGAAGGTCATTAAAGTAACAATTCCCAAACCAGGGAAGGAAAAAGCTCATCTACAAAATTTTACACCCATTCCATTATTAAATACAGATTTACAGAAATGCCAAAATCATAGCATCAAAGTTACTTCATTTACCTACCCTAATGACCCAACCTGATCAAGACAAAACAAGCTCCTGATTTACCTTGCCACATGCTTAATTTACTCCAATACAGGTAGTCCCCGAGTTAAGGACATCCGACATACAGACGAAACCTAGTCCTAGAAAAACCTAGTCCTAATTGCATTTGTTAAAATAATGTACCTGTTTCAATTTAGAGGAAAAGTAGAACAGAGCTTCCCTGCTCGTTCATGTGCAAGACGGAGGCTTGAGAGGGAGCAGTTCAAACGACTTGCAGAAGTATTTTGCTGTTCTGCAAGTTCTTGTAACTCGATAAATACTGCAGTTGATTCTTTTTGCATATCAAAGCACAGCTTGCTCCAGAAGTTAATGAATGTCTAGGCTTATTTTTTTTGCCTTGTTTGTGGTTAACTCACAGTGAGGATTTTATACAGTAACTGACACCATGCTGCCCAATAATATAATATGTTGAGACAAATATGTTGCGACATCTGTCCTAATTGCATATATTAAAATATTGTACCTGTTCCAATTTACATACAATATCAACTTAAGAACAAACTAACAGGCCCTACCTCGTATATATTCTGGGGACTACCTGTATTCTGAAACCCATAAAATTCCATCAGTATTTCTCACCATTGATGCCGAAAAGGCATTTGACTACATACACTTGTGGGGGGTACGCATTTAGCTTTCAAGGTACAATTTTATTGGCCATTATGGACTTGAACACAGTTCCTGCATCCCAAGTTTATATATCTAATATGTTGTCTTCTCCATTTTCCATTCCAAATGGAATCAGGCAAGGTTGTTTTTTTTCTTTGGCTATGGAACCATTAACACAAACGATTAGATCAAACAATCTTATTAAGGGTATTAAAATTACCAAGGAAACCCATTATTTGCAGGTGAGGTCATCCTTACTCTGACATAACCAGTTCCTTCTTTGGAAGTAATAATGACAACTATAGAAAATTTTAGGAAATTACTGCATTTAAAATTAATTTTTTGCTGAAAATTCACTATATTTTTTAAACATCGCTAAATAAATTACCAGCAAAATTTTGTAAATCTAAAGAAATTTAAACACATTGATTTGGAATAATAAAATAACAGAATTGCAGGCTGTTTTCTTATATGACAAAAATGATTTGATATAGAAAAATCATTGGTGTTACGTGATCACATTTCGCCTTTTCCAGCGGCAATAACTATGGTCCCTTCTAATAAGATACCAAAACTATCTACTCTGGAAGTCACTTGGAAAAACATGATAAAATCTTCTCATAACACGGATGATACCATTTTGCTTCTAATCCCCAATTTAAAATTGTCGTCTTAGTGCGATTGTACTAGTGCTTCTTTATCACATCTTTTATGGTTTTGTCCAAATATCACTGCATTTTGGTGTCAAATACTTTTGTTAATATCTGATGTAACTGGTCATACTATTCCAAATAATCCTTCTCTGTTGCTGTTTGGCTCCTGGGATGGAACAGTCAAAGATATTATACCTCACTTCATACGGACATGGATTAATGTTTGTCTTTTGGCTGCCAGACGAGTCATTATGCACAACTGGATACAATCCCAAACACCTGGTTTGGAACAAGTTATCTCTTCCCTGAAGGTCTTGTTTCATAAAGAGATGCTGGATGCTCAAATGCAAGGAGATGACTCTATAACTCATTTTTGGCAGCAGTGGTATAAACTTTTGACTTATGCCTTTGTAGAATCAGATAGAAATTTGATCCTTGATTTGTTCAAATATTCGACATGGTATATAACCAATATCTCTGACTGATCTACACAATTGTTTGTTTTCAAATATGATATTGCAAGCGTTCCCTTTCTTTTACCCTTTGTATTGTATCCCCCCATTGGTTGTATTTGTTTCGGTTATGTGTATGTATAAATGGACCTAAATAAAAACACTTTAAAAAAAAAATTGTTGTCTTGGTAAAAATTAGGTTATAAAACAGATTTCACACAATGCAATTTATATCAAAATAAAGATAACTGGTATAAATTACTGAATTTCTCAATATGGGGGGAAAGATCTTAATTCTACGTTTCCTCTACCCAAATGGAAAACAGCTATCATATCCACTAAATGTAATACCATCTGAAAATAATCTTTGGGTAACAATGGGTTTATACCCATTGCGAATGTTACCAAAAAATTTTAAATAAAGAAACTGATAATTTTCTCTTTCAGTTTAGTTATTGTAACCAACATTCTAGAGGCAGCTAGATTATCTATAGTTAGTAAGTGGAATCATAGTTCAGCCCCAACACTGTCAGAAGTTATTGAAAGAGTTAATTCACATTATTTTCACAAAAAAGACACTGCCAATAGTAACTTTACTTTTAACCACCTGAGCGTTACACTGATTTCTAGATTTCTGTTCCAAAAGCGTCACAGGTTTTCATGAAATTTTTTTTTTTAAATTGTAGACCTGTAACTTACAGAAATATGTCCGAATAGGGTTCTAGTAGATATCATGAATATAAAACAGGGAAGGGAGCAGGAGTTCTTGGGGCCGGACAGTAGTGTGGCTGCCGATCACCGCTACTGTAGGAGCCAAAAGGGATCCAGGGGACGCAGAGCCGGCTAGAACACGTCCATCCTGCTCAGCAGCACATGCCCCGCCTCCCTGTTTACTTTATATGCGACTCCCAGGAATAACTTGAAAAATGTTTGAAGTCTGTTTAATTTTTTACTATGTACAGAATAATATAAAGAATTGTTGAAACATTTTTTTATTATGATATATAATAATTTGACAGGTTAACATTTCCCTTTTTTTCTCCCTAATGTATCCCTACTTACCAACTTTGTTTTTTCTTGTGTAACAAAAATTAAAGAAAAAATGTAAAAAAAAAAAAAAAAAAAAAAAAAAAACACATAAAGCCTTTTTTTTTTTGTTTTGGATAGAGTAGGGCAGTGTTAATCCCCCTGTCATGTTGCTGACTAAAAGATCACTCCTCTCTGCTTGAATTGATGATGATCCCATTTAGAGAAAGCTGGGAAATCCAACTTTTTAAAATTGTCATCAAAACTGGATGAGAGGGAAAATTCTCCCAAAGGTGACAGTTGCTCTGATAAGAATCGTCTAAGAGGAAAGATTTCCTATTTCTCATATTTTTCTAGGGGACAGGCTGCTGAAACCCGACAGGGTACCTATGTATTCAATATTGTATCCTAAGATAATAATAATAATGAAAAAGTATTTAAAATAAAGATAACAGACTGTTGATCCAGGAAACATCTGATTGCTTCATGGAATCAGGAAGGAATTTTTATTCCCTTTGTTGGAGCAAACTGTATCAGGGTTTTTTCTTCTGGATCAACTATGTCTATTGGGTTTTTATATAACTGGGATATCTTTATTTCCCTAGTGGTTGAACTTGATGGTATTGTGTCTTTTGTCAAACTGAGAAAAAAAGAACATACGGTGAAGAAAAAAATGTTATTAATATTTACACTAAAAGGCTAATTTCCAATACATAAAACCACATAAAATCATTTTTACACACAATAACCTCTCATTTCATAGTGTCCCTGTGAGGGATACATTCTGGTTTAATTCTCTACGCGTTTCACGGAAATATCTGCTTCCTCAGGAGAGAGAAGAGAGAATCTGATGCTTGTGTTTTTAGCAACACTCTTTTAAGAGTCAGTGGTGGGGAACAGATCGGTGGTCATGGCAGTGAAGCTGTTATCTGTTTTACTCTGGTATCAATTTTAAATCACATCTAGTTGTTGTTAGAATTCCTTCAGTTTTAATATTATTTCTATTAGTCAGTTTTAGATGGAACTTGAAGCAAACAATAATACCATACTGAAATCTCACAGCTGAGCCACACGTTTACACACCAGTTCTCCTGCATGCTGCAGTTGGCAGAAATGAGCCTTTTAATGTAAACAATATTAAAATTTTGTTATTTTTATAATATATGTTGTTGATTTTGGCCTAAAAAATCCAGATACAAAAATTGGTGTTCTTCACCGTATGTTCTTTTTTTCTTGGTTCAATAAGGGATGTGACCTATGTGATATATAACATATTTATGGGCGGAAATCTTCTTTTTCTTTTTTCAAACTGACTTACTATGTAACTATCTGTAGCACCATATTATAAGGTTCTTTCTTTTAACTTATCAATCAATAATAAAACAATATGCAAAAATAATCTAAAATAAAAAAAATACTTTGTACCTAATTTCTGTCCTTGAATATGAGCACACAAGATACTAAATAACCATCTGCTGGTAGTCTCCATAGTTTCCAAAAAAATAGTTACAGCTGCTTGGATAAGGGAAACCCACGTTATGGGCATGTTGATGTTGTCATTTGTAAGCTCCAGGGTCTTCAAACTAGCCAACCAAGCTAGACTTATGCTCTGTTGCTAGCTAAGCAACAGAGCATAAGTCTACACTTTTTTTTGCCTAAAAGTGGTAAATCCTACCTAGTGATCAGGCTTAAGCTGATCTAATAATTACTGTGTTCTTTAGTTGTTTTGTTTTAATAAGTATACATATGCACACACATTATAAAAATAATCACCCAGTTTATACTTAATTTTAATAGGGGAATTGTTTAACACTGATGCTAAAAAACTGGGAGCTAATAATATCACTTCTTGCACTTTATAGGTTCATTGTGTTAACTATTTAAAAAAATGAACGGGGTATCTAGAAACTTAATTTGGAATTCTTGGAAGATGAGAATGTTAAACAATCCTTTGAGGATTTCAACTTTTTTTTCAAATTATGTAATAGTTTTGGTTAAAAATACCAGAGGATTTCTGAACTGTGCACCTACTTGCCAGTTAACGTAAGCCAAAGTCCTGGTGTTGTCAAAGAGTGTCAGGACAGGTTTTCTTTAAATCTCCCTTAACCACCTGAGAGTTACACTGAGGTCTAGATTTCTGTACCAAAAGTGATCCACTGTTTTTCATGATTTTTTTTTTTTTAAATTGTAGACCTGTAACTTACCGAAATATGTCTGAACAGGGGTTCTAGTAGATATTATGAATATAAAAAATGTTTGAAACACACAATCATGTAAAAAAAAATACTTTTAATAAAATTAAAGGAAATTAGGCGAAGATCAGCAAAGGTAAGATAAGACACAGTGTTACACACTAGCCATCCAGGGAATAACTGGCAATTTTTAAAACTTTGATTCTGTATTTATTGGGGTTTGTTTTGAATTATTTTGTATTTGATTGGATACGGGAGTTTGTATCCAATCCAATACAAAATAAGAATTTGAATTTGCAAGTTATTTACTTTTATTTTATTTTTTTGTATTGGATTGGATACTGGAGTTTGTATTCAATCCAATACAAAATGAGCGTTTGAATTTACCAGTTATGTGTTTTGTATTAATTTTATATTATTTTGTATTGGATTGGATACGCAAGTTTGTATCCAATCAAATACAAAATATAAATTTGAATTTCCAAGTTATTTACTTTTATTTTATTTTATTTTTTTTTTTATTTTTTGTATTGGATTGGATACGGGAGTTTGTATGCAATCCAATACAAAATGACAGTTTGAATTTAACAATTATATACTTCGTATTTATTTGAATCATTTTGTACTGGATTCAATACAGGTGTTTGTATTGAATCCAATACAAAATAAATGAATGAGTTTCTATTTGAATTTCCCGCACACGCGCCGACGTCATCACGCACGCAGGGAGGAGCCGTCCGTTTTTTTTTCTCCGCCGGACGGCTTCTACCTTCAGAGATCATCCGGCGCTGGACGAAGAAGGACGTGGACGATCAGCGGGACCAGGTAAGATGCCGGCCGGCATCTTGTGTTCCGCCGGCCGGTATCTTACCGGTCCCGCTGGCACCCGACGCTGGAGAGGGAGATCGACGGACGACGATGGATGGAGGACGACGCTGGAATAGGAAAACGATGCTGGAATAGGAAAACGACGCTGGATGTGCACAGCGGGAACATGGAGGTAAGGATGTGACAAAATTACGGGGTTAACCATCCTAGCCATTTTTTTTTGCCCGTACCAAGGTCGGGCTTAACGGCTAGGTGGTTAAAGGTGCAGGACCAGGATTTTCCCTGTGAAAAGTATTGATTTATTGTCTACCACTTGGGATGATTTTACCTTTCCTGGTAAGTGGATAATCTGGCCCTCCAAGTTGTTTACCTGGGCAGTCTATTGGGAGAGAATGAACTATTAAACATGATGTGGAGTTTGAATCGCTGATGTCAATAAATCCAACATGGCTTTTCTGAAAGTAAAACTTTCCACTGTCCTCACCACAGCTTAATAGCTTTTTTTTTTTTTTTCTTGAGTCAAGAAAGTAGCTTTCAACCTGGCTACGATGGGATCGGGACACAAGCTCTCCCTTCATCATCTGATAGCTTGTGCTGTGTCTTCTATTGAAAAAAAAATGTTGTAAAAATGTGTAAAAGTGTAAAAATGTAGGGTTCCTCTTAGATAATAGTACCCACAATTTCAGCCACACAGATTTCAGGAATTTAAAGATATGGGGATCAGAATTTTAAACTTGTGAAAATACAACCTTGGGAGTGCAGTTTCAAAAGCAAGTGCGCCTAGGAGTACTTAATTGAAAATACAAATTGTGGCCCCCTGGGGCCACTTACATAGCAAGGAGCATTGGGGTGGGTCCCTAAATTGATACCTACCTGTTACAAACATATACCTGTCCTTCTATGTTACCCTGTCTGCTTCTCTTCTTTGAACCCCAATTTCCCCAGAATGGTGGGGTGTACAAAGCCAAAAATTATTATAACATGATAAGAAAATACTCTGCCCATCGAAAGGAAATCAGGGTCCAGGTACTGGTAGGGTACAGTCATGTGTAACAGGAAAGCATGTTTTTATGGGCAGAGTGTAGGTTGTTATGAAGCCATCGTAATGAAAGTTTGGGAGGCATTCGCCATAAGTGTTCCCTACTTGCACCTATATTTTTGTTACCTGCACCTCTATGTTCAGGAGAAATTAGGGTTGAAGGGGCAGGGCGTTTGGATTATACATGTGTCCCTCACTTGCACCTACATGTTCAGTTTCCTACATTTCCCCATTCCAGAGAAATAAGGGTTCAAAGAACAGAAGCAGAAAGTGTAAAATAGTATTACAATTATAGTTTTGTGAAAACTATAATTGTAATAATTGTTAACTATAATTGTGATAATTTTTAACTATAATTATATATATAGTTTTTCGCGTGGAAGTTAGTAACCAAAATGATCTCACTGCTGGAGCCGCGCATCCCCGGCAGTTTGACACTGGCGAGCTTGCATTAAAAGTCACTGTTCCCCTAAAAAAGCATTCTTTCTAATGGCACACATAATAATATTATTATTATTAATATTATTATTAATAAACAGGATTTATATAGCGCCAACATATTACTACATTAAATAGGGATTGCAAATGACAGACTAATACAGACAGTGATACAGGAGGAGAGATCCCTGCCTCGAAGAGCTTACAATCTAGTACACATATTACCCTTAGCCCTAAAAAAAATGTTTGTGCTCTTCAAACGTTTAAAACATCTATATGCGCATATAAACATCTATATGCGCTTGCGTTAGGCAAGAGTTAACTGAGTTCAGCTCCTCTACATAGGCGCCTATCTAAACGCTTACGATGCCTGATCCGAGGAGCCGTCATGGAACTGTGGGTTTACATGTGTTTTGTTTGTTCTTTTTAATTTTTTTGTCATTTAGTGTAAATTTAGTGATTTTTTTGTTTTTGTTTTTATGTGTTTCATATTTTAATGTGACCTTCCAACAAATGTTTCTTTTGAATAAAGTTGTTTGGAAAGGAGATCACATAACAACAAACCCCCAAAAAACAAACGACAGCATTTTACAATCTCCTAGGACACACAGTTTAAAAAGACAATTGTGATTGTTTTTAAGCTGTTCCTTTCTCTAAATTATTTGTAAGGCTAAAAATAGCACAATTGTCTTGTTAAAACTCAGTTGTTTGATGCGCATAGTTATGCGCCAAACTTCAGGAGTGTGTAGCTCATAGTTGTGCGCCAAGGCGGACCCGCTATGTGCACCTGAACTGTGTTTTATCAGTTGAAAAATGCACCGCACTTTTGCACAGTCCTCATTCAGGTAAGTTTGTATTTTTTGTGTATATTGCTTGTTTTGCTTCATATGCACTCATGTATGTATAGACATGAGTGCACATAAAGCCAAACATGTATGTATGCATTTAGATGTGTGTACATATACATAGAAAAGAGAAATTATAAGAAGAAATAGGCATAGAGGGCTTTTTGGACCATATTGCTTCACATTGAAAAGATTGCATATTTCTTCCTATGATTTCTGATATCATGGGCTTGGCTACAAGCAACATTCATGGATGATATTGCTTCTGGTTAAAAGAAGGAATCCATCTTTATGTGCTTCCACTACCAAGCTGAGGTGAGTAAGTCAATATATATAGTGGGCCAAGATCTAAAATTCCATTCAAATCTGCAGAAACATCCTGAAAGGAAGGAAAAGCAAGAACATGTTTGGCACAAAGAGGATTTAGCCCTGGAAGTTTTAGATACTAGTACTATTTGTTTTGTGTAAACACCTAAATAATGCATACACTCCAGTATTTATGAGCATTAAGTTAATCAGCAACACAACATCTGTTCATTTCCAAGAGTGCCTGACCCTGCTTGTGAGCTTGGCATTCAATGTGGTTTGATGTTGTGCCTTGCAACCTGGACCTCCTTCCATCACCATCAGGTGTGTTAGAATGAGTATGCAACTCAGCTGGACAACTAACTGACAACCAGTTTGGACAGCAAGTAGAAGTGTGTTTGTATACAATAGGGCTAAGGTCAGGCAGCACAGCACAATGACAACAAACCTATAACACTACCACTAATGAACAGAGGAGTTGTGTGGGGGCAAATCAACAGTGAAAATGTCAGACTATTAAAAAAAGAAATAAAAACCATGACAATTTAATCAGAAAAGGACTATGTACATAATACATTCAAATACCAATATGTGACAATGTGATAAATGCAACGAGAGGGGTCAAGTAGCACTTTGGAGTGGAAACCATGCAGACATTTGTACTCAATACTTATGTAAAAAATGACAAAACATTGCTGAAGAATTGCTAAACAACAGAAACTGGCATTACAAACCAGGCACAAAAACATTGCAGCAACCGATGAAACTAACAATAATGAGGATTACAACTAATGTTACATACTACAATTACTTACTAATGAAAATGCATATGTATTTCTATACATTTAAATGTATTTTGACATACACACAAGTGAAATCACTAAATGTTCCTTAATACATGTATTATAACATGTTTGCCTATAATCCTTTACTAAAATATTTGATTTCTCTAAAGTGAAAATAGAATGAAATTTTAATGAGGTCACAAATGTTTGTTCACATATTTTTTAGTCATACTATTGTGTGATGACATATTTGAAAGTGCCACTTAGTATATATCCAGCTTCATAGAAATTAGTTTGCATTGTTGCAGCCAAACGAAAAAGTATCAAAACAACAAGTGCAACAAATGTAAATATAAATGAAGCAAGTTTGTGATTAAGTAGAATGTAACATAAAAAAGTAGCACTTACACAAAAAAACATCAAGCATTAAAGATTCAAACTGACCTGTAAAATGGACTAGAGATGCTCACAGAACAGGGCGCAGGTGTGCGCTAATCAACTGCTGCTATCACCTCACTATTGAGGTTAACATCTACTCCTGAATCGCGCAGATGAAAATGATTCGCCTTAATTGGCGCACTCGGGCACAACTTGCGGTAATAGAGCTTGCTGACCGGCACGTGCGTACGCGCATTTCATTGATAAATCAGGGCTTATATCCCTATCTCTGCAGTCTATTCCTCTTTTGACATTTTACAGCTTGGGATTGCATGCTGGTATTAAGTCTATGATCTACCAGAACCTCCAGATCCTTTTTCTTTTCCCGCCCCCACAATCCATCGCATCACCCAAAAGATCTCACATCTTGCCGGGTGATGCGATGGGCATGTCCCCGCCCAGCTCACTGCCCTAGATCCACCAACGAAGCTGCTCGCATGACTTGGAGGCTGATCTCCGGGTGATGAAAGCAGCTATAGTAAATTCCAGGGGTAATGCAAGCGGGAAATTGCCGCTGGCATCACCCCCGGAATTTACTATTGGTGAAATCCTGCATGGTGCATCGCATCTAACTGCGGATGCGAGGAAAAAGCTTGGCGGGGACCTGGGCGGCATTTAAAAGCAAATTACCCGGTAATCTGCTTTTAAATTTCTCGCCCGGCCACGCCCCCTGGCATCACAGCAGAATCGCCTGATCGCCTCTGGAGTGCGGGGCAGAGGTAAAGGGGCTCCCAAAGTTAGCCCGAGTGTGACTCGGGGTTACCGCTTTTTGCATGTTTTTTTCACCCCGAGTCACACTTGATATTACCACTAGGGGGCTTAAAAGTGATCCTGTGATTTAGAACAAACCCTAAAATTCTTATACATCACTATAAACTGTAAAAGAAACCTATATCAATAAATACTCTACCTCAAATACAGGTGTCCAACTGTGTACATCACAGCTAAATATAAAAAATCCATATAAAACCCTTTAAGCCAATCTCCACAGCTAATAATCATTCCCATTCCATCAGAAGGCTTTAAAAATAACCCCACTTGTTTAAGAAGAGGACATACCTTTTCTAATATCTCCACAATTTACTCCTATAGCATACCAACGGCGTTTGGGAAGAGGGGTCTGCACCCTCTCTCTCTCTTATGTCCCGGCCATGTGACAGCGCTCACTCGTGGCTGGCCGGACTCCGCCCCCAACCCGGAAGTGAAGCTAGTATTGCACGTACATCCATTCTAGGATGCCTTTGTGTCTTGATAGTCCTGTTTTGTTTCCCCCATATTCATAACTTTACATTTATTTATATTAAATGTCATTTGCCACTTGCCCACCCAATCAAACAGTAAATCCAGGTCTTCTTGTAGATTATAGACATCCTGTATGGACCTAATTCCATTACATAGTTTAGTGTCATCTGCAAACACAGAAATGGTACTTTTAATCCCAAACTCTATATATTTATAAAGATGTTAAACAATAACAGTTGCAACAATGAAACCTAGGGTACGCCACTAATAACCTTAGACTATTCAGAGTAAGAATCATTAATCACTACTTTCTGGATGCTGTCCTTAAGCCATGTCTCTATCCATTTACAGATTGATTTTTCCAAACCTATTGACCCTAACATACATATTACCTGTCTGTGGGGTACTGTGTCAAATGATTTAGCAAAATCCAAATAGACTCTATCAACCGCTATTCCACTGTCTATGGGTTTTCTTACATCCTGATAAAAAGAGAGTACATTTGTTTGACAACTTCGGTCTTTATTGAAGCAATGCTGACTATCATTTATAATAATATTTTCCAGCAGAAACTCCTCTATGTGTTTTTTTTTTATCAAACTATCTAAAATCATTCAAACTACAGACATTAAACTAACCAGTCTGTGGTTACCTGGTAATGACTTTGCTCCCTTTTTGGTTTGCCTTACTTTCATTTTGAAGTTTTGCACATTTTATCTCCTTTTTAAATTTTTTGTTATATTCTTTATAGTTTTCAAACAATGAAGGTGATCCTTCATTTTTAAATTTTTGGAATACCCTTTTCTTGTTCTTTATGGCTTTTTTAACATCAGCTGCGAGCCACATAGGGTTTTAATTTCAACCTCTTAAACGTATTACCCATTGGAATATATTTTTCAGTGTGCTTGTGTAGAACAGACTTGTAACATTCCCATTTCTGTTCTGTGTTCTTTGAGGACAATATTGTCTCCCAGTCCAAGTCACAGAGAGCCAAAAAGAGCAAAATTTGCTCTCCTAAAATTAAATGTTTTTATCTTTTCTGTTTTTGCTTCCTGTTTACAACTTAGAATAAATGAAATCCTATTATGGTCCCTGCTACCCAGATTCTCTTTATTCACATTGTTTATAAGCTCTGCATTGTTAGAAGAAACTAGGTCAAGCAGGGTATCATTTCTAGTTCGGGCCTCTATAAACTGTACCATAAAGTTATCTAGTATTAAATTCAAAAATTTCCTCCCTTTTGCTGTTCCTGTAGTGCCATTACTCCAGTCAATGTCCGGGTAGTTGAAATCTCTCACGATTAAAAAATTCCAGTTTTTGCTGCTTTTTCTATCTGTGCTAGTAGTTGACTCTCTATTTCTTCCTGGGAGGCATTAGGAGGCCTATAGCAGACATCAATAACATTGGGGAACAATTTGGAACAAATTTTTTGTTGACTTCAATTTTTTAGCTTATTTACACTAAAATAGGTATGCTGATTCTAAAAGTGCAGGTAGTTTTCTTCTATAACGTCAGGTTTTTTCTCTACTGCTTATATTGATGTGATTACTGTAGCGTGGATTTGTATAGACTATTCATTTACACGCAAGACAGTGTGGTCAGAAGTTGTGTGCTGCTCTACGTAGTGAATAAGCAAAATTTATTTTTCTACTTACACACGTATTTCCTTTCTTGCAGATCATGTCTGGCTCTGCTGTTTCTCCTCGTAAGTGCCTAAACAACCCTGATTCATTTTGTTATATCTGTGGCAGTTTCACCATTCCCAGTCAAAGGACGAACATTAACACATTTGTAGAGCACGCCTATTTGGCATATTTCAAAGTTGAACTTGGTGATTAAGATATGTTTGGGCCCTTCATAAAGTGTGCAAACAGTGTGTCGAGGGTTTACGGATGTGGACAAAGAGATGTGATAAGATGCCATTTGGTTTGAAGAGAGCCAGGAGGTTATTTCAGTGACTGTTACTTTTGTATAGTGAAAACTTCAGGATATTAAAACATGAAAAATATATGTAACATAGAGTATCCTAGTCTACCACCGGCTATACGACCAGTGGCTCATTCAGATGAATTCCTAGTGCCAGTTTTCGTTGCACTACCCTCTCTTGAAGAACATGATTATGGTGATAAACTAGGTGACAAAAATGATGAAGAGTTGGAAATTATTGAAGACTCTGTTCATAAGGCATTTGATCAGCATGAGTTGAGTGATTTGACAAGTGATTTGGGACTATCAAAGAAGGCTTCAGACTCCTAGCATCAAGACTGCGTGAGAAAAACTTACTTGAAAAAGGAACTAAGGTATCATACTTTCGAACCAAAAATATTGCATTTCTGGAGTACTTTAGAACTGACAGTGGCTTTGTGTATTGCCAAAACATACCTGGTTTAATGGAGGAATTGGGAATTCCAATCTATAACTTAACTGAGTGGTGACTATTCATCGATAGCTCAAAGCGGAGCTTAAAGTGTGTCCTCCTTCACAATGGCAATATATTTGGGTCAGTCCCAATTGGCCATTCAGTTTCTCTTTGTGAAGAATATGCAAGTCATCTGTGTTGACCTTAAAATGGTATGCTTCCTTCTTAGTCAGCAACGCAGATACACCAAGTATCCCCTGTTATCTGTGCATGTGGGACAGCAGAGCTTGTGAGAGGCATTGGGTGGAAAGGAATTGGCCTCCAAGATCTGCCCTAAAAGCAGGTGATGCAAACATTCTACATGAGCCACTTGTTGATAGAAAGAATATTATATTCCCACCTCTGCACATGAATCTGGGTCTGATGGAACAGTTGGTAAAGCTTGTTTTAAGTACCTAATTTTGGCATTTCTTAGCCTGTCTTTTGAAAAAATAAAGGCCAGTGTGTTGATGGTCCACAGATTCTGCAGCTCATCAAAAATGAACACGTCATCAGGACAATGTCTGAAGTCAAAAAGAATGCTTGGTTATCATTCAAAGCCATTGTCAAGGACTTTCTTGGAAACACACAAGCAAATAATTAAACAGAAATTGTCCAGAACTTCTTGTAGAGCTACAAAAAAGCTTGGTTGCAGTATGAGCATCAAGGTGCATTTTCTGCATAGCCATCTTTCTAAATTCCCGGAAAACCTTGGTGCAGTCAGAGATAAGCAAGGTGAACGATTACACCAAGATTTCAAGGTCATGGAAGGACAGTATCAGGGTAGATAGCATGTACATATGATGGCTGACTATTGTTGGAGCATCCGGCGGGATTGTCCTAACACTGAACACTCCATGAAAAGCTATAATCATACATTTTTACCTTAACCATTTACCCAATTAATTGATTAATTGTAAAAAAAAAAAAAAAAATGTCATGGAGTAACAATAAATCCTTTGTTTGAACAAAAGAAATTTAAATAAACATTACATTCAAGTTATTATTTCAATATTGTTTCATTGTTTCACTTAGACAAAAATGGAGGGTAACTCGTATTGTAAAAACTGGATGTAATAGCATAAAAACTGGGGTTATTTCTGGATTCACCACCCAAAAATTAGTAAGCAAGTGTAAGATTGAACTCAACAAAAAATGCATTCCCCAGTGTAATTAACTGTATGTTATTCAACCCCACATTCAACTCCACCCATAATGCCTCAACCTCATTGCTTGCTCCATCAACAATTTCTTCTTTTTTCACACCGGTGAATAAATGTCAGTTTTTAAAATGTTTTTAAAAAAATATGGGCAGTGATGAAGGTGGGGGGAGTGACACTGGCTGTCCTGCCCCCGTCTTGCTATCACATGCACGATGCTCTTAAAGCATCACATTTAACATTATGAAGAGTGACTTTCCCCTTTTATATAATGGAAAATTGTGTTGTTTACACTTCTAAAACATGGAACACTAGGCAGTTGGATCAAAATATACAGCACTGAACAATTTGGACATAATACAAAAAAATGGAAAAATTGGCCATACTACCAAGCCAGGCATTAGAAAGTTGGAACAAAGTATAGAGGGTATGTAGAACACGTACAAAATAGGAGGTTACTGAATACCTATGGCATAAATTTGGAGCACTAAATTTGCTGTGTCTTGCCCCACCCAGTTTTTTACCACCCAGCTGAAAAAAAGAATTCTGGGGAGAACACTGAACTGACAAAGACAGCTTGGCTTCTGGGGGCCTTTTAACTTTCAATATTGTGTTTCCTATAGGAGGCAGGGTAATTTCTCAGGCAATCTGTCCTGGAGTTCGAGAAAAAAAGTAATCTCAGTAGGGTAACCAGTGTCAAAATGTCTGCGTAGTGAGACTTTTGGGCTAAGAGAAAATGCCATGATGTTTTGCTTTCTGAGAGCAAGTTGAATTGGCGTTGGGAAATGAAATATGGTTGAAAGTATGAACAAGCAACGTCAACTCACAGCCTAGAGTGGAGATAGTTGAACTAGGTTCACCAGGGTCCCCAGTAGCAGAGTCCTGAGCAGGGCTTGGGAGTTCTATTCTACAGTGATTTTAAAGTACACGTCAGCTGCCCCCTTCACGTCATGACTCTTGCCTTAGCAAGAGTTCAATGACCTCAGAAATGTTGGGTCACGCACTGTGTCCATAAACGAACAGTCTGTGGAGTTTAAAGCAGGAAGAA
Source organism: Pyxicephalus adspersus (assembly GCF_032062135.1). Taxonomy (NCBI): domain Eukaryota; kingdom Metazoa; phylum Chordata; class Amphibia; order Anura; family Pyxicephalidae; genus Pyxicephalus; species Pyxicephalus adspersus. The sequence goes on along the minus strand of NC_092862.1, from coordinate 83,727,570 downwards.
AAATTGCTCTACTCTGAAAGGACACCCAAAGATTTGTGTCCATGAATCGGCCCTGGCAAGGACAGAGAAGTGGATGGAGTCTTAAAATTGTGTTATGTTGTTCTAGCCTGCGTTCGTTACGGTCGGCAGCATGTAAGATAGGTAAGGAAGGTAAGCTTTCCTTCCTCCGTTAGGCATACCTGTTAAATGGTGTTCAGTAGTCCAGGGGTAGGACTGCCCAAGGAGGTGATTGGAACCCCGTCAAAGCACGTGTCTAGACCCCCATGTCCATCCAGAGGTGGATACTTTTATCTAATAATTCAACGACATTACATGGGAGTTCCATGAAAATTTCCCGCATGCTGTCCCCACACTTTGCCTTTCTTACTACACTTCAATCCAGTATGTTTAACCACAGGATGTAAGATAACTGTTACTCTGACCAGACAATTACATTCATCAAAAGATCTTCACTGACACATCTGTAAACTCCTAACTTGACATTTCTTGTTCATGATTCCACCTCAGACAATAAGACAGGTTACACAGTGAGGAACTACTAGAAAATTTCTTTTTGCAACAGGGTGATGACCCAACAGCTTTTATTTCATATTTATTGAGATAAGATTATCACTGTAGTATACTCTGGTTTGCCTCTAATTTCATCTTCAGATGATGATCAAGATAAATGTATAGTTGCAATAATTTTAAATGCACTAAATGCTAGAAGACAGCATTTATATTGCATATGTTCAGTCTTCTTCTTTATGATTCTGATTTGTGCTGGAGTTTACATATTTATCAACTCCTAACAAAGTAGCCGCAAAACAGTGAAAGCTATTTCAGCAAGAGTTGCATTTCAAGAAAGTCATCGTACAGGCTCTATAAACTACAAAAAGACCAATCAACCTGCGCAAGCAGAGTGAGCAGTAAAGAATGTTTTTAATTACAGAAAGCCAACGCACAAAGGAAAAGTATAATCTGAAATACTGCACAGGTTAGTAAAATATCCCAAACGCCAAATTTCAAAAAACATATAGAAATAATTGCTTATATCAGATCTGAACTTTAAAAACAAGACTAGTTAAACTAGACCATGCCAAAAACAAGGTTCTTTTTCATTTGTATTAGCCCAGTTTGTACAATTGTTCATTGAATAAATTTTCCTTGCTAAGGTTTTTCCTTTTACAGTTGTTCTCCGCAAGAATTGTGTTGAACAGTGATGAAATTGAAATGAAAGTAATATTTGCATTTTAAAAGCATTTTGTATATAATTTGTGTCTACTATGTCATATATTTACCTGAAAAGTTTGGTGTCGAAGGCCTACATTGGTTTTAAATAATACCAGGTTTTAAATATTAACAGCTACAATAGATTTAAAGCTACAAAAAAAAAAGATTTTAAGGTTTAGAGGTTGTTGCATTACTTGCTAGAAAATATATTATACTTAAAAGGTAAGTTAAAAATTCCAAAAGTAAATGGTGTGAAAAAATTGAAATCTTACGAAAAAAATTCTCTTTTTATACCTCCCAGATCTACTTGTTTTCAAAAAGCATTACCATTTTAGAGCAGCAGAAGCATAACCACTGTATTTCTAGTAGGTTATCAACAGCCTGTGAAAAGAGTTTGTGGGACTCAGTAGGTCCTCTCCTAACACTGCAGGTTGTTTGTTAAATGACAAGGGTTTAAGTGGAAATAGAAGAGTTTATCCTGCACAAAATCTTCATAAAAAGCTTCTTTTACTGCCATACCTGAAGACTGGACCTCGTTGACATACTGTAAGAGTTCTTGTCCTTGGTGGATGACATCAAAAGTCAAATTATTCATTGTTAGGGCTTTGTCTGCATGGTGCTGAAGTCTTTGTTCCGCAAGTGTAAGATCCTCTGTGTCAAAGTCACTCATTTGTAGAGAAAGTTCATCATTCCAAGACTCTAGATCAGAAATTATCTATGATGCACAAAGGGAGAAATATTAGTTAAAAATCTGCAGACAAAACAGATATTGTCTATTTGAATGGTTTTAAATAACAATTCAAAAAGATTAACACATATTAGTCATTTGTCAATAAAAGCTAAACTATACATTACCAGGCCAAATTTAGAAGATGGCATATGTCAACTAACTTGACTATTTAATAAATTATTGAATACCTAAATATTTTTAAATATAATATATATATTTTAGGACATACTGTGCAATGTTTTTATTTGGTAAAATGTTTAATAAAAAATAATGCAGGGGCGTGGCCTTGTCATGTCAGTATGAACACAACTGTAACTGTTAAACTCGTCAAAATTTCCCCTTCCCAGACATCCAGTCTCGACCTTTTTATTATGAAGGGGCAGAGGTTCATTCAAACATCACTTTCAAGCAGCACCACACCAGAAATCAAGCGTTCCTCACCCCTTTGGGCGCAATAGTTTTGGAATTTGGGCACAAACAAGATAATGCCACCGAAAGTGCCTCAGAGATGAGGCACTCCTACGTACTGAGACACTGCAGCGGAACAGTCCAATATGTGAAACTGATGACTGCCCAGGAAGACCCTCTCATAGCCTATTAATTCCATTTATCTCCTCTTTTTACTTGACAATTAAGAGTGTACCTGAAGGTTTTGAAACAACAGGCCCTGCTACAGACCCTAACTACTAATGCCAACATGTCCCCAAAGGCCCCTTCGGGAGCGAGACAGGTCATGGCTCTAGTGACTGATGACCTATTATTTATGTGAATGGGAACCCTGATAATCCCGTCTCACATCATCACCCTGCAGTGCGTGTGCAACAGGAAGACCATGTGGATGACATCTTGGAATTCTTTTTGGAACCAGATGGACACTCAAGGGCTGGCCTTATGGAAAAAGATTGTCAGTTTACAATCAGCATATGGTCAGGCAGTTGGCAAAACTTAGTTGTGATCATCTTCATCTCTCTCAGGTTTCATGAGCACAGACCCCTCTGACCCAGGTTAATATTAATATTATTATTATTATTATTATTAATAATAATAATAATAAACAGGATGTATATAGCGCCAACATAATATGCAGCGTTGTACATTAAATAGAAGTTGCAAATTGACATGACAGGGGGGGAAAATAGAGTGGTGGGAAGAAGTGAGGGTTTTAAGAGACATAAGATGGGTAGGCAAAGTTTAAAAAATGAGTTTTGAGTGATCTTTTAAATGAGCAGAAATTAGGAGCAAGCCAAATAAGACGAGGAAGAACATTCCAGAGAGTCAGGCAGCTACAGAAAAGTCTTGGAGCCGTGCTTGTGACGAGGTTATGAGTAGGGAAGTCATTAGTAGGTCACTTTTGCAGGATTAGCAATACAGTGCTTTAAGGTATGTTGTCCTGGATATTATGTAAATGATTACTTTTTCATTCTGCAGTCTTACACTAGTTCTAAACACAAGTTTGTACTCCTACATTCTTTTGTTTGTTATTTTATATCTTCTGTATATTTTATCTAATCTTGGTAAATGGTTTAAAACTTTAATAAAATAAATTATTGAAAACAAAACAAACAAAAAAAATTTGGGGGAGAATAACCTGGCTTTTTTGCATGCAAACTTGGTATCCTCTTTATAGCAACATAAATCTTGTCAAACCAGGAAAAAGACAATTTGCACTACAGACAGATGCCAGCGTTTGCTGGTTGGAGCTCATCTTCTCCACGAGGACGCCGTCAGTTGGAGTCGGCATTTAGGAGGCAGGAGCTGGCAGCAGATGCCCAGATCTTCTCCCGAGCAGAAATGCAGCAGTATTTCATCTATTGGATAAGTATACTTGCTTTTTATTTTTTTTATATTAGATAAGGATTGTTTATAGAAAGAGTAAGTTTAAGACCCAATATTAAAGAAATAGATGCGCTGTATACATGGGTATGAAAAAAAAGCTCTGAACAATTAATTCTGGTGAGTTTGTAATATTTATGAGTTTGTGATATCAAATTGATTTTTTACCTTTAGATATCATGTTGGTTGTGAATATAAAATTGAATAATAATGAAAAGGCAATTATATATTGGGTTGGTTAGATGGTGGCTTAATAAGGATTATGATTTATCATGTATAAAAGGAAGGGAAATGTTCTGAACATTTAATTTTGACGAGTTTTTAACATTTATGACTTTTAATATATTAAAGTGATTTTCTAAACTTTTAAGCATCATTTTGGCTGATAATATAAAACTGAATATTAAAGAAAAGATATTTTACAATAGATTGGTTAAGATGGTGGCTTAATAGGATTATGATATGGTATGTATAAGGTCATTTGAAAGTGTATGTGTTATGTTAGCTAATATAGTTTGTATGTTGGCTATATATTTTCTTATGGTTGACATGAGTTATAAAATGTAGGCATAAAATAATTTAAGTATGAGTTCACAAAGTCATGGTTTTATAATTACACAGTAAATCAATATGGTTTTGGAATAAATCACCTATTTATAATCACTTCTATCAATTAGATACACTAAGTTGCATAATTGAAAGTTGAAATATATTGTGAATTGGTTTCAATATATGAAATGATGGTCACACATAATTTGTGGTAGGCACTTCTACAAGGGAATATATTTAGCCAATGAAAGTTTTTATTTATCCAATCTGTTGTACTGCGATGTAGGTGGATCTAGGTATTTGCTCTCATTGCTATGTTCTTATGCAGACTCCAATAAGTTTTAAGGAGATTAAGATAAGATGCATCACTGATACATGTTAGTAGAATTTAGAATCTATTGTATTATTTTGAAAAATTATATTGGTCATTATTATTCTGCTATGTATGTATTCAGATCCCAATCAATCTCTTGAGGAAGCAGCTTTTGTCTGTGAAACATGTCGAGCAAGAATTGAGATACATATAAAGCATTAGAGTGTCATATAAGTTTTTTAAGTATGACTTTTTAAAAATAATTATACTAGTAAATTAAATATGAATTATTTTAATAGATTTGTGGTAATTTTGTCTGCCTTTAAAGTCCCAATTTGATATTGTTCTGTATGTCTATGTGTAAACTAGGGATGTGGCAGTGTGCTTAAATTGATGTAAACATGTGGAATGCTCAATATCCTATAAATATTGGGTTAAAATATAACTCACATCAATAGCATCTCTTTCAAAAATGCGCAGTTGCAAAAAGAGTTCTAGCTTTATTTTTCTTTCTTGAAAAAGTTCTTCCATCTGTGACTGGGCTTCATCAAGCTGCTGAAGAATGCTCTCTATATGACTGATAGAACTATTGTGTGGAGTCTTGTTACTGGAAATAGCTGAATCCCTTTAAAAGTAAAAACAAACAAATATTTTTTTAGGTTTTTTCTGATCAAACAATATATATATATATATATATATATATATATATATATATATATGGATGTAAATTCGGTCTACCATATCCTAGAAACTTATTTGCAGAGTCAGAAAGCAGGAACTATGACAAGTGTATACATACATACCTGTAGAATATTGAAATCCTGAGCTATGCTCTTTGGAAACCCTGCAAAACAATATGAAATTGTTTTTCAAAGCTAATATGTTCCTGCATTCCACAACTCTGTTTGTACCAACAAGGGGAAATAGGTGCCTGCTTTCAACATATACTTTTTGCACTCTCTTACTGGGTTATGGATGAGACAGTAGTGTAAAAAAAATGGTTTTAGAGTAAGTATGAAACTAGCTACAACTCCTAAATGAAACATCACATATCAATTTCCACCATTTTTGACACCAATAGTTTCATTAAAGTCTGGGGTGTGTCTAATTTGTTTTTGGTGTAATGGGTCAGTCAATGTGTAAAAGTAGCCATACAATATAATATATTATAACTACATTTATTTTATTTGAATTTTACTGAAAAGAAAAACTGAATCTAACGAAATGAGTTTAACATTTACTAGAAATGTCTTTTCCTGTGGCTTTGTCAATTGATGTCAAGCATGTAATCAGATTGTCTAAATCGTCACCATATTTGGCACTTGGTAATATCAATATTTAAATTTTCAAATGTATGCACACAGTTTTGCACATTCCTTCTCTGCATCTATAATCATCAACACTCCAGCTTTGTCACACTGTAAAGAAAGAGAAAATTATTTTGCAGTGTAGTGAGTTACAAGATACCCTGCCATGTTGCAAAAATGTGCAGTTGAAGGATCCGGCAAGAAGATAAGAGGTTTTATACTTCCTCTCAAGTGGCTTATGTTTAAAAAACATAATATCTATCAGGGTTCTCCTAAGAAATTTTTTTTAGCTGTGTGACAAACAGGTGGGAATTTTTGTGTGCGTGGCTATGTTGAACTGGGCGTTTACAGTAACAATGACATGCAGATATTATCAAAGACAGGCATATATTATTTACAACAACTAGGAGTTAAAATGGAGGAGGGCACAACTGGTTACCTTTACCTGTTTTACATTCAGTGACAATGAAGGAGAAACTCACAGCCAGGATGGAGGAAGTCAAAGTTACTTCCTTCATTGTATACCTGATTAAGGTAGTGACCTGCAGACATAGGTCACCCTGTGGTAATGCCCACACATGATGCTGGAGTCTCCATAACTGAAAGAAATAAAAATCCAGTGAATGTAAGGAGTAGGCCAGGGACAGCTCCAGAGAGTGAATGAGCAGTTCATTAACTGTGAACAGCTCCAAAAACCTGAATGTTTCCAAAAAGGGTGAACGCCTCCAAAAACCTGAACAGTTCTACAAAGGGTAAACGGCTTCACAAAGATGAAAAGCTCCAATATGTAACCCTTACAGAGTACTGAATTTGAGTTCATATTACATAATAATTCTTTGTTTCTTCTTAGAGGTTCAATTGTCTGCGGCTTTCTCATAATCAAAGTCATGTAGATATGGGTCTTCCAATGAGATCATAAGGTTATTCGGTGTGGCTTTTGATTCATCTGATTTCTCAAGCAAGTCTTGATTCTTTTCAGGGCAGAAAACCCTCTTTCATATTCAGCTGTGCTTACTGGTATGACCAATCAAATAGCAGCCAGTTTGATAAGTTTGGAAAAGATACTCTGCGCTCACTTGTTGTTACTTGTTTAAATAAAATCTGTTTTTGAGATTTGCGCATTGCTGACTTTTAATCATTTTTTATGCAACTGCTTACATTTTTGTTTGCCATTGTCATAGGTAAAAACAGCGGGAATGCCATTTTTAGAATAATGATTGACCTCCTGGGCGTTAACCCTGAGTGTTACTCGGAGTAGAAAAAAGGTGCTAGGAGCGGTAACCCTGAGTCACATTCGGGGTAGGTAAACCTTTGAGAAATAATAGCAAATACAGTCTTTACCTGATCTGTCAGCGTCCCGCATCGTCCTTCGCATCGTCTTTCTTCCTCTGGCCAGCATTCTCTGCACTTGATGAGTCACCGGGGAGTTCCCAGTGACGTTGGTGCGTCCGGACGCTGTGTTCGGGGTGGGGCGGGAAATTCAAATTAATTTGTATTGCATTCAATACAAAATAACTGCATTGAATGCAAAACAGTGAATTTATATCTGTAAAAGCAGTACATTGCCTTACATGAACATTTATTTTACAGTATAATATATTAGTATAATAATTATTTACTTTTTTACATTTTAAAATTAAAAACATTTATTTTTTTAAATTTAATTTATTTTGACATGATTTTGTGTTTCACACTTTATTATACTAATACTAATAAATTATACTGTAAAATAAATTTTCATGAAAAACAATGTACCACTTTTAGATATTTATGCTGAATTTCAGTAAGGTTTTCATCTTGACTTTGCCTTTACATCTGCCTAAACCTTCCACTGTGATGTCATTTCGCTCAGTGGCCTTCTTTTCCAGTGCAGCTATGATACTTATGATACACTATCTTAATGATTTTACTGCAGTGTCGTGAGACAGCCATCTAGTTATCAGTGGCCATTTTCTATTTATTTGGTGAATGTTCAGAATATGTTGGATTTTGAAAAAGTAAAACAGCAGCCTTAAAATATCATCAAGTTTTTTTAGCTCCAGGACTCTCTTTTTCTAACAGATCAGCAGAAGACTCAATGAGCATCTTAAATTTTTTCGTGGTCCAACAAATTTTCTTTTTGAATTCTTGTGCATGGCACTGTTACCTAAATTAACTTCTTTGGGCGATGCTTGTCTTAATACTTCATGCACACAAAACACTAGATACCAATATCTTTGACTGTCAGCCAACTAAAACTTTTTAACCACTGTGTGTTGATGCCAGATGAGCGGTGCTTGCTTGTATCCTTTTCATTTGGCAAAGTGTTTGCACAAGAAAATTTACTTGATGGATAAGCCTCCAATTCATTGATTTCTTAAACTGAAAAAACTGCACCTGATGTCGTACTTTCTTTAGGCTGTGGTGTTTTCTCCCGGGCCTGTTTGAAAAATTTGGTATGTGAAGTTTATTTTTAACCTTTTTAATCATGATGGCTTTCTCCCTCTTCGGTCTTATGTTGGCTGCCTCATTCAATCTCTTTTGATATGACACTGGTCCCTCCAATGCTCGTTGCAGCCTCTCTGATGCAATCTTTTCTGTGCTTGCTGGACTCTCTGGCATCAGAACTAGTATTTGGTTTCAGCTCTGTTCTTTCATGTTTTGGCTTCAGTCGTTCCAGTATTTGCACTGGTATCTTTGGCAGCAGTTGTCCCTCTGGCGCTGGTGTTCGGTCAGATTTTGCTACCTGGAAGGTAACAAATCTGTAGGGTTAAGGTAGAAACATTCATACACAGGTGGAATACACCAAGGTAAGCCAACCAGATCCTGTATGCACAGATAGAATGCACCAAGGTAGCCCACCAGATCCTAAATACACAGAGGGACTACACCAATTTTTGAAGGGATATACATAAAAAAGATCACCAAAGACTATGTCAAGTCTGCAAGGATATTCACAGGGAATATTTGCAGAAATAGTTTTCAGGGATAGTCTGGTAAAATAGCCTGAAAAGAGCCAGCAGACAAGAGGTAGTTTCAGACTGGCAGTTAAAAACGGTTTACCGCACGGGTCGGGGTTTGTCAAAAAGGAAGTTTGCAACAAATATACTGTCCCCTTCTTTGTTTTGGATGTTCCGGAGGAACTTTTGTTTGGATAGGAGAGGGAGCTCACACGGTTGCTGCTCCTATTTCCTATCCCTGAAGGTCCCAAGCCTATTGCAGTATATGGTTTTAATATTATGGGGGATTAATGCAAAAAGAAAAAATCTTTCTAAATTTAGTTCCATAAAGCCTAAGAGAGGGACATAAGCATAACACAACTAAAGTGCTGCACTGCGTAATTTGACCTAAACATTAAGAGTTACATAATCCCGCGTGGCCAAAACATTGCCACGCGGGATCATGTTACGCTATAACACTTGCACCGCAGTGCTGGTTCTTAAAGAACCAGGGTATGCACATTGGACATCTGGCAGCAGCGATATTAGTACTGCTCACTGATATTCTTATTCATTTCCTATGGAACTGCTGGAAGTAGAAGCTAACATGTAGCGTGTCTAGAGAGGCAGTGTTTCCCTTGTGTGAAGAAGTGGTAAATGTACTGCAGCCTTGCCACAGGTACAGTAAAAATAACAAAATACATTCTCACTTTTTAAAATACCAATTCCCTGATTTATATGTGGATGCAATTTTTCATACAGTTTAGCAAGCAGTACACCCTAAGGGCTTGTTCACACTTGCTGCCCAAATTTGCAAGCTCAAGCACTCACTCAGCAGTGCTGGTTCAAACAGCACCAGTGTCTGTATGTGTGATAGCTTGCAGCAGTGAGCGGTAACTAGTACTTGTATCATGTAACCCAGGAGGCAATGGGATGCTCCTTTTAGATATTAAGTTTGGCTCAATTCACACTGGCAGTGAGGTTTCAATGCGTTTACGGCTTCCTCGGGCCAAGAAGCAGCCCTGTTCTCACTCATTTGAAAGTTCTCAGTAGGTATGAGAGCAGGATATTACAGTCCTGCTCTCATCGCTGCTCAACAGATCCAAGAAGATGAGAGGGGGGACTGTCAATATCTCGCTGCTCAGCAAATCCTAGAAAATGGGGGTGGTACTGTCAATGTTGGCTTACAAGTCAGTCCCTGAGGCGATGAGGACTGGATTGCGGATGTCTTGCCCTCATTGCTGCTGTGTAGATCTTAGAAGAAAAGAATGGGACTGCACTGTCCTGCTGTCAATGTTACTGAGAATTTTAAAGCAGGTGACGGTAAGGCTGTTTCTGCCCTGCTGTCATTAAGTCTATGACAGGTGTGTGAGAAAGC
>NC_092862.1:83627246-83717284 GCF_032062135.1 Pyxicephalus adspersus | reverse complement strand
TAAAAAAAAATCCTGGGGGGAAATAGGTCTATGTTGTTTCTAAAATTAGCAGTGCATCAAAGGGCTAGTAGGAGATATGAGCCATTGCATGAACCTTTCAGCTCCACATATTAAAAACTTGAGTAACTTTGAAGCTCTGTGGCTTAAAACACACACACACTTTTTTTTGCGAAGAAACATGGCAGCAGAATTTTACCTCCTGGGCGGTTAATTTCTGTCTGGATTTATATGTCAAAAAGCGGTACATTGTCTTTCGGGAAAATGTATTTTACATTGTAGGCCTGTAATTCTTTGGCATAACACAGGGTTAGGTCTACAGGCCTGTCATTCTGTTGTTTGAAGAGAATGTAGGCATTCCACAAACACTGTTCCACAAGATGTCTGATTTTTTTTTTTTTTTTTTTATAGTACTTTCTTTGTTGCTTTCTAACGACCGGATAGAAAGCCTGGTCGGCTTTGTCAATACCTTGCATGGTGCCATGACACAGCTCAACAAAAATATTTTTTTCAGTTGCCAATAATTTTTTTAATATATTTAGTGTATTTCAGGTCTGGTGAATCCAGAAATGACATCAGCTTCATTAAATTGGCTCTAGTTTTTGCGTTACAGCAATCGGAATAGACGATTTTACCAACAAATGTTAACACAGCATAATATTGATAATCTTTATTTACATTGTTTGGCATTTTATATAATATATGCAGCATTATTTTCATGAAACTTGCATTTGCCTTTCTTTCTTCATACATTTTCTTTTTTTTACAGAAATATGAGTTCTTTAGGAAGAAGTTGTTTAAATGACCCTAACGTATTTTGCTACATTTGTGGTGAATATTCTCAGCAAAAACATCACAGAATTTTTGAAACAAGCATATCTTGCATATCTTGCTATTAAACTTGGGGACCAAGATAAATATTGGGCTCCCCATATGATATGTAAAACTTGTGTGGAGTGTCTACGTCAGTGACAAAATGCAAAACTGAAAAGTTTGAAATTTGGTGTACCTATGGTATGGCAAGAGCCCAAAAATCATAATAATGATTGTTATTTTTGTGCTGCAAATGTATAAGATTTCAATCGTTACAAGAAAAACAAGTGGGAGTACCCCGATTTGGAATCGGCAAGACGACCAGTGCCGCATGGTGCTGATGTCCAATACTAGTGTTCAGTACACTCCCTGATATTCCTGTATCCAACATGGAGGATATACAGACAGGGTTTGGAGTGTAATCTAGGAATTAGCAGTGGAAGTGAATATGAAGGAAGTGTTTCATGAAACCAGCAGTTCTCCCAAAAAGAGCTCAATGATTTAATACGTTACCTGTCTGTTGAAACAAGCATCTGAACTTTTAACATCCAGGCTAAAAGAAAAGAACTGTCTGAGACTGAAAGTTAAGGTAAGGGTTTAGAGGACAAGAGAGGTGAAACTCCTACATATTTCAAGTGAAGATGGAGACTTTTTGTACTGTTGTAACATCCCTGGACTACTAGCCCATATGAGAGTACCAGAATACCGAGCAGAAGACTGGTGGCTTTTCATAGGCAGTTTTACTCAAAGTATGCTTTACTCCATAATGGCAACTGATATGCATCAATTCCAATTGGTCACTCAACAAAACTCAAGAATATGAAAATATCACAATGATCTTACAAAAGCTTTGCTATCATGAACACCAATGGTCCATTTGTGTTGATTTAAAAACAGTGAATTTCCTACTTGGACAGCAAAGTGGATACACAAAGTACCCATGTTTTATCTGCTTTTGGGATAGAAGAGCAAAGCAGGATAACTGGAAAAAAGTGACATATCCTCCAAGGGAAAACATGCAAAAAGGTGCAGCGAACATCATTAACAAGCCATTGGTTGACAAAGGAAAAAAAATATTCTCCCTCCACTACACAAAAAGTTGGGATTAATGAAGCGATTTGTTAGAGCTCTGAACAAGGATGGTGATTGCTTTAAATACATTTGTAGATTGTTCCCTGGATTGAGTACTGAAAACTTAAAAGGAGGAGTTTTTGATGGACCCTAGATTCGGAAACCGACAAATGATTCAAATTTCACAAGTTACATGACTGATACTGAAACTGGTTCCTTGCTCTTTAACTTTAAAAATTTGGGTGCTACTATGAGCATAAAAGGTGCACTATCTCCATAGCCATTTGCAAAAATTTCCAGAAAACCTTGGCGATTTCAGTGAGGAACAAGGGGAGAGGTTCAATCAAGATATAAAGGTGATACATGATGGCAGACTACTGTTGGAGCCTTCAACGTCATTGTCCTGATCATCAGCATAAAAGGAAATCATACAAACTGAGTTTTTCAAATACTTCTTTACGATTAGTTCTGTAAATATACCGAATATAGAATATCTTGACATTAAGTATTTCAAAAATTTAATTTTGTATACGTAGGCATGTCTAGTGGGGCTGCTTCATGCTCAGCAGTCATCCATTCAGATCAGAGCTGCTGATGAGTAGTGGGCAGGTGAGCAGTGAACAGTGCTTAGCATTGACGGGAGTGGGGACACAGGCAGTCCTGCCTTCATCCTCATGGTTTGCTTTCTAAGAAAGGTTTGTTTAAATTGTTGGTCACTGCTGCTAGTAACCAAAATCCAAGCCCCCAAGCATTAAGGAATTTCAAGATACACCTTATGAAAATTGAACATTATGGTTGCTGTTTTAAAAGAAAGTGTGCCACAGACTATGCATGAGCGGCTTAAGGACTCAAAGCAAGCTGATATCCATTCCTATTTCACCAGTACAGTACCATCTACTGTTGTAGATCCAGAACCATACACTTCTGTAAATGCTATCCTAGCTATATTATCAGACTCTGATGGATTCTAATGTGATGTTTACCCAGTAAACTATTCATCTCTGCTGTAGTTAGTGTGTGTTACTGTTTCTAACAATTGTGTTAATGATTGTTACTTGAAGTTACATTGAACTGTACACTGCTTTTACAAAGCTGCTTTATATCACTGTACAATAAAACTGTTTCAGTAGTGAAGTTGGTCTTTTTTCTTTGAATTTGCTTTAAGGTATACTGTATTTTAATATAAATTTTAAGTCAATACAGAGTTTATAATATGATTTATGGTATGGTAAAATATGAGGTATAGTATTTGTTAGGCTTATTTTTACAATTAACCTGAGTTAACTAGAAACACTTACTCGGAAACAGCCATTCCTTGTGAGTGTCGGATAACAGAGGTTCTACTGTATTATTTTATTTTTACCTTTCTGTGCATGCACAGCATGGTGTCAGTTACTGTATAAAATCCTCACTGTGAGTTAATCACAAGCATAGCAAAAAAATAAATAAATGAAAAACTTTATGGAGCCTAGACATTCATTAACTTCTGGAGAAAGCTGTGCTTTGATATGCAAAAAAACAACTGCAGAGTTTGTCTTGGTCATTAAAGAGTTACAAAAGGTTGCAATGTACAGCGCTGCATAATATGTTGGCGTTATATAAATCCTGTATAATAAATAATAACAGCTCAGCCATTAAGATCACCCACAACCTCAGCTGTGTTTACCAAAAGACTTCTGCAAGTCATACGAACCGCCCCTGCGGTGAGCAGGGAAGTCCCATTCATATCTAGGAGTCGTCTGTATGTTAGATGTCCTTAACTCAGGGATTACCTGTACTTATTAAGAATATGGTGGTAACCTGGAAAGAAGTAAGGCAGAAAATTGAGCTCTGTACCTTTTTTTCTATGTAACTATCTGTTGGGTTAGTGCATTTTTTCCCTTAAGATCAATAATATCTCAACAAAAATGTTTTACAAATATATACTAGCATATGTACCTGTATACCTTTCATGAGGTCATTCTAAAGGAATGCAATTCATCCCTTAACTGGCATCCTTACAAGGTCAAAGCTTTATTAACTTATACTATCACCTTACAGCAGGATTGGACAATGGCAAATAAAAGAAATCTTGAATCAATGAAAAAGCTAACCTTGGCATAAACCATCCTACCACCAGCATACCTCGATTTTGTAGCAAGGCAGTATCAAGGACATGATCACTTACACATGGGTTGGGATATGACCTAAATGGACCTTAAGAAAAATCCAGGAAAAAAACAGTATAATATCCAAAAAGTCACATTTTTTACTTGAGACCAAAACACCTTCCTGGTAAAGCTTGAAGTAAACAACAAGATGCTGTGTGTGTGTGTGTGTGTGTGTGTGTGTTAGACACTTTCAAATTACAATATTGCTTATGGGTAGTAGGAAACTATATTCATGTTTGATTTTTACATCTAATACAACAGTAAACAGGACACCATGAGTGGTTACCGTATGAATTCTGGAAAACAGACAGAAAAGCACATTTAGTAGGGGTCTATCTACTACACAACAGTCTCTAAAAACATGGACTTCTGACAGCAAGACCAACCCCCAGAGAATCTAGGACAGCCATATGAGGTGTCACACACACACTGAGACAACTTTTGAAACCTTTTGCCTCCTCACTGTCCAGGGAAGCATGATCTGTCAACTTGCTAACTCGGGTATGCACAGTGCAGAGTCAAGGGCTGTCTACTACTGGGATCGTTGCTCCATGTGTACCTGTGGTTCGCACATGAGCAGATGGGGGGAGTGAGCGAAAGAACTTGTGACAAGATTTTGATTAATAGATCCGGGAAGCTAATTCCACATGGTGTACCCAGACAAATCTACTGTAACTTCTACTGCATGTTTCTATTGGTATGACAGGCACTGCTCACCCCTGCACGTCATTATTCTGAAGCTGCTACTTAAAGCCCAACGATATATGCTTCTGCTGTCAGCCCTAGTAGCTCAGTAAGTGTCTGAATATCTAAGGGTAAGCTACAAATTTATTATTAATTTAAGTGATCACTCTTTGAATCTGCTAAACCTCAACTTAAATATTGTTTGACCAATAATCACTGCGGTGTGGTCACACCATCATTATGAAGGGAAATTGTGACTGGGAGCTTCTCTTTATGAGTACTTTATGTTTTTTATGTTTTTATAAAAGCAGC
Organism: Pyxicephalus adspersus; assembly: GCF_032062135.1. Lineage (NCBI taxonomy): Eukaryota > Metazoa > Chordata > Amphibia > Anura > Pyxicephalidae > Pyxicephalus > Pyxicephalus adspersus. Next base: position 83,712,257 of record NC_092862.1, on the reverse strand, counting down.
CAGGAGTCTCCTGGGATGCGTGATGTAAGCATCCCAAGAGGCTCTGCAAACAAGAATGAATGGAAAACGCTTCGTCTTTTTTATGACTGGTTGCGATCACTGCAGCTCTATGTAGCAAGAGTATCAAGGGTAAATATTGTCAACTTTTGTTGTAAAATAGAAATATATTTCTTTCTATATGACATATTATTGATTAGCCCTGCAAATAATACACAAACCTGGCTTCTTCCTGCCATCAGCTGGACAAACTTGTCTTTTTTTTTTTAATAATTATTACACAGTATTTATATAGCGCCAACTTATTACGCAGCGCTGTACAAAGTCTATAGTCATGTCAGTAGCTGTCCCTCAAAAGAGTTCACAATCCTAAATCCCTACCATAGCCATATGTCTTTAATACAGTCTATGGTCAATTTTTTGGGGGAAAACTACCTACATGTTTTTTTGGGATGTGGTAGGAAACCAGAGTACCGGGAGCTAACACGGGGAGAACGTGCAAACTCCATGCAAAAAGTGCCCAGGCAGAGATTAGAACCTGGGACCTAGTGCTGCAAAGCCAGAGAGCTCACCACTGAGCCACCGTGCCCTTATTTTTAGGCTTAGGATGCTACCATTTCAATGAATATGTGGTTACCATTTACATAAACAAAAATAAATGAAAATATTAACCACCTAGCCGTTAAGCCCGACCTTCGTACGGGCAAAAAAAAAGGCTAGGATGGTTAACCCCGTATTTTTGTCGCATCCATACTTACCTGGTCCCGCTGTGCTCATCCAGCGTCGTTTTCATATTCCAGCGTCGTCCTCCGTTCATCGTCGTCCGTCGGTCTCCCTCTCCAGCGTTGGGTGCCAGCGGGACCGGTAAGATGCCGGCCGGCATCTTTTGTTCCGCCGCCCGGCGGAACACAAGATGCCGGCCGGCGGAACACAAGATACCGGCCAGCGTAACATAAGATGCCGGTCAGCTTCTTACCTGGTCCCGCTGATCGCCGATGATCCTTCTTCATCCAGCGCCGGGTGTCTTCTGAAGCGAGAAGCCGTCCGGCTGAGAAAAAAATAGCCGGACGGCTTCCCTGCATGCATGATGACGTCGGCGCATGTGCGGGAAATTCAAATTCAAACTCATTCATTCATTTTGTATTGGATTCAATACAAACTCCTGTATTCAATCCAATACAAAATAATTCAAATAAATACAAAGTGTTTTTTTTTTTAAATGATTGTGTGTTTTAAACATTTTTTATATTCATAATATCTACTAGAACCCTTGTTTGGACATATTTCTGTAAGCTACAGGTCTACAATTTAAAAAAAAAAATTCATGAAAAACAGTGGATCACTTTTGGTACAGAAATCTAGACCTCAGTGTAACGCTCAGGTGGTTAATTTTGAGTTAACAAAGAGCCCTAGACTAAATTAATGTGAGAACATTGGCATGTACAACAAGACCTGTGTTTTTATGTTTGTGTGTGCAGCAGGGGTCTCTCTACTTTTTTATTTCTTTTGATAAATCAGAAATTTTCAACCATTTTTTTTAAACACTTGCTTTCACTTAACTTCATTGCTATCACTAGGGGACTATTGGACCCCTAATGTCACCCCTACCCGATGATCAAGCAAAGACTGTACTTGATCAGCAACTAAGAAAGATGTGATAAAATTGTACTTGGCACAAGTCATACTCCGTTCAGACATTCTAGACAAATATTTACCGTAATTGTTGAATTAGATCTTCCCCTTCTTTAATAATATTAACTGTAAACTGGAGTGTTGTCTGCTGCTGTTGCCCAAAACGTTTGATCAGATCCTGAACAGCTTCCACTGATTCTGCATACACATCATCCAACAGTTCCTTTTGGAGGTCTTCCAGCCATGCCCACAGCTACAAGGAAAACATAAATTGTAATAGTTTTGCACAATGGAAAAGTGGGGTGCATACAACAAGGAATAACTGATAATGAAAAACATACAAAATAATGTTTATGACTCAACTTTTCAGTTAAAAGATGTCAAAAATTAAAAGAAGTACAGTATCATTACATAAAAAAAAATGTATTACATGACATCTTATGTTTAATAAATGGTCCAGGGTAATTAACTAGAGAGATGGATTAACCCATCCACAGTAAACAGAAAAAATGTAAAAGGTTCCTGGGACAAATGTGGAGAAGGCATTTGATCAGGTGGTTTGGGCCTTTCTTCACACCTCCCTACCCTATGGATTCCCCGTTTTAGCGTTCTAGGATCCAATCTTTATACTCAGTAAAAGGGCTGGACAGAACACCTTTAGCTCTGACCCTGGTTGTAGGCTTTTCCTAATGGAACAACATAGGGCTGTCCCTTATCCCCCCCCTGCTTTTCATCCTACTTTTTGAATCGTTCTTGAGAAAAATTAAAACGAACACCCAGGGCCTAAAAGTAGAGGCAACAACACACAAAGTAGCTGCTTACACAGATGACCTTCTCTTGTACATTTGAAACCCTGCTGTCTCCTTTACTAACTTTCTACAAGAATTTAGGAAATTTAGTCGCCTCTCCAACTACAAAATTAAGCTACACAAATCAGAAGCATTGGCATGCCTTCTGAAAGATGTTTAAAAAAAAGCCCTAGAGCCATGTTTTGCATCAAATGGGCCACAAAAGCAAAACAATATCCAGGTGCATGCATTCTTGTCAAATTATCAGTATAGTAGAGCTGATCTTTATACCCCTCTTAAATACTATTAAGAAAGACCTCCATAGATGGAAGCAACATGCTTTCTCTTGGATTGGCAGATGCAAGATTTTAGAAACTAATGTTATGCCAAAAATGACTATACTTCCTTCAGACGTACCAAATTATTTATCACGGAATCTTTTGCAGAAATTTGACACTGAATTTCTGCGGTTTATCTGGCACTCAGACTCCCCTAGGTTCAGCAACTGACTCCTTAAGTCTAGAGGGGCATGGCATTGCTGGACCTGATCCAAAATCAGAATGCAATACATGTGGCCAGATTATTAGACTGGTTTTAAACATAGGTGTTTTAAGCAATGGGTTGCACTAGAACAGTGGTCGCCAACCTTTTTGGAGCTACGGACCACTAAAACCACAAACTGGACCACGCGTGTGCCGGGAACCGTGTGTCACTCAGAGGGGAAGAAACTTCCCCCAGAGTGACGTCATGATGCCAGAACCCGCCCACTCTCCCAACGCAGGACTGAGCCTAAAAACCTTGCGGGGGACATAGTCTGCAGGTCTGGCCAGTGCACTCCCCCAGCGGGATCCTTCTCCTGACTGGCACTAGTCAGAGCCGTGGACCACCAAAATTTTCACGCAGACCACCGGTTGGCGACCCTTGCACTAGAAGATGCCCAGTCTCGAATTCCTCTAGCAAGAGCAAAATGGTACCCTTTATTAAATTGGTTGGCCTTTGTAAACACCTGCTGATTGGTATGATCCTTAAAACAGTCACTACATACTTCTGGGCTTTAGGGCTCAATCAATATCAAAAGTCTGTGACACCAATAGTAGATCACCCACTATTTTTCCAGGTTTAAAAGACCCGAACTTCTGTCAATAGATGAGTTCGGAATGTGTCTGGACCAATCACTTTTTAACTAATGACTCCTGAGCTGATAGAAAGACCAGGATCTACCTGAATTAGGGTTTTGAAAGAAAATCAGATGAAGCATTTCTTATAGTGCCTTTCACCACCAAACGCTACGCTACTCTTGTGGCTCCTGTCACGAAACTTGAATACATGGGTAACTGGGATACTGATCTTGGCAAGACATGGGAACAAGAGGAGTGGAGCGAGATGGCCCACATGGTATCAAAGGTATCACTCAACTCTTCCCTAGTGGAAGTGAATTATAAGGTCTAACTAAGGTGGTATCTGGTTTCAGACCACATAGCATGCAATAGTATGCAATCTTTTTCTTCAACCCACTGAATTAAAGCGGAGTTGTTTCATGTGTTTAAAGAAAAACAATCACAAATGGTCTTTTCATTCTGAATGCGATTCATCCAATTGGTGACTAACCAAAAAACAACCTCTATAATTAGACAACATTACTTAGAAAAACAAACCATTAGCTCCTAATTTATTATTTCACATTACCTCTTTTACATGAGTATGAAGAGACACAGACATATCCAATAAAATCTTTCGATTTTCAACCCGCCTGACGAAATCTTGAATTCGATCTTCCAACTGATGTGCTGCTTGATAAATTTCTTCTGGGTCACACTCTCCGGTTTGTGCCAATTGCTCAGCAGCTTCAAGCAACTTGTCTGCATTGGTATAAGTATTCTATATGAAAAATAAATATGCATTTAACTGCTATTTTACTCTTTGTACCAAAAAATGGCTGAATTAAACTGTAGCCCAAAGGGGTTGTTCAATATTTAGCACAGCAGCTTGTTTTGTTTGGCCAGTGGGATGTGTCCCATTAATTTTCATCTTTGCTCTGTCTTGCCCTTGGCAATTATATAACCAGACATTGGATGGATGTGCTTTTACAGAGCACAAATGTGAGTCACCTTAGCACAAGTTGAAACTGAGTCTCAGGGATCACCTGCTGTGGCAGACTGGAGGCATGTTTAATGTCTTCCACATTATGCCTATTATGTTGTTAAATTACTCTGAAAACTATAGAAAAAGCAAGTATTTGAATTTAAAAGGGCAGAAAAATAAAGGCTTTATCATTCTTTAACCTCCCTGGCAGTATTCCTGAGTGTGGTTCTGGGTTATTTTCAGTGCCAAACGTGTAACCCCAAGCCACATTGTGTGTGGAATTGCCAGGGACTTTAAAATACCTTTGTAAAACAAAATATATATTGAATAATATTGTGAGTGTATATATTGATTATTATTGTGTGTGTGTGTGTACCGTATACTGTATTTTTCGCTCCATAAGATGCACTAAGATACACGTTATTTGAAGGTTCTGCTCCCCGCCTACCTTGCATTGTGAAATAATCCTACCCTTCATATACCAGCAGCATGGGAGCTGTGACAGTCTGTGCTGCTGTCATTACCCCAATGTATAAACTTTCATATGTTCCACACCAATTTTTGTAGAAACTTGAAATTTTCAGGGTACACAGGGAACCCCAAGAGCTGATAAACCTAATTAAACTTAAAATTTCAGGTTTATACATTAGGGATAATGACAGCAGCAAAGACACAGACACAGCTCTCATGCTGCTGGTGTAGGAGGGGTAGGATAATTTCACAATGCAAGGAGAACTGCACAGTATAGTACTGGTGTTCAAAATATTTTTTTTCTTGTTTTCCTCCTCTAAACCTAGGTGCGTTGCATAGTGCGGAAAAATACGGTATGTATGTGTGTGTCTTTCTCAATCTTTTGCACCCTAAAAGTAAAGGTAGGTTCAGACCTGAGGTAACCTGTTGAATTAAGGGCAAATATTGAATATTTCTTACCTGAGCAACTTCCTCAAAATCTTCATGACGTTTTTGCAATGCTCTTGCTCTGTGAAGAGATTTTCCTACACCAGTGTGTTTACTGAGAAATGCTTCACCGTGATTTTCAATCCAATCCAGCACCTTTAATAAATGAAAAAAAATAATTTCACGTTTTCCCAGGCAAAATTGATTACACAAATATAAAAAATAAAATTTTATATATAAGCTTTAAATATATTTAATCCAACAATTGCGGCAGAAAATGATTACTCTCCACATATCACCATTCATTAATTGAAAAAATTATATGTGATCACTTCCATTTCCTGCATGACACTGATTTAATTCCCCACTGACTTTTATTTTGCTTCTTTCTTTCATATGCGCCTTAGTATAGTGACTCAAAAATTAACTGCACCCAAACATAAGAGAGTTATGTTTGTTACATTGTTATGTTAAAAAAAGACCTGGCAGACACATATTTAGGTTGAAAATAGGTCCATCAAGTTCATCCACAAGGGAAATCAACATATCCCAGATAAAACCCTGTAGACATTATAATCCAGAGGAAGGCAAAACCCATGGATCGATTTGGCATTACGCCAATCAATTGGTACAATGCTTGTAAATTTAAGAATCTCTAAACATTAGAAACAATGGCTTTGAAATAAGCAGGCACAGCTCTTTAAGGACATGTGGATGTAATCCATCAGGTCTTGGTGCTTTATCAACCTTCATTTTATCCAACTAGTTCTCAATCATATCAATTTTGAGCCACTGTGGCTCGTTTAAGGCATTTACATTGCTTTTAGCAATCTCGACTTAAAACTCAGCCATTTCCATTGTTTTCAGTTATCCTCAGTTGACCCGCAGAAAGTTATGATTTGAAAAATTAATTTGTTTGTTACCTACTGCACAAGATACGTGGTATATCTTTTGGATAGTCCATGGGGCTTCCAAAACATTGGAATCAACAATTAGAGTATTGGGAACTTGTATGGCAGAGCATATTTACAAAAAAAAAAAAAAAAAAAAAAAAAAAGTCATAATGGTATCATTACATTTCGGTTAAAGATATAATTGTAACCCAAAAGATTTGAAAGTGGTTGGTATTATTAGGGTTGAAAACTTGTGAAAATTTAAAATGTTCTGTTTTCTGTAAGAAATCAAACGGATCTTTGATATAAAAACATTTGTACCAAATGGCTTAAATGTAGAATTTGATTTGTACTGTTTTATAGGTAAATTATATGTATGTATTATGTTTTTTTTTTTTTATTTAATTTTGAAGAGATTATCTTGTAAAGAACAGATGTATGTTGATTTTAGTATGAAAACGGTTAACTCCCATATAGTTCTATAATTGGTTTTACAATTATTCAAGTGTGGACGCCACCCCTGATGACACTCCATTCCAAGCAAAACGCATAGGAAGGTCTTTCGTGATGCATCATTTGCAGATTACTTTGACATTCCTGACTTTGACAATAAGCTAAACACTTCATAATTTTATTGTTTCATTCAACAAAATAGTTTTACACTATTAGAAGAGGTTTTTTGATTTCTCTTGAGGAGCTGCTACAGTTCACTGGGTTGGAATTACAATGACCAGTATATGGAGATGTGATTTTGGAATCTCTACTGATATATTTGGTTGGTTGGTTGTTCGCTGATAAGAGGGATACGCATTGACAGGTGAATGTGAAAAAGATTCAATTTGCAGGTGCATAAAGAACCATTAGTTAAATATGAAGGTCAATATTAGTGAGTGCATTTAAAATCTTTCTTTTTTGTTGGCAGGATTATAACTTTACAACTTTGTCAAATATTATTTTGTATTCATTTTGTACTATTTTGTATGAACACTCGTTTCATGTTTTTTTTCATGGAAAACAAGGATATTTCTAACTGACCCTAAACGCACACAAACACACGTAAAAACTGAAAAGTTCTGAGTGCATAAGTATCTATACCTTGTGCTGCCATGAAAACCCCATGTTTGACCACTATTTACTTTTGTTACCATTGTGATTAATCTTAAAATAAAAAGAAAAATCACTTCCACTAACTTTTTTTCAATACTTGTAAAAGCCAAAAGCCTCCTGAGATGCAGGATGGATCCCAGGAGGCTTTGTACTCCTATTCAGTCTTTACCGCCAAAGGGGAGGGGCTTCCCACTTAAAAAAAAACATTTAGGGGGAAAAACAAGCTACTTTTTACTTTGTATAAAAGAGTTATCTACCTGGTTATATAAAAGAAAAATGTTGGTGATAGGTTCACTTTAGGAGAATATTTTCTCGAATCAGAAGACACCCATATCAATAATGAATAATAAAAAAAAAAAAAAAAAAAAAAAAAACGGGGAAGAAAAGAGTACCCCAATATTCAAACGGGAAGAGAATCAGACATTTTTGCAAATAACTAAACTAATTTTAGTCTTTACATACATACATACCATTACATACATAGTCCTCACCAGCCCGTTTTTGGTGGGCGGGATGCCTGGCTGCCATGCTTCTTCCGCCCAGCTCTAATCCTCTAAAAGGACAAGCTAGTGAGTGGCTGCTATGTTCTCAGCTGATAAGAGCTGATTGCTTATTAGAGATAAGGGAGAAGAGCACAGCACAGCTATGATGAGATCGGAACACAGGCTGTCCCTCCCCCATTATCTAGCTGTGCTGAGTCTTCTATAAAAAAAATTGTATAACAATGTCTCTACCCAGTGTGTAATAACGTCATCGGAGCAGTCTGTACTGCAGCTAGCTACATCAACTAACCTTAAAAGATTGCTCTCCTAATCATCTCAAAACATATCAGTACACGCATTCAGAGGACATTGAATTATAGAGGCATGATCTGAGGTCTAAAGTGCATGGATTGAGGTTGACCTGAAGGACATGCATTTTTTAAATCTAACAGACTAGACAGTAAAACAAATCTGTTTAACTTAGATTACCATTGCAACTATAAGAGCAAAATTGAAAAAATAATACAACAGCTCACTGTTCACAAGCGTGCCAGTTATCTAATGTTTGTACTTGAGGTTGCTGAGCCCTGATATAAACAATTATTTTTCAAATATATAGATATCATGCAGAACTATTACTGTAACATCGAACCACAGATCTCACCTGTTGAACATCTTGCTGAAAAACACACAGTTGTAACCTTTGATGCAATCGAACCTTCCGATGTTGCCAAATATTCTCTAGCTGCCTCTGGTGGTGGAGAACTTCATGAATGACATCCAAGACATGATGCACAGCCTTAGAGTAATTAGCTGAAGCAGTTAGGGAATCAGAGCTACTAGGAGATAAAGGACGCTGAAGCTTGTCAAGCAGTGATTTTCCATCCTGGCTAACCTGTCAAAATTATTTTGCAATATTTAAAATAGAGTATTGAACCAGTGTAACAGAACATTAAATGTAAACTATGCATTGGATTCTTCCTATTGATGTTATGTAAAAACATTTTAACTAAAAAAAATGAATGATGCTTGGAATCTAAAGGAAAATATTTAAAAAAAAAAAAAAAAATTAAAATTTTAATATGGTGGATTCTACAGGGAATGGCAAATGTTTGTCCAAATCTCAGAACAATCAATCCTTTAAAGCAGCGGTCGCCAACCAGTGGTCCGTGAGAAAATTTTGGGGGTCTGCGGCTCTGGCCAGTGTACCCTTGAATGGGGTCAGGAGAAGGACCCTGCTGGGAGGGGGGCGCAAACTGGGGGAGGTTTCTCCACCTTTGAGTGATTTTAGTGGTCCGTGGGACCAAAAAGGTTGGTGACAACTGCTTTAAAGTATTACTGTTCTTTCATAAAAAAAAAATAAATAAAAAAAACAATCTTGCCATTCTTCAGAATTGTGTTTAACTACCACAACAAATAATTAAACAGCTCCAGTCATCCACAGCTGTAAATATTACAAAAGAAGAATGTAATGTGGAAATAATGTAAATCTCTAAAATCTGGATTGCCAAAAAGCTAAAAGTCTGAAGCACCCTTTTGGCAAAACTAGATCAGCAGTGCTCAACCAAGAATTTTTTTTAAGCTGGGTGAGAAGAAATTATAGTGGCTGGAAGCCCCTCTATTGTGACCTAAACAGTAACTACCAAAAACAGCTAGGAGGTTGCTGAAAAGTAGTGGGTGGTGCACCCAGCACAAAGGGGCTGAGGAGAACACTGCCCGCTCACCCCCAACATTGCCCAGAACCATTCTTAGGGGAGATTGGCTTATCCCAACAATGTGACAAAAATGTGTTATTTATTAATATTATGATTTTTTATAGGAGTGCAAAAGACAGATGCACACAGTGGCACAGGAGAAGGAGAGGACCCTGCACCGAAGAGTTTACAAACTAGGAGGTAGGGGAAGTATCACACATTAGGAGGGGAGAAAGGTAGCTGGGACAAGAACTGTGGAGGGATTTGAAGGCAAAGCACAGGAGCTTGAATTGAATTCTAAGGTGAAATGGAAGCCAATGAAGAGAAATACAAAGAGATGCAGCAGAAGAGGAGTGTTGGGAAGGATGGATGAAGGATGGTGGAGGGGAGAGTCGGGTTAGTGGAATACCAGAGAAGAGGGTGCCACAGTAGTCCGGGGGAGAGATCATGGGGGCCTGTACAAGGAGTTTGATGGTCTCTCTGGACAGGTAGAGGCAGATTTTGAAGATGTTGCGCAGGTGGAAAATGACAGGACCTGTAAATGTTCTAAATTTGAGGGGTAAATGAGAGGGCAGAATCGAAGGTGACGCCAAGACAATGTGCCTAAGGGAGGGACGAATGACAGTGTTAACAGTTAAAAATATGTCAGGGGGAGATTTGAAATTTAAGGAGGGAAGATTATGAGTTCTGTTTTATCCAAAATGAGTTTCAGAAATCTGTCAGCCATTCATGACGAGATGGCCAACAGGCAGCATGAAACCTTATCCAGTACTGAAGGATACAAGTTAGGGGTGGACAGATAGATTTGAGTGTCATCAGCATACAGATGGTACTATAAACCAAAGAGAGTCTTGAGTGAGAAGATGTACGAAGAAAAGAGAACCGGTCCAAGAACTGACCCTAGTTGAACAGCAACAGGGAGGAGAGTGGGAGAGGAGAAATTGCTATTAAAAGAAACTTGAAAGAAGCGGTCAGACAGGTAGGAAGCAAACCAGGAGAGAACAGTGTCACTGATACCAATGGAGTGCATGATTTGGATTAGAAGAGGGTGATAACAGTGTGAAAAATGTGTTCAGGCAAATAACCTGAGGAATGTTGACAGCGGTCAACATCCAATGCCTCTAGATTTGTTGAACAAAACGAAGGGATCTTTGGGCAGCTGAAAGATAAACTTGCACAGGCCAAACCATATTTATAATTAAATTACTTTTGAGTAAATGAGCCAGATGCAGGTAAAAGTATGAATTGGAGGGCCTGATCACAGCAACAGGCAGAGGCAACCATAGACAAAAAGAAAAAATGTCTCAGATCACCTTGTCTCTAGAAAAGACTAATAAGTGTTCCTTGCAAGGTAAGCCCGGCAGTTAGGAAGCTTGTCTTACAGAGGTAAGCACTACAATGAAAATAACCTTGTAGGTAATAGTTGAAGAAAAAATGCCTCTAATGTGTTCAAATGACAGCTTCTAAAATGCAAAGAGATTACAATCCTGTGCATCATTTAAGAGCCCAAAAAGGTAACATCATTGCTCTCTCTGTCACACCCAAGACCCCAAAGGTCCTTAATCAAAGAGTGAGGAGCAAGCAGTCTTTGAAATAAAATTATTAGAACAGAGACTTAACTTTTAATGTTGTTAATAACTAAACACTGGTTCATACCCAACTTACTACAAAAACTCCTAAGGTGAAAGAAGTAAGCCTAAAATGTCCAATAACAGAAATTGCAGTCACTCGGAGAAGATCGAAGAAGGAGGACCCTGTGTGCTGAGGATCTGGGCGGACGAGCAGGATGCCAAAGAAACAAGCTAAGTGGGGTTTTTTTTATGTTTTTGGCGACCCCGAGTTTGACTTGGGATTACCGCTTTTTGCAGGTAAAATCCACCCCGAGTCACAATCGGGAATATCGCTGGGGGGGGTTTAAAAATCACTTTCCTATACAACCTGGATTTCAACAGCCATGCCACTGCAGCCAGCAACTTACATAGCAGATCTCAAAAGTCAGACTGGTGCTGGAAATCTTACTATGTTAGCATGCAACATTTACTCAGGCCCAGGTGAGGCAATGCAGATCACTTGAATGGCATCAACCATGACCATGCAAGCAGACAAGAAAGAATTTTCAGGGGGAAGGAAGAGCATTTATCAGGGTTTTTTTATTTCACAAAGCCTTCATATCAGCCACTGATTTTACAAGGGGATTCCTAGAAGTGGGGATACAAATGGGATTGGGTTCTTTATCTGTACTATTTGTCTTTCTATGATCCTGGAACTTGATAACTGTTCATTCCCCCTGGACTCCAAACTCATTTTCTTTAATGCCATCATCTGGGTATCACTTTTGTAAACAGTGTGTTTGTTACAAATTGGCTATTTGAAACCTTTACTGACCCTCACTGCAGATCTTACCCCCTTCCCGGGTCGTTGGCTATAAAAATTCCAACTTCAGGACTTACTGGAACTATTTTCTTTATGTACCAAGGACTCCTTTTGAGCCTTCGTGCACTCAGGACTTCTGAACTTATCTCTCAGCTTTATTCTTATCCTACAGGCTTTTTGTTAGACAGCAATAACGGTGATCATAAACTCATTGGTCAACAATTTGGATATTATGTTGTGTATGCTCACAAAAGAACAGGGTGAAGTCTCGTTCCCGACGTTTTTCACCTAAATATGGCTTCCTCAGAGGTAATGGAGACTTGAGGAATGGTAATATGACTAATAAAGAGCATATGTATGTATCAGCAAAAAGACATTATCGACACAATATTAATATCTAGAACATAGAGTATGCAATATTACCAGTAGAGTAATATGTAATCAAACTGAAATACCTCATTGTCTTATAACATTGTGATAGTACAATCAATAATTGGAATAATGGTTTCTCAACTGGTAATAAGTTGTTCATAATCATATGCATCAAGCATGAGAAGAGAGGATAATGTTAACTCACAGTTAAATTCACTATGACCCGGGTTCACAAGCTCATTATCATGACCGTGTGCGAACGGTCATTTATGTAGGATGATTTTAGCAGGGAGGGGGTAACTCCCCTCTCCTCCCAGAGGCGTGTCTATTGACGTAGGACGTGCTCCCTATCAACGCTCTCACCTGCCAGTATGGGAGAAGGGACTTCTCTCTAATGCAGGTCTTGGATATTGGAGGATTCCGATGTCCAAAAGGAGGGACGGGTGCTTACAAGCACTGGACAATCTGTGCTGTCATACAAACAGGGCACACCAGTGTGGAACTGGATGTGCGACTCCTGTCCCTCGTAGGGAGCAAAGGGGAAGAAACATCTATACACTTGATGCAAAATATTCAAAAATATCGTATGAAGACTGTGAACAACAAGTGGACAGGTATGGTGTACATAATTATGATTATATTATGGTGTACATGATTATATGCAATATGTATGCACATGATTTGGATCATTTTTTTTGTGAGTTTCATATATATTATGTGAAAGAAGATGTTGTTATAGCTGTAAAGAATTATAAAATAATATTCCATTACATATTTGATAGTGGATGTCTAGGAAAGGCAGAGGTAGCTTAGACTGCTAAATGCATGGCAAGTCCTGGTGCAAGGAAGGGTTTGGGTTCATAGAGCACGGGACTGGCTTTTCATTGGGGTACAACCTGTATGCCAGAGATGGTTTGCACCTAAATGAAAGGGGGTCAGCTGTGATAGAAGAAAGATTTAGGGGAATGGTGGAGAGATATTTAAACTAGAACAGAGGGGTGTGGGACAGTTAAATAAGGTGGCAGAAAGGTTAGTCAGGTGTCAGCCACTAGTGGGGCTGGATTGGGTATAGATGGGGGGAAGGTTATTGATAATTGTATGGAACTTTTCGTGTTCCAAACAAACATTGGATTGTGCAGTTCTAGTTGTACTGAAAAACAAAACAATTTGGCAAACAATGCTGGTACATCCAGCAATGGTTAAAAGGGCCTGTTCACCAATGAACTAGAAGTCTAGCAAACAAAATAGGGGTGTTGGAAGCCTTAATGAGTGAAGAGCTAATATTTCTGGTTATACTCTCTTTCATAAAGACAGAGTCAAACGAAAGGGTGGTGGTGTCTGTCTGTATGTGAGAAGTGACCAGAAAGTGAATGTGAAAGAAGAAATTGCGAATAGAACAAGGGATGAGGTTGAGGCATTATGGGTGGAGTTGAATGTGGGGTTGAATAACACACACAATAAATTATAGGAGTCTGCTATAGGCGCCCCAGCGCTAAGGAAGAAATAGAGAATCAACTACTAGCACAGATTTAAAAAAAAAAAAAAAAAACCTGACTAACCTTTTGGGAATTTAATACCAGATAATTTTATGGTACTGGACCTAGTTCTTTTTAACAATGCAGAGCTTATAACAAATATGCATATAAAAGATAATCTGTGTGGCACTGTCTATAATATGATTTCATTTAATGTAAGTTGTAAACAGGAAGCAAAAACAGGAAAGAAAAAATTAAATGTTTTCAAGAGAGCAATTTTCTAATATTAAGGGCTGCTCTTTGTGATTTGGACTGGGAGACAATATTGTCCTCAAAGAACACAGAACAGAAATGGAAATGTTTTAAGTCTGTTCTACAAAAGCACACTGAAAAAAATATTCCAATGGGTAATAAATTTAAGAGGTTAAAATTAAAAACTATGTGGCTCACAGCTGATGTTAAAAAAGCCACAAGGAACAAGAAAAGGGCATTCAAAAAATAAAATTGTTTGAAAACTATAAAGAATATACCAAAAGATGTAAAAAGACCAAAAAATGTGCAAAACTTCAAAATGAAAAACAGATTGCAAAGGAAAATAAGGCAAACCCCAACATTTTTTGTAAATATGTTGATAGCAAAAAGATCAGATCTGAGCATGTAGGCCCCTAAAGGATGTTGCTAGGTTTGTAACTGTGGATAAAGAAAAGGCTGATTTACTAAACACTTTTTCTAGCTGTGTACACAAAGGAAAATTGCAGGTTCTAATTCATAACAGCAATGTCACTGTCTTAAATGAGTCACAATGGCTCAAAATTGATATGATTGAGAAACAGGCAAAATTAAGGTTGACAAAGCACCGGGACCTGATGGATTACACTACACCCACGTGTTCTCAAAGAGCTGAGCTCGGTTATTTACTCTATAGTCACTGGCATGGTACCGATTGACTGGCTTAAGTAAAGCCAATATGTTTCCTATCTTCAAAAAGGGAGCAAAGTCATTATCAGTTAACTATTAGTTTAACGTCCATAGTTCGAAAGGTGCTAGAGAGTTTAACAAAGAACCACATAAGGGTGTTTTTTGCTAGAAAATAATATTATAAGTGATCGTCAACATGGCTTCAAGAAAGACCGAAGTTGTCAAACAAATTTATTCTCTTTTTATGAGGTAGTAAGTAAACAGGTAGATAGTGGAATAGCAGTTGATATAGAGTACTTGGACTTTGCTAAAACATTTGACACAGTACCTCACAGAAGGTAAATATGCAAGTTAGGGTCAATAGGTTTAGAAAATTCAATTTGTAAATGGATAGAGAACTGGCTTAAAGACCACATCCAGAGAGTTGTAATTAATGATTCATACTGTGAATGGTCTAAGGTTATTAGTGGTGTACTCCAGGGTTCAGTGTTGGGACCTTTACGGTTTAACATCTTTACAAATAATATAGAGTTTGGGATTAAAAGTACAGTAAACTGTCGTTATCGAAGGATTAGGTTCCAAAACCACCCGTGATAAACGAAAACCCAGGTGGATGTCTAACTTTCTCCAACTGCACAAATGGCCAGCAGCCAATCACAACTGAATTTGGAATGCCCCATTCATTAAATTCAAATGAATGGGGCATTCCAATTGGCCAGACTGTTCCTCCTTTACTGCCCAGCATCCACACACTGACCTTTCTAAGTAGGTACTGCGATTTACCGGTACTGCAATTTTCGAAACGCGATATACAGTTAGGTCCATAAATATTTGGACAGAAACAACTTTTTTCTAATTTTGGTTCTGTACATTACCACAATTAATTTTAAATGAAACAACTCAGATACAGTTGAACTGCAGACTTGCAACTTTAATTCAGTGGTTTGAACAAAAAGATTGCATAAAAATATGAGGAACTAAAGACCTTTTTTACACAATCACTTCATTTCAGGGGCTTAAAAGTAATTGGACAACTGACTCAAAGGCTATTTAATGGGTTGGCGTGGGCAATTCCTTTGTTATATCATTATCAATTAAGCAGATAAAAGGCCTGGGGTTGATTTGAGGGGGGGTGCTCGTATGTGGAAGATTTTGATGTGGACAACATGTGGTCAAAGGAGCTCTCCATGCAGGTGAAACAAGCCATCTTTAGGCTGCAAAAACAGAAAAAACCCATCAGAGAAATTGCTACAATAATAGAAGTGGCAAAATCTACAGTTTGGTACAACATGAGAAAGAAACAAAGCACTGGTGAAGCAACACCAAAAGACCTGGACGTCCACGGAAGACAACAGTGGTGGATGATCACAGAATCATTTCCATGGCGAAGAGAAACTCCTTCACAAAAGCCAACCAAGAACAACACTCTTCAGGAAGTAGACATATCAATATCCAAGTCTACCATAAAGAGAAGACTGCATGAAAATAAATACAGAGGGTGCACTGCAAGGTGCAAGCCACTCATAAGCCTCAAAAATAAAAAGGTTGGATTGGACCTTGCTCAAAAACGTCTAAAAAAAGCCAGCACAGTTTTGGAAAAACATTCTTTAAACAGATGAAACCAAGATCAACCTTTACAAGAATGATGGCAGGAAAAAAGTATGGAGAAGGTGTAGAACAGCCCATGATCCAAAGCATATCACATCATCTGTAAAACACGGTGGAGGCAGTGTGATGGCTTTGGTGTGCATGGCTGCTAGTGGCACTGGGACACTAATGTTTATCGATGATGTGACACAGGACAGAAGCAGCGGAATGAATTCAGAGACATACGGTCTGCTCAAATCCAGCTAAATGCAATCAAATTGATTGGGAGGCTTTTCATAATACAGATGGACAATGACCCAAAACATACAACCAAAGCAACCCAGGAGTTTATTAAAGCAAAGAAGTGGAATATTCTTAAATGGCCAAATCAGTCACCTGATCTGAACGCAATTGAGCTTGCATTTCACTTGTTGAGGACTAAACTTCAAACAGAAAGGCCCACAAACAAACTGAAACTGAAAGCCACTGCAGTAAAGGCCTGGCAGAGCATTAAATAGGAGGAAACCCAGCATCTGGTGATGTCCATGAGTTCAAGGCTACAGGCTGTCATTGCCAGCAAATGGCTTTCAACCAAGTATTGGAAATTACCATTTTATTTTCAGCTTTTTAATTTGTCCAATTACTTTTGAGCCCCTGAATGAAGTGATTGTGTTAAAAAAGGCTTTAGTTCCTCACATTTTGTATGCAATCTTTTTCTTCAACCCACTAAATTAAAACTGAAAGTCTGCAGTTCAACTGCATCTGAGTTGTTTCATTTAAAAATAATGGTGGTAATTTACAGAGCCAAAATTGAAAAAAAGTTGTGTCCAAATATTTATAGATCTAACTGTAGAGGGGGACTACTGTAGCATTTCTGTGTTTGCAGATGACACCAAATTATGTAATGGAATTAAGTCTACAGGATGTCTATAATCTACAAGCAGACCTGGATGTACTGTTTGATTGGGCAGCGTACTGGCAAATGACATTTAATATAGATAAATGTAAAGTTATGCACTTGGGGGGTAACAACATGCATGCTTCATACTGTCTAGGGGGAATACATTTGGGGGAGTCAGAAATGAAAAAGGATCTGGGGGTTCTGGTAGATCATATACTTAATAATAGCATGCAATGCCAAGCTGCAATATCCAAAACTAGTAAAGTACTTTCTTGTTTAAAAAGAGGAATAGACTGCAGAGATGGAGACATAATCCTGCCCCTGTACAAAGCATTGGTCAGACCACATCTGGAATATGCAGTTCAGTTTTGGGCACCAGTTTACAAAAAGGACATTGTGGAATTGGAGAGAGTGCAGAGAAGGTCAACTAAACTATTAAAAGAAATGGAGGAGATACCCTATGAGGAGAGATTAGCTGAATTGAATCTATTCTGCCTTGAGAAGAGATGTTTAAGGGGGGATATGATCATCCAGTATAATTATATAAATGGTCAATATAGAGAACTCTCTTCCCAAATATTCACTTTGAGATCATTAAAAAAAAAAACAAGAGGGCACTGTTTGCGTCTCGAAGGAAGTTTAAGCTCTGTATTAACTGTATTACTGTATTTCTTCACTGTAAGGTCTGGAAGTAATTTCAGCAACTACTATAGATTGCTTTAGGAAAAAGCTGGATGTTTTTCTAGAAGCACTGAACATACCTGGTTATTAAGGCTTTAAATTAAAGATAACAGAGAGTGTTGATCCAGGGAACATCCGATTGCCTCATGGAATCAGGAAGGATTTTTTTCCCCAGTTGAAGCAAATTGTACCAGGGTGCTTCCTCTGAACCAACTATGTCTTATAGGGTTTTTTATCTGGGATATCTTTATTTCCATAGTGGTTGAAATGAATGGACTAATGTCTTTTTTTTCAACCTAACCTACTATGTAACAACGTAACAATGTCTCAACAGTGAATGTCATAAAAAGAATATATTTTACATAATTTTTTGAAAAATAAAGATACTACTGTAATACAGTTAATGATCTTGTATATGCATAATAAACATATAAATCAGTTGAATCCTAACACAATCTTAAAAGACTATATGATTAGGAAAATGTCCTTTTCACACAACACTAAAAATCTATATACTGTCTAATTCACATATAGCTGATTAACAGTCCAAGTGTTGAAAACCTATAGAGGATTGAAAGGAATCTCCTTAGGAAGAAAGCATAAAAAACTAAATTTTGACTATAGTATTGAAGGAGAATAGGAAAAGTTTTGTATGATGGAGTTTGTAAAAAACATGGTTGCACTGGAACATGCTGAGGGAGAGACCCATGTGTCCTTTTTACCAGGTTTAGTTGGAGACATTTAGTATAATGTGCAGCAAAATCTGTTTTATAGGAATGGTTTGAAAGACATTATGTCATTCAGACCTGGAGGTGTCAGGGCATTTAAGGAATAAATCCATTCAGTTTCCATTTTTAGTAAGGTGTTATCTATATCCCGACCCCTAGGGTTAGGGGATATTTTCTCCAACACCGAAAAGGAAATAGCTTTTGTTGTCAAAGTTATGTACAGTGCCTATATGATAGCTAATTGGTGTAACCATTTTTCCTGTAATAATCAAATATAAATGTTTGTACATACATCTGCGTAATGCTCTTTTAGTTTTTCCTATGTAGAATCTCCCACAGATGCAATAAATTAAGAAGATCAATCCCGAGGTAGAGCAGTCCATGTGGTGGACGACATTGTGCCATTTTTTATTTGGAAAGATAAACCCTTGCTGATCATTAAGCCATGGGCACTGTGTGCAATTTTCACATCTGTAGGTGCCTGGAGATTCCCCCCTAGTGGTGGTGGGGGTTCTTTCAGGGTAGTGACTATGAACCACTATGAATTTTTTGGTCACTTAATAGGATATTACAGTGTTTTTGTAAGATGTTTTGGATTTTCTTTATATTGATTACACTGGGGAAATGCATTTTTTGGTTGAATTAGATCTTACACTTGTTTTTTTACTAAATTTTGGGTGGTGAATCCAGAAACTACCCCAGTGTTTTGCGATCACATCTAGTTTTTACAATACAGGGTACCATCCATTTTTGTCAAAAAACATACAAATTCGCTGGATGCTCCAACAATAGTCAGCCATCATATGTACATGCCATCTACCCGGATACTGTCCTTCCATAACTTCAAATTTTGTTGGAATCGTTCACCTTGGTGGAATTTAAACACCATTGTTTAGAAAAAAAAACTGCAGGTAACACCATCTTGCATATGAGGAGTGCTCACCCACACGAACTTAAAAAAGTACCCCCCCCCCCCCCCCCCCAAGCCAATATCTCAGATTCAGGCGGAACTGCACTGTTATAACAGATTTCAAAAAAGAGTCTCAAGCTTTAAAAAAAAAAAAAAAGGCTCCTACAGGGGAGCTACAGTAGAAATCTCCTGAAAAAGGCAAACCAAAAAGCCTTGATATCAGATAGTCATTCTATATTAACACAAAGAAAAATCACAATCAGTTGAAGGCCCAGTCAGGGTCATTACAACCTTCAATAACCAATACAAAGAAATCCAAAACATCTTACAAAAACTCTGGAACATCCTATCAAGTGACCAAAAATATCATAATTCATTAACAAACATCCTAGTATCACATATCGTAAATCTCTGTCCTTGAAAGATACACTGGTTCATAGTCACTACGCTGAAGGAAGCCCCACCACCACTAGAGGGGGAATCTCCAGGCACCTAAAGGTGTGGAAAATGCACACAGTGCCCTTGGCTAAATGAACAGCAAGGGTTTTTTCTTCCAAATAAAGAACGAAACAAAATCTGCGACCAAATAGACTGCTCTACCTTGGGATCTGCTTAATTTCATGCATCTGTGGTAGATTCTACATAGAAAAAAACTATAAGAGCATTACACAAACATATGTACGAACACTTATATTCGATAAATACAGGAAAAATGGTTACACCAATTAGCCATCATGTAGGAACTGTACATAACTGACAATAAAGCTATTTCCTTTTCAGTGTTGGAGAAAATATCCCCTAACCCTAGGGGTGGGGATATAGATAACACAAAAATGGAAACCAAATGGATTTATTCCTTAAATGCCCTGACACCTCCAGGTCTGAATGATCTAATGTCTTTCAAACCATTGCTATAAAATAGATTTTGCTGCACATTATACTAAATGTTTCCAACTAAACCTGATAAATAGGACACATGGGTCTCTCCCCCAGTATGTTCCAGTGGAACCATGTTTTTACAAATTCCAATAAATGTAAAACTCCATCATACAAAACTTTTCTTAGTCTCCTTCAATAATATAGTCACAATTTTCTCTTTTATACTCTCTTCCTAAGGAGATTCCTTTCTATCCTCTATAGGTTTTCAACACCTGGACTGTTAATCAGCTATATGTGAATTAGACAGTATATGGAATTTTGGTGTTGTGTGAAAAGGACGTTTTCCTAATCATGTACTTGTTTAGGATGATTATGTGTTAGGATTCAACTAATAATATCTGTTTATTTTGCATATACAGGATCATTAACTGTATTACAATAGTATCTTTATTTTTCAAAAAATTACGTAAAATATATGCTTTTTATGACATCCACTGTTTAGACGTACATTATCAAATATGTGATGGAATATGGTTTTATAATTCTATACTACTATAACATCCGCTTTCACATAATTTGAAAATGACAAAATAATTCTAAGGTCCAAATCATGTGTATATTATTGCTTATAAAAATGTACACCATATTATAATCATAATTATGTACACCATACTATCCATTTGTTATTCAGTCCTAATACTTTATTTTTAAATCCTTTGGATCAAGTTTATAGACATTCCTACCCCTCTGCGCCCTACGAGGGACGGGAGGTGCACATCCAGTTCCACACTGGTGTGCACCATTTGTATGACAGCACAGACTGTCCAGTGCTTGTCAGCACCCGTCCCTCCTTTTGGGCATCGGAATCCTCCCATGTCCAGGACCTGCATTAGGGAGAAGTCCCTTCTCCCATACTGGCAGGTGACAGCATTGAAAGTTAACACACATCTTATGTCAATAGACACAGCTCTGGGAGGAGAGGGGAGTTACCCCCTCCCTGCTGAATCATCCTACATTGTTTTTATGAATGTTGGTTCGCGCACGAACGACAATTACCTTGTGAACCTGGGCGGAAGGAGGGACAAGTTCCGGCTTCAAGATCGGTATTGCGCATTCGCAGTTCAAATTAGAAGGCTTAGCCCTTTTTTAAGAGCGGCCTGTCCACAGCATACGGTCACTTCTGCTGACTGGCTGCGGATTACTACCAATTACTACTTTATTAACACTATCAAGATTGAATTAGGAGATATATACCAACTAGGTGAGTCATATAGCTCTCCAATTATGTTTTTATCTTCTTATTATCAGAGACCTTACCACATATTAAATTACATTTATTACAATTTTTCAGTACCAGCATAAAAAAAAAAAAAAAATACCCACTTTTCTTTGAGGCGCAAAGGGTTCAAGCTTTTCTCAATAAAAGTTAACATTTTCAAATATCCCAAATAAGGTTTAAATAAGGCCCTCTTCGTCAGTTAGACCTCTTTATGATCAGTTAAGTTGAATTTCAATACAAATTATAATCCATCATATTAAAAACCCTAATATTACATGTATCTCCAATGTATTTCTTTTCTCAGATAACTTCTTTCACCCATCTCCTCAATACCCAGCCAATTTTTATAACATTAACAAATTTGATCATCTCTGGATCATAGTGAATTAAACTGAGTAAACATTATACTCTCTTCTGTACATATATTTGGAGCTTAATGCATATGATTATAAACAACTAATTTTTCAGTTGAGAAAACCATATTCCAATTATTAAATGTACTATCACAATGTTATAAGACAATGAGGTATTTCAGTTTGATTACATATTACACTACTGGTAATATTGCATACTCTGTTATGTACTAGATAATAATAATGTGTCGAAAATGCCTTTTTGCTAATACATACATATATTCTTTAATAGTCATATTACCATTCCTCAAGTCTCTATTAACCCAAATTAGGCGAAACACGTTGGGAACTAGACATCACCCTGTTTGATCTGATCTTTTGTGAGCATACGCAACATTCGATCCAAATTGTTGAACAATGAGTTTATGATCAGGGTTATTGCTGTCTAACTACATAGTGATTTTTCTATCTTAGATTAGATCACATTTTATTCTATACAATCCTATATTTTATATTGTTTATTTCTGAGTGATTCAAATAAAGAGTGTTTTTTATTAACTTCTATAAAAGCCCTAAAAAGCCTCTCCTTCCCCCCAAAAAAGTTTGCTGTGCTTTTCTCTTTTAGTAATTAGATCACTGGAGGTTCCAACTTGTTGTTACCTTTTTGAATTGCCTGGGGGATTTTTTCCCGCTTGCAGCTTTTGGAGTTGACAGCCCAGCTACATGATGTAATTTCAGTGTACCTGGGACATGGAGTATATGGCTGTTTTTTGGGTACAGTGCTTATATACCTCCTAGGTTGGTATTTTTATTCTCCCTCTTATCTCTACATCTACCCTTTTCTCTAGTTTTTTATTATCTTTTTTTTTTTTAATTTAAAACTTTTTATTAGGCAGGTACAAGGGAAAACATACAATGTATACAGATAAATATTGAAATGAAACAAACTTGTTATTAATACAGAACACATAAAAAAGATCCAAAAACAACAACCAGTGTGGCATATGTGCTTCAAACAGATGAATAGTTCTAGAAATGTTTAGTTCATACCAGTCCACTAAAAAAAAAAAATTGAACATTTGTATTGGACAGTATAATAAAGAATTCTAATGGACTCAACCCGTGTATTTTATTTACTATAATGGGGTATCTTACAAATCTAACATGAGATGGGGTGGGGAATTTGCAGGGGAAATATGGAGAAGGAAAGGGTTTGGCAACTTTATTGGAAAAATATGGAGAAAATAGAACTCTGAAAACAAGAATAATTCGTATGGGATTTCTGTAGTGCTAAATAAATCAGTCTAAAGATTAAGTGTCAGCCCAGAGCGCTGTTAGATAATCCGCAGATTTATGAAACATGGTGTAATAGAACTATCCCTGATTTGTAGCCACTTTATACCACAGCAATACCATCTGGCATTTGTCATCTCTAACGTTATTACAAGCCATATAATTGATGTGCTCATTCTCTACTCAAACCATCTTGACCCCAATTGCTCCTTCATCTTTCTGTATCTCTCAAACTCTACCCATGGTGATCTAAAGGTCCCACCGAAGAAGCCTATATAGCTGAAACGCATTGGGATGCTACACAATGAACTACCAGAACCTATGTGCATAGAGATTTATGTCTAGAGCGCTTGTCCTATAAGGCTACTCCTCCAGCTTGGCTGGGGAGATGGGACTATCTAACTAGTGTATTGGACTTTTATTTGACTTATTTCTTTTGAATTGTTGTACATTACATGACTGTTATTATAACCTACTTATAACATATAAAATCTTCAGTTTGCCTTTTAAACCCCAGCTTCACTCTGTCTTTATTATTCTATACCTTGGTGAAGTGTACAGGTTAAAATGCAGGACCACGAATGAAGTGGTTCCGCCTTAAAGCACAAAAAGTATTAATCTTCTAGAAAATTATGCACATGTTAATAAGCATCTTTAATGTTCACAGAAACTCTCCATCGTGAGGGCAGTTCACATCAAAAGGCAGGACCACAATTGTAGTGGTCCCACCTCAAAGTTCAGAAAGCATGGATTGTCTAGAAAGACACAAACATGTTAATAAGCATATTTGATGTTCACAAAAAAACGAAACCCTGCTTTGTGTAGGAGGATTTGTTTAAGAAAACCTGATAGGGATCAAATAAAATCTGCATGTCTGTGCAGAGGCATAGGAACAAGTCCAGTTAAAAACAATCATTTGATATACCATGACCTGGATAAAAGACAGCGTTCACAAACAAACATTCTGCTTTTAAGAAGACATAACTAAGCAAATTATACAAATGAACTATGGAGAGAATTTGGTATTTTAAAAAGTAATTTACACTGAAAAATTGGGGATGTGGAAAAATAAGTACAGATACATCAATCAAAAATAGGTGGACTAAATATTTAAAGCAGAGGCAACTGACAATTGATAAACCAGTCAGCGATTACTTAATACTGTACTTTTCTAATAACGCCCCTTCAGTTATTTAGCAGAAAGTACATCTACTGAACTTAAAACCTATCATGTTCCCAGACTGTATTCACTAAACATAACACATTTCCAGTTACCATACAAAACTAGTAGTCACCGAACATGCCAAAACAAGAAAAAAATGTAATCATGTATTTTTCACATTGTGGCTAAATATTTTGGTCCCAAACATATTGCCATTACCAAGCAGACTTACAAGCAGCACTTATCAATATAGAAAAACACATTAAAAAAAGCATGAAAGGTACAGATCTACCTCAGAATAAGCCACCGTGATATGTTCATAAATCCCTTGATGATGATGTATGGCATCTTCTAAGTCTTGTAGTTCAGATGGAAGGTCAACTTTACCACAAGCCTTACACCATGAATCAACATTGCTCATATACTAAAGAGAGAAAAACACCACAAGTTAATGTGTTAATGTGTGTTTGTAGTGTAACATAGTTGGCATTAGCATTCCAGAGCCTTTTAGGATAGCTAGGGAAATTATCCATACCCTGACATATGTGCACTGCTGTCATGTTAGACCAATTTAAATCAAAAAATTCTCACTGACATATCCAAATTTATTAGTCCAGTTAAATATAAACACAAATTTACAAGGAAAAAAAGAAAGAAATAGGTAACACTCGTTACCTTCTCAGCTTTTTGGTGAAATTTTGCAGACATTTCGAGTAAAGTACTTCTCTCATCTAAAGCAGCTGCAAACATTTTCCATTCATGTTCCAGTTGACTGGAAATCTGCTTTATCTGTTGTGAAGCGTAGTGCCCAGACTCAACAAGGCGATTGGCTACTGACACGATTCGATTTATATTCACATAAACATTCTGTAATAAGACCAATATGTAAAATAATTATATGATTAGAATATACCAAAAATATATTATATCATCATCAAAATCTTATAAAGATACAAGAATGTTTTGCTTTAACCTCCCTGGCGGTCACTTGCGAGCAGATGCTTCCCCTGGCATCGCGTCCCCAACATTCACAGGCTGGGGACGCAGATGTCGAGCAGCATCCAAGTAGCCTGGTGATGCCAGCTGCAGATGCTGGGCATCGCTGAAGGACGCCACAGGCACTGCTGGGGGACGCCGCTGGAACATGAGAACCACGTAGGAGTTTTCAACTCCCTGGCAATTCCACCCCAAGTGTGGCTTGGGGTTACCACTTTTGGTATGGAAACACTCAGGAATACCACCAGGGAGGTTAATATGCTAAAAACAATGATATTAAATGTATAATAAACAATATTAAATGTGAAAAGACTGAGGAAAAATGACATCGTTCAAAACAGCAGAAGCAGTGATGATTGCCTAAATGTAAAATTCTTACATTTGTTTCTGGGCAGCCAGTCTAGTCCTGTTGGTATACTTCTTGATTAACAGAATTTTTGCACCAAAGATTTTTTTACAAAATTTCTAAGTTCCTTTAAGTCTTTAAAAGTTGTTAAGAGTAAAAGAGGTATATAAAAATACAAACAAAAACTAAGACTAAGAAGTTTTGCCTGCAACCTTTTTGCGACCAATTCAAAATCTGCGTCTTTAGCACAATTACGTCTAATTCTCAGATATCGTGAATATGTTATGTATCGTTTGAGAATTAGACGGAATTGTTCTAAAGACTCGGATTTTGAAATACCTGCAAAAGGGTTGAAGGCAAGACTCTTAGAAAGAGGTTATAGTAAAACAACGTTGAAAAAGCCTAATCTTAATCTTTTTTGATAATGTGAACATATTTTTTTGTGAGTTGTTTGGTATTTATATTTGTATTGTATTAATTTAAAGTCCTTTTTGGGTCTGGTGACTTTTTTTGCCTTCTTGTGTTGTTGAAAGGTTGAAAAACACATCACTCTATTGTCAGACTTGAGTATGCCTTGGTATGGATACTAATTTTTATATATATTTTTGTTTGTGAAATACAGTTGGGCTCCTCCTTTGTTCCCTGTATCCTGTCTCCTCTTTATCTGTCATATATACCATTCAATCAGTGAGAGAATATCCAATGACAGAATACCGCTGTATATGAATATATGTAAGTAGATATGTTTTATGTGTTTAAATATTTAGTTATCTGTATTTGTTGGAAAAAATGTTTGAATCAATATAGCCAAGTCAAATTATTGTATCAATAAAGGTCTCTGTAGTTCCCAATGAAGCGGACTGGGGTCCGCAAAACGCATAGAATGCATGAATATTATCATTTAAGAAGCCTATCATGAAAAGCAACCAAATAGATATATATTCAATATGTTATTTTAATTGTGAAAAAAAAAATTGTTTTTAGGTTTGTCTTTGTAAAAACATGCCAAAAAGTCCCAGAGAATTTATTCTTACCTATTTTTCATTCCTAAAGAATGTTAATTTTGTGTTATCAACTAATCTTGTCATCCTCTATTTCTTGTATAATGGACAAAAAGTTTAGCCTGGGTATTAACTATGGCTACCTTCATAAATACAATGAAACAAAACCAAAAAGGGACAGGGTGTGTTATTCCAGAATTACTAAGTGAAAATGAAGAAAAAAAAGCATGAACAAAATGAATAAAAAAAACATTTATACTAGCTTTAATAACCAACTTTCACTTTTAAAAGAAGAAATAAAGCCGCGTTTACTTATTGCTCACAGAGCTGACGGTTAAATTGCACTAATTTCAATTGATGTCAACCATCATCCCCACAATACTGCTGTTTCTACTTTTGGAGATGCAGTCTAATTTCAGACTAACAACAAAAGCTTGGATTGTAAAATTAAGTTTAATAATGCAAGAACAAAAAAGTTTTATACAGATAATAAAATAAATAAAAAAATTTTGCTCACCATACAATTCATGGCAAAATGGTTGTGCTGAGTCTGAAGATCCATAGCTTGATTGTGACTGATGCCTATATCCGTGTAGCTTGTTAAAAACAAACCCTTATTATGTGTAATCCAATCAAACATCTAAAGATAAATAGAATATAAAATAATATATGCAGTTCTTTGTAAATGTTTTCAAATATAAAAATCAATGGCATAACAACAAGTCCCCCACTGCCCCCCCCCCAAAAAAA
Organism: Pyxicephalus adspersus; assembly: GCF_032062135.1. Taxonomy (NCBI): domain Eukaryota; kingdom Metazoa; phylum Chordata; class Amphibia; order Anura; family Pyxicephalidae; genus Pyxicephalus; species Pyxicephalus adspersus. The sequence continues at coordinate 83,684,681 of NC_092862.1, read as the reverse complement.
AAATGGGGGGGAACACACATGCACATTTCCCTGTTTATTACCACTACAGATCCTAAAAGTACAAAAAAGTAAAAAGCTTTTTGTTGACTAAATAATATCAGCCCTGTCCAGTGTCTTTTGCTAAACTACTCACCACGCCTACTTTTAAGATCTCAGGAGAAGACTAAACATTCTGTAGCCCAAACTAAGAATTATGTGGACTCGGAGATAACCCAGGAAGCCTACATAGGACAGCTCTGAATTACTGACAAGATCAACAGGGAACAAAATGTTTCTAATTGTACAATAAACAAACCACAAAGTTTTATGGTCAGAATCAACATACACCTAAGGTTTTATATTACCCTGTTCTGTATTAGAGTGATCTGCCATTCCTTCTGATTGGCATCCCAATAAATACATATGCAGTAGCTCTAAGTGGCCATCATGATGACATAAACAAACATACTCTCTGGCTATAAAAATAAATAAATAGCCTAATATATATTGTTGAAAATCAATAATATCTGAATAAATATGATTATATAACCATATCTATAGCGCATATTATTATTATTATTATTAACCTTCCCGGCGGTCTGATTATGTCTGTACCTTTATACCAAAAGCAGTACAATGTTTTGCGTGGAAATTTGTTGTAAAATTAATTATCAATTATCAAATAAAATTTGATTTATTATTTATTATTTGGATTTATTTTTTATATCTATCACTGTGATCAATGTTTTAAAAGCAGATTACAATGCTGGATCGAGGGGAGCAGGTAGGATTTTTTTTATGCTAACCCGCGTGTGGCTCAGGGTTACCGCTTTTGGGTATATAAAATTCACCCCGAGCCACACTCGGGATTACCGTCAGGGGGGGTTAAACAAGATTTATAAAGCACCAATATATTAAGCAGCACTGTACAGGGTTCATACACAAATAGCAAGTCACTCAACCAGCCTAATTAACCACCTGGGCGTTACACTGATGTCTAGATTTCTGTTCCAAAAGCGGTACACTGTTTTTCATGAAATTTTTTTTTTTTTAAATTGTAGACCTGTAACTTACAGAAATATGTCCAAACAAGGGTCTAGTAGATATCATGAATATAAAAAAGGTTTAAAACACACAATCATGTAAAAAAAAAAAGTTACTTTTAATAAAATTAAATAAAAGACACAAAAATCAGCTTAAACAAGAATACATAAATAAATGAAAAATACTGAAAATGCGATAATTCGGTATACTGTATAGTAATATATTTTTCTAAAACACCTCCCTAGTGCCCAACGTCACATACCTATAGACAAAACCACATAAATATATTTTCTATTATTTTGTGTTGGATTGGATACAGGAGTTTGTATTCAATCCAATACAAAATGTGTTTGAACGAGTTTCAATTTGAATTTCCCGCACATGCGCCAACATCATCGCCGAGGGACACATACACACTACAAACGGAGAAGAAGCCGTCCGGCTTCTTCTTCTTGGAGAAGGCACCCGACGCTGGAGGACGACGCTGGAACACGATGCTGGATGATCGCAGCGGGACCAGGTAAGTGATCGATAAACCCGAACTTTTCTCACTGTATTTTCATACAGTGAGAAAAGTTCGGGTTTATCGATAATTGTAATTTTTTTTAACCCGAACCAAGGTCGGGTTTAGCGGTAGGGTGGTTAAGGAACGATTTGAAACATAAAATATACAGTAGTATTGCTTAAGGAAAACATTAGTGGGTAAAACCCCTGTAACACTATATTAGTAGTTAGTACATAACCCTGCAAATACAAAACAAAACAATATTCCCCAAGCATTCCCCAAGCTTGGGATTGGTTAATTTAACTCCAGTAGTTAGTTGAAACCTTAAATGTGGAAATTCTGGAGTTGTTGGGGAAGCCCAGCAAGGGTCATCTAATTTAGGTTACAGCAAAGGATTAGCATGGGGGTTATCACCTCACTCCATCTGTTCTGTCACCTATATGTTTCCAGTGCTGGCGTCATCTAGTTCAACGGTCACCACTGCTGGTCCGTGGCTCTGGTCGGTGGACCTGCGAGCGGGGTCGGGAGAAGACCCCCGCCGGGGGGGACACACCGGCCAGAGCCGTGGACCACGTCCCCTGTGCAAATCCCTGGCTCAGGGAAGTGGACGGGCTGTGTTTCAGGACACAACCCGCCCACTCTTCCATCGCAGGCTCAGATCTGCGATGCCAGAGCGGGCGGGGTTATAGTGTTAAGACGTCACTATGGTTGATCCTATGATCACTATGGTTCCTTCACTTTGATTGAAGACCGGCTACCCGCGCATGTGCGGTCAGGAGGGCCTAATTTTAGTGGTCCGCGTGACCAAATAGCTTGGCGTCCGCTAATCTAGTTTTACAGTCCTTTGATGATCAGGGCTTGATTGTGTGTTGAAGTTATTTATTACCCTTACAAACTCTAATGGTCATTAGGTCTGTCCTGTGAACAGAACCTGTGTGAAGTCCCTGGAATTCATTAAATAGAGATGTTCCAGGGAGTCTGCGTGGCAGGACAGGGGGTAAACAGATCACTATAATTAAACACAAACATTTATGTCCATGCCTTCATGCATTGTTTAATTACTTAACTATTGAGAATATAATTTATAAATATATATATATATATATATATATATATATATATATATATATATACACACACACACATACACATACATACATATACACACATACAGACAATTATTGTCCTGTAACAATATGACTTATGAAAGCCTTGTGGAGAGCATCAAAACACCAACCAACAAACTCGTTTGTTTTAGAGCTAGGTCAGAAAAGACAACCTATATACACCTCTCAGTATAGGTGCTCTTTAATCATTTCACATCCAATCTAATAACGAACATGCAATACATGAACATGCATTACATATTAACCCACCCGGCATTCTTATTCTGTCCATATTTTCATGCAAAAAGTGTCACATTGTTTTGCATACAAATTTGTTTTACTATGTAGGCTTATAATTCCTAGGCATGGGGCGTGGCCCAGCGTATGGCAGAGGAGGACGCTTGGAGCGAGCTATATCCCTCCGTAGACACTGTATGAGAAAGCATGGCCTTCGGGGCACCTCCTACAGCGTCTGACAGGTCCCGAACGGGGAAGATCGGATCTGATTTTAATCCAACCGACCCCTTCACTCCTGCAACCCGCAGTCAGCGTAGAGGCAAGATGGCGCCGGCTGCTGATACACAGACAGCCCAGGACTCTATACAGTCTCGGGTGAGCCCTGAATCTCATCTATTGGCTCCAAACAGCCCTGGAGACCCCTTAGGGCTGGTCCCTCTTGCAGATCTTCCTACCTCTGATCCGCCGGGGAATAACACCCGACTGGAAAAAATTGAATCTCTTTTAAAAGTACTACATACAAAAGCTGATTTTGATTCTTTATTTCAGAGGCTTGAGAGTACTTATAGATCAGAGATGACCAAGCTAAAAAGATATTTGGGCAGTAAAATGGAAGTGATAGAGGATACAACTGAGGGTTTAAGAGATCATCTAGTGCAAGGGTCATCAAACTCCGACCTTTTAGGCCAGATACGGTCAGTCAGTAGTCTGTTCCGGCCTAATGCCCCCCCCTGGTCGATCTGGCCTAATCCCGGCCGGCAGGGATCGCATGCAGGGGTAAAGGGTAAGGGGACATTCCCTCTCCATCGTATGCATACCGAGGAGAGGGCTTTCTCTTCAGGGGCGTTCCTGGTGGGGGGGTGGAGCCATCATTGTGGGACTCAAGAGAGAGTCCGGTCTAGTGTGCCTTCTTGACCTCCTAAAATGGCCTAGCAGCCAAAAAAGTTTGCTGACCCCTGATCTAGTGAAACATACTGAGGCCCTTAATGTGCATTCTATGCTCTTAAACAAATTGTTATACCAGCATGACAATCTGAAAAAAAAAAAAAAATAGGAGGAACATAATAAGATTGAGAGGTGTTCCAGAAAGTATCAACACAGAAGATCTACAGCAAGTTGTGACTGCTATTTTTAATGATTTCTTGCAAAGACCTCCTTACCAGGCCATAGAATTGGATAAGATCCACAGAGCCTTGGGCCCCAAATTACAGGACCCGGTGCGTCCACGTGACATTGGTAGAACCTATTCATATCAGCTTAAAGAGGAAATTATGACGGCGGCATGCTCCCAGACCTCTGTTTTGTTTAATGGGCTTCAGATTCATTTGTTACAAGTTCTCTCCCGCCATACTTTGTCACAGAGAAGAGCACATAAACCTGTGTTGGAAATACTACAATCACGCAATATTAAACATTGTTGGGGGCTTACCCTTTCTGCTTTTAATAATGGAAAAGTGGCTACCTTTTGACACATAGAGGACTGTTGAACTTATATTGCTTTCACTGTTGAATGATTTTTTTTTTTTTTTTGTTGGTGGGCTAGAAGGTAATCTATTTTTCCCTAGCGGTATGTACCTTGAGTTTCTTTCTCATATACAGAGCGAGATTGATTGAATTGGGCAGAATTGGACATTGAACACGCTCTTTATATATAATAAAAACTTGATGGATTAAATATTTTTGTAGTAAATAGGATATATGACACTCATCCTACAAATAAGGATTTTAGTTATTTTTCATTTGCTCATAACTCATATTCACGTATTGATTACTTTTTAATTGCCCAATCCCTATTGGATCTCCCCTTTCATTCGTATTTTGGCTTGAGATTATGGTCAGATCATGCCCCAGTTCATATTGAATTGGGGTGCTCAGCTTTTCATTGCTCCTGGAAGTTTCATTGCTCCTGGAGGCCTAATGACTCTTTGGCTCACTGATGTGGGGTGTCGTACGTATTTTTGTCAAACTCACATTAATGATGTAACTCATTTGCTCACTCAATAGGAAGCCCTGAAATGTTTTAAGGAGAGTATTAACTCAACATGGGGCCAGGTTGAAGAAAGCCAGGTCATATGATCTTAAGGCTCTTTTATCTAAGATAGCTGGTCTAGAGTCCCAACACAAACAGTACCAACTTTCTAGTAACCTTGTGGATCTATCCAACACTCGTAGAGAACTACTGCCAATTTTAGATTCTCAGTCAGTAATCGCTAGAGATAAGGCTAAATGGCATTATTATGAGTTTGCGAATAAATGTGGCAGACACTTGGCACGAACAATTCATTCTAGACCCACAAAGGCCCCTATACCATTTATGATTTCAGATAGCTCTAAAATCCATGGCAATAGTGGTATTGCACAGGTTTTGGAAATTTATTATTCAAAGCTTTATAACCTTCCCTGTACTTTTCCTCCCAAATCTAGAACTTCGAATTTGGAAGATATTAATTAGGATATTATGGAAAAGGCCATACACAGATTGGAGCCATCGGAAATCTTGGCACTAGAAGCACCTTTAAAACCAGATGAGTTTACTCAGCCCAATAAAAACCTTAAATCAGGTAAATGCCTAGGCCCCTATGGGTTTATCCCTCGTTTTTTTAAAATTTTTGTGATCTAATTGTCTCCCTCATTAGCCAATACATTTAACGCAGCTGACGATGAGCATCCTATTTAAACCCAGATGCTCTTAGACAATATTTCTGTTATCCCCAATCCAGGAGCACACTATTTTATGCCTAATCTCAGTTGATGCCGAAAAAGCATTTGACAGAGTCAGGTGGAAATTTTTAGAGCTCACTTTAATTGGCATTGGTATATACAGGTTTTAGATCTAAAATGTTGTCTCTTTACTCTGATCCTAAAGCAAGAGAATTGGTAAATGGCTCCCAATCGGAAGTCCACAAGGTTGCCAGACAAGGTTGCCCACTATCCCCTCTTCTTTTTGCTTTGGTAATGGAACACTTAGCAATAGCTTCTAGGCAAAATTCATCTAAAAAATTTTACAATTTCCTGGTTTGGTAGGATGAAGGTTTTGAAAATGGATTCTCCCCCCACATTTTTATATGTTTTTCAGACAGTACGTATCGTTCCTCCTAAAACTTTTATCTGTGCACTTCGTTCACTTTTTATCAGTTTTATATGGGGTGGCCGTAAACCTAGAAAAAAAAACATTTCATTGTCTAGACGTAAACAGGTTGGGGGTATAGGATTACCTCACTTTGAATACTTTTATAATCACCAGACTTTCATCCTCCTCCAGATAATTGAAGGGCAAGGGTCTTCTGACCTTAAGCTTTCGATACAAGTAGAGCAGGCTCTATCCCCTTTGGATCTTCGAGCATTAGCCTGGATAACCCCATTTTCTCTTAAACAATATCCTCTTGAAACTGCCTTGACATCGACAACATTAAAAGAATGGCATTTGGTTTATCATTGTTTTGAATTATCTTCCTTGCCTTCTCCCTTGACTTCTTTATTGGATAAGCCCTTATTTCCACCTGGGCTGTTTATAGATGGTCTGGAAGGCTATAATAGGGATTTTTGGCCTCAAGCCTGTAATTTTGTGGGATCTTTAGATGGCATGTTTATACCCGCTGGAGTTTGTGGTGCTGGTTCACGTTCTTGATAATTTGATAGACAACTAGCTAGATTTTCTAAAAACCTACATCGATCCACACATGCTAGCAGACCTCGGACGGCTTTTAAAAAAATGATGTATGTCTACAAAACCCATACGTCATTTGGCTTCAGTATTATACCAAATTTTATTAGGAAGTCACGATTCAAATTTACCTAGATTTCTGGCAGCTTGGCATAGAGAGCTTGGACAAGTGTTTACGGAGTCTGATTGGAGCTCTGTATTTGATCTGGTTCATAAAACTTGTGTGTGAATATAAGCCGAAGAATTATAAAATCTTGTCCCGTTGGTATAGAGAGCCTGCCTCTCTGCATTGTGTATTTCCTTCTGTCCTGGAGAATTGCTGGCATTGTGGAGTTGGGGTTGGTACTAACCTTCAAATTTCATGGTAATGTCTTAGGTATGTCTAAGACATGTCTGTCTGACATGTCTGATATGTATTGCATTGATATTGCCCCATCCCTGGAGCTTGGGTTACTCTCTATTTAATTCAATACCATGATTTCTATAGGGAAAAGCTTATGGGGTTACCTTTTAGCTTAAGCCTGCCAACCTATTCTGCTTTTATGGAAACAGTCTACTCCTCACACTCTGGAATACCACAGAGAACTAAATGATGAGGATGGAAGAAATCAGGGCATTTAAAAATGAGTCAATTCCACTCTCCACAATGGGCTTGCTGGGAACACTACAGTATCTCCCCCAAGCTTAAAACAATAATCAGTACTCAAATTTCAAATCAAATATATATATATATATATATATATATATATATATATATATATATATATTTACTATTATGTACACAAAGGGATGGGGGCTACTTTCCATAAATATAAAAGTACATACATACTGAATAAATGTGAATATTTACTGTTGCTATAGTTATGTACGGTTATTATAATGAATCATCTCTGTATGTTTTTCAGACTGTATGTACAACTTGAATAATATCTCTGGTTTGTTATGATGTTAACATAGTCAGAATTATTCTAACTGTATTTACATTGTCGTTATCCTGACCTCCGGATTTTGCAAGAAGGTGGGAGCTCCTCCCTCCCCCGCCCGACTTTGGGGACGGGGGCACTCATTATTATATGGGTGCCCCTCAGCTCCGCCCCACACTTATCCTCAGTGTGGGGCCCAGCCTCCCCGCCTATCCCCGTCTTGTTAGACGGGGATGCTGCGCTGCTCCTGTCTCTTGACAGGTTGCAGCGCTTAGCCGGGACAGGTGACGGGTCCTCCCTCCTCCTTTCTGCTGGATGACGCAGGCTGTAGGGGTGGTGCAAGGCGCCGGCCCTCTGGCTCCACGTCACCCAGCCGGCTCCTGTGTACACCATGGACGACGGCTGCGTGCAAGTGGGGCGTGGGGGAAGGTCCTGGGAACGCCATCCTTTAAATGGATCGGCGTTCTCGTGATCTTCCTGCTCCCCTGCACACCAGCCATCACTTGCAATCGGGACTCCGTATACCCAGCAGTTGCCAATACTTTAATTTCAAAACCTCTACCTTGGACACCTGGAGTCTGCTAGTATCTTACTATTAAGATAATACCCTGATAAGATGTGGGGATTCACAAACAGAACCTACTACTCTATAAGGGTAATCCACATCCTATATCTATTTTTTAGATACCCAATCCTATTTCATATTTATTACCATACTGTTTCCTGTGCTGAGAAGATTTTCTTCACTCTAAATATTTGCAATAAGCAGAACCTATTACGGCACAAGAATCATGTGAGTTTCAATACACCAGTATTAATTCTTATTTATCTGCAAGCAATGTATATTCTTCTGTAATACCTTAAGACTTTTTAAGAGGGATTTATCTATACCCCATCTATACACAGATATAGAGTGTATTAATTTTTTATTCAAACTTTGATCGGTAAATCAGTCAATATTTATTTAATATCAGAACACTTATGTATAGTACATTTAAATTAACAACCAAACTTTTATTGATTTATATACAAGGGCCAAACACATGTTGCCAAACTATTACCCCTAAAGAAGCCTAATGAGGCGAAATACATCGAGTACAACCATCATGATCCAATGGTTATAAAACTATATCGCAATGTAATGTATATGTTTTGTTGAGATGAAACATGTCTAGTGCCCCTTAGGGCCAATTTGACACTCGGGAGACGCCAAGATATTATTGTGGTCCAACCCTAAACCTGTCAAACCGTTTTCACTGTATGTTGTAATCTACAATTCTGTGAAGTCGAATTTGTATATCTTGCTCCACAAGAAAATATTGTGGCACATGTCAAATGCAATCTACCTTGTCTATAAAGCACATTTATATTTATACTACAGACTGAATACTAATTCATTTTTCTTTTTTGTGCAAAAAAAAAAATGCTTTTCTTTCCTTCTTAATATCTTTTGATACTCTATACTAAGGGTTAGCACTTAGGTCTCTGAGGAACATTCATTAATTTAAATTTAGATTACCACCTACACCTACTGGTTTAGTTTCTACTACATATGTAACTATTCATCCCTCTATTCTTCAATGGAGGTTTTACCAGAGTGTTTGCAGAACTGTATGATTGTGATGTAAAATGATAAACACATAAATATGAAGCAAATGGGATCCTGATAATTTGTTTGTATTTAGTTAAATACCCTTTGTGTATAAGTTGTGCCTTTTTGATCCTTGTCCTATCGGAGTGTTATTTTTAAGACATTACCCTGCTTCTGTATGATAGACAAAAGGATAATTCCTAAAGTTTGTTAGGTTGCGTTAGTGTATTATTGTAGTTTAAGTGTCTGTGTGATATTGGAGAGACAATGTAGAAAAGTCTGATTTGTCTGTGTGACAGTGAGGTTTCCCACAAGGCTAAAGCCTGTTTGAGGCTGGCTGAAGATTTTATGCCTGTGTGACAGGTAGATATCAGATACAAGAGGAAGAGTCTGAATTGAAATGGGGTGTATCTGCTAGAACAAGTTCAGTGATCATTTACAGAGAGATTAGCTAATAAGTATTACATGTGAGCATACAGAATATTAGTGTTCTGTACGAGGAGATAGTAGATAAATGGTATTGAGATTGAACATGCTTTAAAACCCTACATTTTTTTTGAAGTTTTGTATAGATGTAGTAAATTAAGTTTAGATTTAATAAATTGGAAAGGCACGTGAAATAAGAACACTGAACTCGCTATAAAATAGGAAATGATAATAAACGTTTGAAAAGTTCTCAAATACAGCCAGGAACTTCCAAATCTGCCCCAATTAAAGAGTCCCTGGTAAATTGAGAGTCTCCTGAAGTTATAATCACAATAGCTGTAAAAAAAAAAAAAAAAAACACGTGTTCTAGCATCAATGTTAAAAGACAAGAACGTGATCATTTTCATTGCAAAGCACATTTGGCTAATGATTGTCATTTCCCAAAGAAAGAAATAAAGAAATAAAGCAGTAGTGAGAATAAAGTGTATTCCAGTGGCCAGCAGCCACTCCCTACCAGAAACACAAAGCTTGCTGGATGCCGAAGGAAATGAATTTCTAGTTATTACCCTAGGGGAGAATAGAGTTAATTTTATAGACTATACCATTATAGAATATAATGTTAACTTTGACATCCTACCACTACAATTGGCTGATTATGGTAGTTGTGATGTATCTGTGATGGATAATAATAGAGTGCGTGCTACGTGCAGCTGAACTGGATACTTAGCCGATAAAGAAACTGTACAATACTTGCTTCAAGATACAGCAGTCACAGATATACTAAATAGACATTGAGTAATCAATTGATAAGAAAAAGGAAAGTGAGAAGGATGATTACCAAAGAACTCAGAGGCAGAGTTTGCAAATGTTACAAAGTTCGCAGAATGTTGTCTAGAACTGAAGAGCAAGATAAAATGTAAGGTGATACAATGTAAAGTTTTAGAGACCAAGAAAGTGGGGGAAAATTTTTTTTTTTGGAAAAGACTGTTTGTGATTAAGAAAGTGTTATTCTCACCCCTCTGAATACATTATTGATAATCTCATATATTGATGGACAAGATGGATTAAAATTTACTCAAACCTCTGTACCAGCTATAGCTGGTCCCCTTTCAATGGACTTAATAGGCTGAAGGGTTATTTCAGAGACTGTTTCAAACAGACAAATGTTTAAAGTCTAAGCACTGATGTGTGTGTGAAAAGTGACACTGTTAATTAGGTATTGACACAGAAGAAGAGAATCTCCAGATGACATATGTAAAGCTACGTACACACTTCCAATTGTTATCGTTAGTAAACGAACGACGAACGATCCTGCACGATATCTGCGAACGATCGTATAGCACCGATCCTGTACATACAGATAACGACACAATCGTTCAAAGATATTGTACACACGTATATATACACACAGTATATATATATATATATATATCGTATATACACACACATACACTCACAAACACAATACAGCCTGTATCGATCAAATGTTCGTTCATTGCGCATGCTCAGAATATGCACGATCACTGAACGATAGATAGTCAACGATCGTCGTCCAATCCGATCCGCCGGTCGGGTCGTTCATTTCCAACGACTATCCTCGTTCGTCGGCGTCGTTGGTTACTTTTTTTACAAACGATTTTTGAACAGGAAACCTGTTTTATCTGTGTACTGGCCTCTGCCCCTCCTAGGGGGTCTCCAAGTCCAGGACTTCACAGAAGTAACAAACAGATGATAAAACAGATGCCAGGAAACAAGACCTATTTTCCTTAACAAACAGATCACCAGTAGGGCCCTTTAAGGGGCAACAAATCCATCACGCCTGAGTCAGCAAAAGATGGAGGCATAATTAAACAGATAGGCTGGGTTGATGGCCCATCCAGACCTTTTGGTGACAACTAAAATTAGATGACCCTGCCTGGCTTTAGCTGCAGCTTCCCATATAAACTTAGCTAGGAGGCCTAGTAAATTCTTAAGTTACAGTAACCAATAGTCATCTTACAGATCACATCCAGTAACCAATCCAAAACCAATCCATGCAAAAATGGGAACTGAGAGCATTTAGGTCTCTTGCTTGCTGGCTCTCCTTGTCTCCTGAGGGTCTCCTTAGGTAAGCTGGTATGGAGTCCTCTTCTGAAGGAAGTAGGCTCCTGAGGTACCCATTAACCTCTTAGCAGGTAACTATGAGATATTCCTGATTGTAGTCTTATGGGTGTCTGTAGTATTACTGCATTATATTGCCATTTTGTAATTACTGATTTGTGTACCAAGCATTATTAGATTATTACAGGGGTTTACTACTAATAACCTTATTAATTGACTGAAGTTCCGATGTTGAGATATCAAACAATATTGCTGTGTACTTTGTTTCACCTTGTTTTCTTAATTAAACTTTTTGAGTGACTAGCTATAATTTGTGCATGAACCTTCTTTTATTGAATATCTATATGCATTGATAGGGGATATAATTTCCATATGTATGCAGATAAATATTCCAAACATCAACAAGGATCTGGCAGAAGCAATTCTGTTTCTTAGAACAACACTACATTGAGTTAGTTTTGGATTGCATTTAATATCTATTCTACTCTACAACTATATTCCAAGTTATTTAAGTTATATAAACGGTTTTAGGTTTTCCAGCTTTTATTTTGTTCATGTAGTTAAGCTTTGTTTTTGTTTTAAAACTACCAAAGAATGTGCTTCATATTTTTAAATTTGGTAAAGTTTCTGTTCCTGATTTATTACATGCTATGCTACTACTTTATAGCCACTTGTTAAAAACAATAAATAAAACCTTATTGTTTTCATTCTTTTGTCTTGTTTGTTGTTTAAACTGGTGAATACAGTACAGCGTCAGCTTCCTAGCCAGTAGTTCTGTAGTTAAATGGCATGTTGCTTTCCTTTAATCAACGTGGAAAATACATTAGCATATTACAAGGTTTCTCATTTTATCTTCACGTTTGCATTCAAACTTCACAAAAAAATTTAGACCCCCCAATTATTCATAAATCAATACATTTATTATAAAATTTAATTATAAACATTTTTACTCAATTTTTCTCAAGAAAAATTCAATAAAAATATGTAATTAATTAAATAATTTATTAATCATTAACTGCCCTAGCGGTAACTGCCCTAGTGTGACTCGGGGTGGATTCCACTTGCAAAAAGCGGTAATCTCGAGTCACACTCGGGGTAAGTTTAGAAGCCCCCCTTACCTGTGCCCTGCGCTCCAGCAGCGATCTAATGATCCCGCTCTGATGCCGGGACGTTTCTGAATTAGGGGGCGTGGCCAGGCAGATTTTTCGGTGCTATACAGATATGCTTCTAACAAATATAACAAATTCAATCAGTCAAGAAAGAATACGAAAAAACTGTATTACAACCATTTTTACATATTCTTTCTTGAGTGATAGAATTTGTTATATTGCTAGAAGCATATCTGTATAGCACCAAACTAAACCATATCCTGTGAACTACCTAACAGGAATGGTCATTGAATTGTATGTATGTAATTTCACTATTTGTACTCAATACACAAATTATTTTTGAAAGCGTGAGCCACAAACCTCTCTTTCTTTCTCCAATTTTCTATTGACCACTGTTAGAGGTGGCTCAACCCTATTGATATACTAGTAAGGGGAACAACCAAATTTTGTTACATTTTTGTATAATAATTTGAGCAATCCAGCTTTCCTATTGTTAAAAATACACTATTGATGCTTTCTATTAAAGCACCCAAATTAATGAGCCTATTTCTTCTTACTACTTCTTTCCATTTAGAAACATGTTCTCAACAAGATTAAGAAATAGGGAGTATGGTGGTAAAAATAGGAGGTGGTGTCCCTTACTTTCAACCAAGGTCTTTATCTAGCGAGTGGTATGAAAGGGGACATTATCCATAATTAGGATGACATGCTGAACACTATTTTTCACTAAAAACATTCAAAACCCCATCGATAAAATTGAGGAATGCTTCTTGATAAAATGCTCGTGCTTGTGACAAAATGGAGGTCCCATTTTTGTTCCTCACACAACAAATTGAATAATTTCTGGAACACACTCCAGCCACAACATGCACCGCCCTTTGCCTAATAGAAGATCTTCCCCTTTTGGTTCTCATTGAGATGTTAAAACTTCCTTCATCAAGAAAGTAGATGTTTTTTCCATCTTCCTTAGCAATGAGATCAAGGATTTTGCCTTTCTTGAAGAGAGTAGGAATCATTGCGCCTTGCAGGAATTAAAGAACCTCCCTAGCGTTCTAATTCTGTCCAAATTTCCTTGCAAAAATCGTTGCAATTTTTTTGCCAATCAGTTTAAAAATTATATATATATATATATATGAAGAATATGAAGATTTCTTTGTTTCTTTGTATTAGACTCAATACAGCTATTTTGTATTGAATCCAATACAAAATTTTTTGAATTTCATGCCGATCCTCCCACCGGCACCAACGTCACCGGGAAACCCCGCAGATCTTGCGTCTCTGCAGTTCGCGATTGGAGCAGGAAGAAGACAGACGTGTCCCCAGGACCTGCGGGATCCAGCAGGACGCTGATCTTAATTTTGGTTATGGTTGTACGATTACAACCCAAAACCATTGCTATCTGGGAGGCATCACTTCCATTCAGATAACTGTCTACCACTCTTTGACGTTCTGCATTACTTAATTCTCTGGCCATAAGGCTAAGTACAATACTAAATATAAAGCTAATACCTTTGAAGATAAAAAGCTGAATAATATGGTTATCATAAAACTTAGTATGAATCCCTGAAATAAAGATATTTCATTTTAAAATTATATCAAGTAAAAAACATAATTGACAAATTATCAGTTTGTTTTTATATTTTTTTTAATAATGTTTCTTGAGCAAAATATTTATGGTAAAAATAGAGTTACATTTCATTTTATATTAAATTTATTGATTTATAGATAATTAGGGGGTTTAATTTTTTTTGTAAAGTTTGAATGCAAAAAGTGTAAAGATAAAATGAGAAACCCTGTATATACAAAGGGAGTCAGAGTCGAAGAGTCGGGGGTACCAGAAACTGAGGAGTCGGAGTCAAAGGTTTTATCTACCGAATCCACAGTTCTAAATTTCCTGCCGTGCCTCCCGCACAAACTGACATCACCAGGAAATCCCTGAGAACGTCTCATCAGTCGCCAGGGAGAAGATCAGAGAAGGACAAAGCCTGGAGACCTTGACAGACAAGCAGGATTCCAGAAGACGACAAAGAAACAAGGTAAGTGGGGATTTTTAGTGCTTTTAGCGACCTCGAGTGCGACTCGGGATTACCGCTTTTTGCAAGTAAAATCCACCCCCGACCCCCGAGTCACACTCGGGAATACCACTACGAGGGTTAACATGTAAGTCATTTAGAGTATATTTTCATATGTGGTTTGACTAAAACCTGCTTTACATATGAGATGATCTATTGTGGATAACTAGATGTATGGGAAGCACAGTGGCTCAGGGGTTAGCACTCTTGCCTTTGCAGCGCTGGGTCCAAGGTTCGAATGCCGGCCAGAGCACTATCTGCATGGAGTTTAGAGGTTCTCTCTGTGTTTGCGTGGGTTTCCTCCCACATACCAAAAACACGAAGTTAATTGTCTGTCCCCTCTGACAGACAGTGTCATGACTATGGACAGCGCTGTGTAATATGATGGCGCTATATAAATACTGTGTAATAATAATAATAATAATGTCACAAAACTTAATATCATACAGCTGGTGTTTAAAGACCACTATAGGATGGCAAGCACTCCCCAAGTTTCAGACATGTTTTGGTTAGCAAGGTGTCTCTGTTAAGAGTTGGTTTTGCTGGAATCTGGGGGAGAGGGTGTTTGTTTTTTGTTTTTTAAAAAAATTGGTAAATCTGGCTGTAGTGAGTGTTGAAAGTACTCCTGGTAACGAGTGGCTGTAGAGTGAGATGTAGTGACCAAATTTGATTACCGTAAAACAAAACAAAAATTATTATAAAGCCATTACATTATAGGTAATTAATTTAAAACACAGCCAGATTTGCATTTTTTTTTTTGTTAAATAAAGCAACTATCTAAATACAGTCACAACTGCTGCGATCAAGAAAAATTTGGCCAATGACAAAAAGTAGGTAAACCTTCAAGTTTGTGACAGGAACAAAGTTCAAGGAAAGTGGGACTTTTTAGGCATCAAATGTACGTGAAACGTTTGAAAAAATAATTTGAGGAACAAAGCAATTCGATTTTAAATTTTACCAATCCTTAACACGTTTTGCAGGACTGGCCTGCTTCATCAGGTATATGTCAATGGTCTGAGTGTAAGGATATAAACACAAGTGAAATGAACTATGACATTAGGAATATATACTGGCCAATAATGAGAAAAACATACTAATACACATACAGCATGGTCACTAAAGCAAACCTGAATCATTGCCAAGCAGTAATGGGTAGATGGAACAGAGTTCCCAGGCTAATAATAATTCTAAAAATAATATTGTAATATGGGATTTTAGAGTTAGACAAAAATAAAATAATTTGAAAAATCCAGATCTTTTGGTAATGATCAGAAAAAGAAAATATAGAAGAAATGAAAAATGCTGGTAAATAATTTCCAACGTGCCCGCCAAAAAGAATATTTAGACAGTGTTTGCCCAAGAAATTTTTTTTAGCCGGGTTAGGGAAGCTGTAGCTGGGTGGTCAAAAAGTGGGCGGGGCAAGACAAGAAATTTTGTGCTGCCAGTTTTTTTTACCATAGATATCCAGTAACCCTTTTTTATTGTGTCAGTTTTCTACCTTTCCCCTATAATTTGTTCCAACTTTCTAATACCCGTCTCTTAATATGTCCAATTTTTCTATGATTTTTTAAAAAAAAATTTGTATTATACCCAAACTGTCCGGTGCCGTGTATTGTGATTCAGTTTTTAAACTTATGTTAAAAAAAGGGATAGCCACTGTGGTATTAGGTCTAGTTTCAGAGCATCATGCCTGTGAATACATGATAGCAGACAAAGGGCAGGATTGCTGGTGCCCCCCTCCCATCAATGGTGCGTAGTGAAGATTGATGTTAGAAGGAAAGGAGTAGTTGGCATTACTTTCCAGATCCTGGGCCCAGGTTCATTTGAAGATAAAACAACCTCTGCAGGTCACTGCAATTAAAACAAATTCACTTTTAATTTATTGAAAATCCCCTTGTCACTAGTGTCACTCCCACTGTCCCGATTGGTAACAAGTTTAGTGCTTTTTTTTCCCTCTCGTGATACTTCTTACTCTTCAGCATCACCACTGTCACCCCCATTACCCACAGATGCAAGGGAATGGGGGGGGGGGGGGGGTCAGCTCAGTTCATCAGCAGAGTGACTTCCCACCTGAATGGAAGGTTTATTTAGTTATTCGAGTCACCAAGCACAACTGAAGAGAGTGACCACGTAGATTATGGTGCAAATAGGCTCCAGAGATGGGGGATCACAACAAAGTTTGGAGTGACAGCAGGCTCCAAAGGTGGGGGTGACAATGCTAATTAGGGTAACAAGATGCTCAACAGATGAGGGTAGATGGGAGTCACAATGGGCTCCACAGATGGGGGTGACGATGAGAATTAGTATACCAATGGTGAATATGGTGACAGCAAGGTTTACAGACGTGAAGGAGAAGGATTATGATACTGTGAAGGGGTTGGATATGGCTATTGGATGGGGGGGCCTGATGTTTTGTGGAGGTGGACTTGATCTGTATCTATGACATCATCACCAACTGATCAGAGAAGACATGCCGACTGATTGGAGAGCCTCGGTGAGGAGCAATGAGGAAGTGCTGTGATCAGAGTCAGGAGTGGATGGGCAAGGCATTTTCCCACACACAAAATGGCCGCTTCTATACATATAAATGAATGTTTTATTTTTCATGCAAACTGACACAGCCAGCCAGGTATGTTGACCTGCTTCTGAAAAAACCTAGCTGTTAAGCTTCTAAAAAAGAAAAAAGGAAAAAGGGAAAGCTTCTTTTCAGGCAAAAAAACATGTCGTTATAGAGGTTTGTAAGTTTATGAAGACGTTTAGACAGCAAAAACGACCCTAAAAGCTGCATAAAGCTTCTGAACAAACATAAAAGCCTAAAGCCTGCACCAAATATAGACCTATCCATTTTCATTTAAACTATTTTTTACACAGCTTTTTAAAGCATTTGTAGGCTGTACATGTAAGAACATGCCGTAAGAGGGACTGACATTCTAGTGAGAATAGATATCTAATATTATGTCTAATGTTAGAGTTTAGGTCTGCTTTAACGCGGCCATGTAAGCCCTGACAAAGTTTATGGGAAAGCCAAAGCATACTGTCAACAGGGGAAGACAGCCTAAGAAGAATGTGAACAACTTTAAGTGACTTACCAAGAAAAGGAGGACACTATTTTAAATCATGTGAACAATTTTGCAACCAATGTTCTAGACTTTTTAATTCTGCACTATGATTTTCTAGCCTAGGAAAGCTCTACTCAGATAATATAAAAATTACCACCTGACCCCGTGTTTTTTTACTATATTCTCTGTGTACACATAATAAATATTCAGTAACCTTCTGCAAGTTCTGATTTGTTCCACCCAAGTTCCAGATGACATATGGTATAATAATCTTGTATGATCAATACGTGGAGATTATCTCCTTTTAATGTTTTCATCTCAACTAACGACATCACTACACAAACACCCCATATTGGGCACCCCTTTAAAATGAGTTCCAAAACATTTTCATTCTTTAAAGATGCATGCAGACAGCAGGGTGTATATCCTGCTTCTCTCTTTCTATATCGTGCTTCTCCCTTTCTCACAAATGCTAAGTGGCCTTTTACTACTCTTGTACATGAAACTGAACACCTAGATTTGAGATCTGCGGTACTATACAACTAACATAGTACATTTTTAACCCCTTTTGTCTTTGTCTTCCTATTGGTCCGATGTAGCAAAACTTATCCATTTTTATCGGTGGTTATAGTGTTGAACTTGAAAAGGACGTAGCTGGAATGGCATCTAATGATGTGTTAAAGATCTGCATAGCAGCCTGAAGAGCTCATGCCCTTTGACCATCACTCACTGGCTCCATAAAGTCAATGATATTAGGCAAATGGAAGATTTGGTGTGCGTGAGGGATAGGAACCCTGAGGAAAATAAACAAACATGTTTTTTTTGGGTGAAGTTTACCTAAACTGTTGAATATAGGATAGATCGCTTCCTATAAAACAAGACTTTACTGCAAGTTCACCCAATCATACCTCTGAATAAAATGAACAAAAATACAACTCTCAGTCATTTTTCTACCCTCTACTCCCTTTTCCATTTCCATTCGTCATCCTAAACATTTCCATAGAAAACACACTTGACACCCAGTTTTCTTACATATATGGTCTATCCTATACATACACTGAAGTAACATTTAATGTACACATTGTTACTGGTTGTTATTATTGTAATATTTGTGTCTATCTTTGTTGATGAGTGTATTGATAATCTGATTTTAATATTGTACTGGTATAACCTGGTTATAGAAATAAAAAAAAGGAAAGTATGTCAAAAAGAGGGGAGCAGACCAGGAGTAGAGGGCTAGAATAAATAATTCTAGATGCAGCATTCATGAAAGAATGAAGAGAAGTGGGATACCAGAGAAGGGAATGGGGGAGTAGTCCACTGGAGAGATAAGAGCAGGTACCAAGAGTTTGTGGTCTCTGGGGACATGAACTGACTTATTTTGGAGATACTGCACAGGTGGAAGTGGCATTACAAAAAAATGTCCTGAATGTGGGGAGTGAAGGACAGTGCAAAATTAAAGCGGATACCAAGACAATGTCTGAGTAGTGAGCCAAAAAAACATGTAAAAAGCAGTTGGAAAGATGTCAAGGGGAGAATTTGAAGTGGGGGGGGGGGGGGACAGAGGTGATGGATGAGTTTTGGTTTTTCCAAATGGAGTTTCAGAAACTTGTCAGCCATTCATGGTCAGATGCTAGACAAGAGGGTCCAAAACACGGGAGACAAATCAGGGTAGGACAGCTACATTCGAGTGGATAATTGACTCGAAACCTATATGACAAACTTTATTTCAACATCAATTAAGCAGATAAAAGGTCTGAAGGGGATTCCAGATGTCTTGTTTGCACTGAGGATTGAGGATTTTGCTGTGAACCTTACAACATAGAGATAAAGCAGCTCTCTATGCAGGTGAAACAGACCATCTTTAGGCTGTGAAAAACATCCATCTATGAAATTACAAGAATGTTAGGAGTGCCAAATCTACAGTAAGGTACATTCTGAGAAAAAAAAATGCACTGGTGAACTGAAGCCACGCAAAAAGCCTGAATGTTCATGGAAGACGCTGCGTAATACGTTGCCGCTATATAAATTCTGTTTAATAATAATAAAGACTACTGTAGTAGAATTTTGCAGGATCAATTCCATAGTTACATAGTAAGTCAGGTTGAAAATATACATAAGTCCATCAAGTTAAAAAAACTAGGGAAATAAACATATCCCAGATATAAAACCCCATGGACATAGTTGATCCAGAGGAAGGCAAAAAAACCCTTGTACAGGGGGAAAAAAATTCCTTCCGGATTCCATAAGGCAATGGGGTGTTCCCTGGATCAACAGTCTCTGTTATCTTTATTTTAAACCCTTATTAACCAGGTATATTCTGTGCTTCTAGAAAAGCATCCAGCTTTTTCTTAAGGCAATCTATATTAGTTGCTGAAACTACTTCCATGAGGGAGCCTTTTCCACATTTTCACAGAAGAATCCCTTCATTATCCAGGGCTTAAACTTCTTTTCTTCCAGACGCAGAGTGCCCTCCTATTCTTTGTAAAGATCTTAAGGTAATTGTTAGGAAGCGAGTTCTCTATGTTGACCATTTATATAAAGGGTGATCATATCCACTCTTACATGTCTCTTCTCAAGGGACAAGAGATTCAGTTCAGCTAACCTCTTTTCATAGAGGAGTTCCTCAATTCCTTTTTAGTTGCCCTTCTCTGCACTCTCTCAAACTCCACAATACCCTTTTTGTGAACTGGTTCCCCAAAACTGGACTGCATACTCCAGATGAGGTCTTACCAATGATTTGTACAGGGGCAGGAGAATGTCTCGATCTCTGCAGTCTATGCCTTTTTTAATACAAGAAAGTACTTTGCTAGCTTTAGATAATGCAGCTTGCCATTGCATGCTATTAAGTCTTTGATCTACTAGAATCCCCAGATCCTCTTCTTTCAGAGTCACCCAAATGTATTCCCCCTAGACAGAATGAAGCATGCATGTTGTTAGCCCCCAAGTGCATAACTTGACATTTCTCAATATTAAATGTCATTTGCCACTTGGCTGTCCAATCAAACAGTACATCCAGGACTGCTTTTAGATTATAGACATCCTATATGTATTTAACTTCCCTCGCGGTCTAATTAAGTAAGTAGGTATTTTTACGCCAAAAGCGGTACATTGTTTTGCATGGAAATATATTTTACATGGTAGGCCTAAAATTCCTAGGCATAACTCGCTGAAAAATGTCCAATATTTAATAATAAACTTTAAATTACAAAAAAAAAACAATAATCTGTTAAAACAAGCCTGCATAAAAATACTGAAAGCTGTAAAATAATACAGTACAGTACTGTACAGTAGCATGTATAAAATATTTATATTTTTACTTTGTATTGGATTCAATACAGTTATTTTGTATTAAATCCAATACAAAATATTTTAAATTTCCCGTCGCGTCTCCCACTGTCTATTGGGTACTGTGTCAAATTCTTTAGCGAAGTCCAAGTACACTATATGGACTGCTACTCCACTGTCTACCTGTTTACTTACTTCCTAAAAAGGAGAATATATTTGTTTGACAACTTGTCTTTCCTAAATTCATGCTGTCTATCACTTATAATATTTTCTAGCAGAAACTCCTCCATGTGGTTCTTTATCAAACACTCTGGGACCTTTCCAACTATGGACATTAAACTTACCAGTGTGTAGTTACTTGGTAATGACTTTGCTGTCCTTTTGAAGGTAGGAACCACATTGGCCCTACGCTAATCCATGCCAGTGAATAAAGCGTCTCTATAAAATAGAAGCAATGGCTTTGAAATAACTAAGCTCAGCTCTTTGGGGACATGTGGATGTAATCCATCAGGTCCTGGTGCTTTGTCAACCTTAATTTTACCCAACTGTTTCAATCATATCAATTTTAAGCCATTGTGGCTCATTTAAGACAGTGACATTGCTATTAGTAATTTGGACTATAGCTCTGACACTTTTTGTATACACAAAAACAAAGTAAATCTGCCTTTTCTTTATCCCCAGTTATCAACCCAAAAACATCCTTTAAAGGGGCCTACATGCTCTGATCTGATCTTTTTGCTATTGATATATTTTAAAAAATGGCTTCATTTCCTGCCTTACTTTTTATACTTTCCTTTGCAATCTGTCTTTCATTTTCAAGTTTTGCAGATTTTATCTTTTCACATCTTTTGGTATATTCTGTAAAGTTTTCAAATTATGAAGGCAAGCCTTCATTTTTATGTTTTTGTACTGTGTTCTTTGAGGACAATATTCTCTCCCAGTCCAAGTCACAGAGAGCTGCCCTTAATATTAGAAAATTTGCTCTCTTAAAATTAAATGTTTTTATTTTTCCTGATTTTGGTTCCTGTGTACAGCTTACATTAAATGAAATCATATTATGGTTATAAGCTCTGCACTGTTAGAAAAAAATACGTCCAGCAGAGTATCATTTCTAGTTGGGGCTTCTATAAACTGTACCATAAAATGACCTTGTATTTAATTCATTAATTTCCTGCCTTTTGCTGTAACCTTCACTATTACTGTGCCATTACTCCAGTCAAAGTCAGGGTAGTTAGAACTCCTATTAATAAAACATTGCCAGCTTTTGCAGCCTTTTCTATCTGTGCTAGTAGTGGATTCTTTATTTCTTCCTTAACATGGGGGGGATGGGGGGGTGTATTTTACATCCTCATATTCAACTCCACCCATAATGTCTCAACCTCATCACTTGCTCCATTAACAACTTCTTTCACATTCACTTTCAGATCACCTCCCACATACAGACACCATCACCTTTTCGTTTGACTTTTCACGAAAGAGAGAAAAAACAAAAATGTTAACAGCCCAGTTGTGTGAAGAACAAAGCCAGGATTGAGCAATACCAATTAAGTCATAATGCTATTCCATTCATTAAGGCTTCCAACTTCCCTTTTTTGTTTGCCAGACTTCTAGCATTGGTGAACAGGCTCTTTAAATCATTGCAACATTTACCAGCAGTGTTAGCCAAATCCCTTTGTTTTTCAGTACAATTAGTACTATGCAATCCAATGTCTGCGTGTAACATGGGAAACGCCCTATATTTATCTATAACCCTCCCCCAGTGACTGACCTGTCTGACCTTTCTGCCACCCCTTTTAACTGTGAACTTTATGAGGATGTATAACCCAAACCCTTCTCTTTTACACCAGGACTTACACCATGTGTTTAGCTGTCTAACCTCTGCCTCGTGTTACACATGGCATAGGCAATATTCCAGAAAATATAACTAGAGATGAGCCAATTTTTCAAAAATTCGATTTAGTCGGTTCTCTGAATTTTTCGAAAAGATTCGCTTCGATCCGAATTTTTTTGCGGCAAATCGCGTTAAAAACAGCTATTTCTAGTTATTTTGCAGTTGCCGTGCAGTACTTCTACTAGGTATTCTTAGATAGAGAAACTATCCTAAATGGGGACAAGTCCCCATTCATCACCTGTAATTTCTGGACATTGTAGTGGAACTGCAGAGGACTGCAGTTCAGTTTCCCACGTGACGTCACATTGTGAAACTGAACTGCAGATGACCTCGGCAGTTTTACTACGATCTTAGGGCACTACACAGGATGAATGGGGACTTGTCCCCATTATCCCCTTTAGTGCCCCGTATTCTTAGATAGAGAAAGTCCATCTAAGAATCCAAAGCAGAGCATGCGATTGCTGTTGCAGCGCTGCACCATGTATTCTTAGAGTTTCACTATCTTTGGGCAAGTCTCCATTCATCCCCTGTAGTGCCCAGAAATCGTAGTGGAATCTCTAAAGTCCTCACACGTGTAGCCACCATTTCACGAAAAATTGCAATTCATTAGCACAAATCGCGAGAAAATTCGGATTCGGAACGAAAATTTTTCCTGAAATTAGGATCGAATTACACTTTGTCAGCTTCGATTTGCTCATCTCTAAATCTAACTTTGGAGGTACTTTCCTTCAACTTGAAACCTAGTTCGTTAAACTGCTTTTTAAGCATCCTCCAGCTTCCATTTATCCTGTCATTGGTTCCAACATTGACCAAGACATCTGAGTCATGCCCATGCCCAGTACTCGATCCACCACATGCTGAACCCTGGCACCAGGTAGACAGGAAACAATTTGGTTGAGGAGATGCGGGCAACAAACTATTTTATTAGTCTTCAATCCCCCATGAGAACCAATTGTCTATGCATTCCTGCATTGCCTTCCCCACCCTTACTAGATGGGCTGCTCTCCTGGGGTAGCAATAACATTTAGGGTTGCCACCACTGGGTCTGCCACCTGCACCTGCCACCTCACAAGGCTTGGAACATCCAAACATGGAACATGGTGAAGAAAAACCCTTTCATAAAATCCAGCCAAGTAAAGAACACTTGCTAGGAGGTAGGCATATCAATATCGAAGTCTACTATAAAAAGACAACTTTTCATTTAAAAAAAAAAAAAAATCTCCACAGTGTCTAAGTGAGGAGTGCATAGATTTGGTCTGATAAAAAAGAAGAGTCTTTTCAGTTCAAAACAATACAATAGGGTTGGTATACATTTGTTTATACCTAGGTCCATAAGTATATGTTGCAAGCTTGCAGAGATACAAAGATTTTAATTAGGTTCTAAAAAATACCAACATGTTTCGCAATACTTGCTTCTTCAGGGGATGTATTTAAGTAATGTATCTGTTAAATTCATTGGACTAAGGATGAAAATTGGGTGAAAATCAGTAGAACTATATCAAACAACACTTTTCTTTGGAAGAGCCACTTCAACAGAGGTTTATTGTCCCACTTATTTAGATTATGGGGGATTTTTGATTTCTGGTGGAGCCCAATCACTGACTGCAGAATAAAATCTGCAACAAAACTCCAATAGTTGTTGGTCTGCAACAGAGGTACTAGAAAAACTAAGTCTTTTAAATAGTTTTCTGGCTGTTGAGAGAGCGGACAGGTCTCTAAAATATGTTCACTCGAACAACAGTGAATATATTTGTTTGGGAGCCTATGTATAAATGAATGCATGACAACAATCTTGTTGTATTAGTTGTTCCTCACTGTATATGAGATTAAATAAAAATTTGGTATTTACTGACACTACTTTGTTATAAAGTAAAAAGACCCCTCTCTTTGGATACACCAAATCTAAGTTTATCCACTACTTGCTTTCTTGTAATCATACCAAAAGGGTGCTTCCCTACCATATTACTAGGGGATTCTCTATGCTTCTTCTTGAACGCTAAAATTAAGAATAACAAAAAAGTTTACAGAAGGCTTGGAACAGCTCAAGATCCAACTTTATCTGTAAAACATGGCAGAGGCAGTGCACTGGCTTGGGCATGAAAGGCTGCTAGTGGTATCACCAGTGTGTATTGATGATGTGAGAGGACAGAAGCAGCCAGATGAATTCTGATGTGTACAGAGACATATTGTATGCTCAAATCCAGCCAGGTTAATTGGGTGGCACGTTACAAAACAGATGATTTGTTACAAAACGTTACAAAACAGACAATTACCCAAAACATACAGCGAAAGCAATCCAGGAGTTTATTGAAGCAAAGAAATTGCTGTATAATAACCTATTCAGTCAAACAATTAAGCACACATTTCACTTGCTGAAGACCAAAATTCAAAAAGAAAGACCCACAAACAGCAACTGAAACCCATTGCAGTAAGTAAAGGCTTGGCAAAGCAATATAAATGAGGAAACCCTGTGTCTGGTCCATGATTTAAAGACTTTAGAAAGTTATTGCCTGCAAAGCATTTTCAATGAATAAAAATGACCATGTTATTTTTAACTACATTAATTGGTCCAATTACTTTTGAGGTCCTGAAATGAGGGAATTGTGTATAAAAAAATACTCCAGCGCCCATAGCTTCCAACTGTCTCATTTATTGCAGGGTACCAATTTCTGGGAGCATCACTCCAGTGTAGAGACAATGTGGGGATACACACAAAAGGGTGGCTTACAGATTTCAAATACGCTACACACCCACACAGCGCCAGCTACGTTGTGGGGGAAGAGATCCTAACTGGGTGCAGGCATGTGTTTTTTTCCCAAATATGAGTGGGCTGCACAATTTTTGCCCACCCCCCTTTCTTTTAGGGAAAACCAGATTCCTGAGGACTTTATATGGATAGGAAATGGGGGCACAGGGTCACTGCCCCATTTCCTATCCAGGAAAGTCCCAAGCTTATTGAAGGGTTTGATTTCAAGACCAGGGGAATTCATGACATTTTTTTTTACCTATGTGATCAAGTGGAGGGATAGACAGGCTTTTATAGGCAAAATTAAATATTTTATTTTAATGTTATACATTATATTCCTATACCATATATAGATCAACTAGCTAATGGTATGCAAGCAATCAAAGTCTGTGATTACATAGACTTATTTTTACATTTCAAGTAAAAATATCAACTTTTTGAAAAGGACTCAAGTTCCTGACGCATTTCGCCCTTAGAATTCTTCAGGGGAGGATTGAGATTGAAGTTTAACTTAAATAATAAAGATTTTTATAGTCCCAGTGATACAGAGTTGATAAAACCATCTGCAAGACTTCCACGCTAAATGATCCCAATGAGGGAAAAAAGGGGAGATTATGTATGGTAACCTAACTGAAATATGGCATCATTAAGTCATTGAGATCAGATGAGTTCACCCGATTCAAATACAAGTAAAGGAGACATGTATAGATTTAGCTTCAGGTATATTTTAGGGTGTTAGAGGAGTGAGGGAATAGGTTTACACTGCACAGTATCACTGTCAGCCCAAGTGCTGATTACTGATTTACTGGATTACCATACCATACCATACCATACCATATGGGGATTTGGATCAGTTTCAGGTGAAAGTAGACAACATGCGAGGTGTGAGCAGCAAGCCGCTCTTGTCTTCCCTCATTGGGATCATTTGGCGTGGAAGTCTTGCAGATGTTTTTATCAACTCTGTATCACTGGGACTATATAAATCTTTATTGTTCAAGTTAAACTTCAATCTCAATCCTCCCCTGAAGAAGCCTAAGGGCGAAATGCGTCGGGGACTTAAGTCCTTTTCAAAAAACTGAAGTTGATATTTTTACTTGAAATGTGAAAATAAGTGTATGTAATCACAGACTTTGATTGCTTGTATATTATTACCTAGTTGATCTATGTATAGTATAGGAATATACTGTATAACATTACAAAAATTAATATTTCCTTTTTAAAAAAATTCTGCCTATAAAAGCCTGTCTATCCCTCCACTTGATCACATAATTATCTCTTCCAGGCTAGGCAACCTAAAACACTATCCTTGATGATTAGATTATTAATTTAATCCATATTTAGGATCAAAAACAATTTTTTACCTAGTTAAAAAAATAGTAATTTTCCTGAATGAAATTGCATTATGACAAACTTATCTATTTTAGGTGTGTGAGTAAAGGAATTTGGTGCAATGTAAAACCTTACCGATGAGTGTTAATAAGGTAAAGGAAAATCATCCAATTTTTTGCCAAACTTTTTGTAGGATCCATTGATTGGTTAGCTAATATGGAACTGTGACTTAAAATTAGACGACTGCCCTTGTTGGTCCAATTTATTATAAAAGAATCACCAACAGAACAAAAGTTTATTGAATATTTCTTAAAGATGCAGTAATTTTAAATTCAGGGTTTACTGTGTTATTAGGTGTTAATATAATATCCTATATGGACTTTAGTCAAAGGTGTCTATATTGCTTCAGTCACACCTCGGACATGCCCCTCCCACTTGACCACGTCCACTGCTAATGTCCCTTTTTGGCACTTTCCAATTTGGGAGGTATGAGTTCCTAAAGATTTTATACAATATTTTTTGTTTGACCCATTGAAGCCAAACATTTGCACTTTAACTGCATCTCATTCGTTTAATTTCAAATCCATTGGGATGATGGACAATATAATGGAAAATGAATCTGTGTCTTTTTAATGAACAAATTGGTATTTGGGAAGGAAAAGGAAAAACTTATGTAAAAAGTATTTCCAAAATTAAAAACTACAGTTCCAGGACATCTACTTATATCACTGTGTTGGAAGGTTAAGTTTACCTTTTTCTGATGTTGTGTATTTGTTTCTGTATAAAGTTAAGTGGTGAAATATTAAGGCCTATATGCCTTGCAGAACTATGGTGATAATTTAAATCTCGTGCAACTAAACATTTAATACTGACCTGTGGAACTGTGCTGGTAAGGGAAGCAATGCCCCGTGAAATGCTTACTAGTGAATACTCCTAAATGTTAGTATCACTAAGTTAACATTTTTTTTCCTTTAGCACTTCATTGTTGATTCCCATTTGAGCCTTTAGAAGCTGTTCTGAAAACTATTTTTTTTTCTATAGATATGATAAAACAAAATACATTTTGTACTTTAAAGAACCTGAGGCCCATTGTCAATTGTTTGCATAGATGAAGGTGGGGCAATGTCTGCCAGACACTGGTATATGATTACTAATTTACGTAATGAGATTATCTCCTTCATTTCTTTCACAGAAAACAAAGAATCCCTAACATTAATTTAGAAATGCCTTAGACAGGTGTATCATAGGTAACAGCATCATCTCTGTTGGACACTAGGTGGTTGGAGGGATGTGCGGAATGTTGAATAAGTATTATGAAGTTACTTCCTAAGATTCCAGATAGTAGAGGGAATGTTGCATAATCGATTATAAATAGAAATTACTAAATTTACTAAATTTACGAAATTACGAGGTTTAGGCTGACTATTTCTATGTAAAGTGCTGAGCTGATAAAGCGTACCTATACTCACAAAATCAACTTTTTTTTTCAACAAAAAAACATCAGATGTCTAAGACAAATTTTTTTCAGCAAGGTTGGATGGAAGCCTTAGCCAGGTTGTCAAAAAGTGGGCAGACAAGACAATTTAGCACATTCTATAACCCCTATAATTCTGTCACCTTTTTACTATGCCACTATGCTTTGTTCCAACTTTCTAAGGCCCGCCACAATATATGTCACATTTTGCCTTCATCTTTGTATATTTCAACTGTCCTGTACCTGTGTATTGTGACCCAAATTCCATGTGTCCCAAGTTTTGTAAAGAGTGTAATCAATGTAGTTTAACAAGCAGGGCTTTGTTCGCATTAGGAGTACATATTGTGGCATTTACTGCTCTTGAGTGCCCACTGGCAATCACTAGGCACCCAGTAAAAGGCAGTAACTGCTAGTCTTTTCCAGGCATTTGTAAGTGGCTGCAAACAACTAGCAAAGCAGTCTTTTTTATTTTTTTTTTATTGGAACTGCTTTAGAAGTGACAAGCGGGGCTATGGAGACGACTGGGGCAGTAAAGCCACCGAAAACACAAACATTAGCAAATCTGGTAAAGTGATAGGGTTAATGAAAATGACTGTTGACTCCTATAGGCTCAATTTACATCCTAGTCTCAACCTCTGATGGCGTCTGGTTAGACCAAATGTGCAAGGTGGAGCCTAGGTTGTATGGCGGGACTACGTACTTACGTTACACGCTTTTGGAGTTAGCGTTACTGGGAGGTTTGGCATGCACATCCATGAATGCTTTGTTTTTTGTTTTAACAATTTTTGAATTGTTTTAAATTTCGGGATTGTAATATTTCTGAATGCACAAAAATAAAGATTTTACGTAGATACCGGTGTTGTGTGTATAACCACTGCTCTTTAGTGGGAAACAGATGGGCAACGCTCTGAAAATGTAAGAGCAGACTTGAGGAAAGACCAGCAGCTTGACAGCTCTCCAGGCAGAGAAATGGGAGTGAAAATATAAAAAACATGGCTCTCCCCAGCAGGCATCTCACTCTACGCAAAGCCCTGCATGAACAAATGTCTGATGACCCTCAAACTCAGGTACTGCTTTATATGACACAGATAGAAACATTTGCTTGTGGGAATACTGAATTGATTGGTGTAATAACTAATTTCTGTAACTTTCTGTAGAATATATTTTATATACCATATATACCTGTGTAAAAGCCGACTTTTTCAGCACCCAAAATGTGCTGAAAAAGTCACCCTCGGCTTATACTCCACTCAGGTGCATGGGTCTCTCCCTCGATTAAGATGCGGGTGTTGCCGATGAGACGGTGCCGCCTAACGTCAGTAAATGGGGCGTGGCTTGTGCGGGACACGCACAAGCTGCGCCCACTTTACAACACCACAACGCACAGGCTCTGTACGGAGCACGTACTGAATCCGGGTTGTTGGTCTATAACAGCTTGATAGACTTGTCCTCGATAGGCTGTGTTATAATGAGCTCAGACCCTCCGCATGTTCTATGAATTTGTTATAGAGAGAAGTGCATAAAGGTATATTGCAATGTATTATGTGTAACAAATTGCAAGGTAAGAGAAAACAATTTGTATGATCAAATGAACAATGTAACCACAAAAAAAAAAAAAAAAAGAAAAAAAAAAACTAAAAAATGAACTGCACACATTTTCCCACACAGATAACACAGTGGTTTCAGGGCTCACATATGGCTGTGTATCAGAGCGGTGTTAATGCTAATAGTGAGTAGGTGTTGCATTCCCTATAATGCAGCAGTACACACATCATATTGACACACTATACCACCACTATAACAAACTGCACTTAGAACTGGTTTTGCAGCACAATTCTGTTGACTTAAATAAAGGTGTTTGGCAAGCGTTAGCTGCCCTACCCATGTATTTCTATACATAGAAAATGATTCTACCCCAAATTTACCCCCATCGGCTCCATATGGAAACAATCGTTTGAAATGTTTACTCTAAGCACAATTGGCCCTGCTAGTAATATTGAAATAAATATTTAAAATCATATACCCCACTGATGCCTCAATTAATGTAAATTTTATTGGTATTTATTTTGAATATTTAAACTTGCCAGTAGCTGCAGAATACCCCCCCCCCCCCCCCAGCTTATTCTCGAGTCAGTCACTTTTTCCTGATTTCCAAAGTAGAAATAGGTACCTCAGCTTATACTCGGATCGACTTATACTCAAGTATATACGGTAATGCCATTACAATTTCACTTCTTAAATGAGTAGATTATAAAATAAGTACCTTTTCAGCATCTTGTTCAAATAATCGCAGTTGAAAACACTGGTCCAATTTCAACTTTCGCTGTTGCCAAACTTGATGTAGATGGTGCCTTGTTGAATGAAGCCTGTCCAACATAGTAGAAACTTTGGGTAAAAAATTCTGAAGGTCAGCATTGCCAGAACTTGAATTTTTCTTTGGAAAACTTTCACTATTCTGAATTCTTTGGAGAAGGAGCTGTCCTTCATTATCAAGATCTTCAATTGGTGCCTTTGTGACCCTTTTTTTTAACTGGGAATGTGTTTCAATCATGCTCCTGGCACCGTCTAAGTCTTGTGGCAGTTCTTTATTAGCAAGCATTTCCTGGAGCTCCTCTAAACGTGAAAGCATGTGGGTAGCATTGTTTATAAAATCTTCATATGCCACTCTAATTTCAATCCATTCTTCATGGTTATACTCCAAGCAGCCATCAAATTCAGGAGTTAGCTGGGAAGGATCAACAACTTTGGTAAGGCCTTCTAGAGACACCAAGCTAGTCTGTAAAAAGAAAAAAGAAAAATTAGTTCAGTAAACCTAATGTACCTAAATAAATAACTCAGTTATTTAGTCAGTATGTTAAAACTTGGAGGAAAACACTGAGCAATAAAAGAACAAAAAAATAGTGATATATAAAATTTTATTGAGGCCTTGGATATTAGATATCCATTGTTATACATTAGAAAGTCACACTTGCAATGGCAACTTTCAGACACCAACAGCAAAGCAAAAGTTTATCAAGAGGGTTATTTATGGAGTGCCCACTTTTCATTATTAGGTTGCAGAAATCACCAAAATCAAACAAAAAATTGCTAAAACTATCTAGGAGTAAGCATTGTTTCCAATCCAGAATACAGTCACATTGTTTTTGTGGGTCTCCAAATGATTAAACTAACCTATAGGTATCACTTTCAGGCATTTTCAGGGATTACTAGAAATAACTACCTACCTCAAATTTTATCTCACCACTATTAATCTGAAATTCATCCAGAAAAATTGTGTAAATATAATATTACCAGGTAGTTGAAGGTTAAAATTATTAAGGTATTACTCCTTAATCTGAATATTTATCTAAAAATTTTACAAGAAGCAGCCAAACATTTCATACAAAAAAGTGCCATGTGCATGAAACCAAATTTCTCTCCCTTTAAATGCAGTGCCTTTTTTGCACTATAAAAAGAAAAGGTGTATTATTATTAATAAACAGGATTTATATAGCGCCAACATATTACGCAGCACTGTACATTAAATCTTAACCCATTCCCACAGCGCACTAAGGAGTGAAAAATGTTAACGTATGCTTAATTGTAGTATAAAGAGGGCACTTGAGTGGTGCATATTCCCACTGTTACTGAAAAAGCTCACTGGTTGAGATCAGTCATTAATGCACAAATCCCAATCCTGTAATCAACATGATCGCAAACCATGGTATTCACGAGGGTTGTTCAAAAAAAATCACCTGCAGTTGTTACTGAACAATGCACACTGGTATGTACAGTGACAGTCCAGTCAAACCATTTGTTGCAATATAAATAAAACGTCAGGCTTGCATCTTGTAATAAAATATTGTACCAGTTAAGAATTGATTTTTTTTTTTTATGTGTACAGACACTACAGACAATATAGACACTATTGCTCCCTCTTAATGAGACAAATTAGGTTTGCAAGATACAACAAATGAGAAAGTATTGCATCTAGTTTATACATAGTGATTTTCTCTGTAAATCATAAGCGCCTCATATCAGCATTTAAGTGTAACTAAGGTCATAGTTAAAAAATGATATATATGACAATATTAAAACAGTAGGGCACCATGTATAAAAACGTTTTGTTTCTCCTTAGTAGTAGCCAGTAGATCGTATTTTATGCCCACATGTTCAGTGCCTGGTACTTTGATCCAACTTCCATGTGCCCCACATTTTGTTAAGAGTGTGATCCCTTATAGCAGTGTAATCAGTGTGGTGTAACAAGTTAAGTTTAGTTCACATTAGCAGTAAAAAGTTTACAGTTCCCAAGTAAATACTGGCAACTACTCGGCACCTGGGATTTAAAACAGATGGCTTTTTAGGCCTAGTTTTTCAAGCAGCAGTGGTTACTAGCATGAGGAAACAGTAAATGCAACCTTACTTCCAGCAAAATTTCAGCCTAACATCAGATGTAGCCCCTAGGGCTATATCAAGTTACAGCATATCTTTCATGAAAAGAAAAGAAAAAAAATAAATAAAAAAAGTCAAAATTTGGCTCAGCTTCCCTCTTTCCGGCGCTCACCATTCCATCCAGTACCACCATTTTCTTTCTTATGGGTTCTTCCACATGTCACCCGACTTGCACTACCCAGGCGCAAGATTGGGTCATGTGCCTTCCTTACAAAAAATGTAAAAAGAAAATACTGCTCTTACTGCGTGAGATCGAGGGTTTAAGTGACCCTTTGTTATATAAATGTTAAAATGTGGTGATGATTTAGGAGCATCATGCATTTGAACATGTGATAGCAGATGAGCCCATGCCAGAGAAATTGGGGTTCAAGTGTTAGAAGTGGACAGTAATGTGTAACAGCGCAGAACAATTTGACTGACATCATGTGTAGTGTAGTAATGAAACTTTAGGGATTAGTTTTACACCCTGCCATTTAAAAAAATATGGGGTTCAAGGTAGAAAAGTGGACAGTTATGTGTAACAGGGAAGGTTTTGATAGGAAGAGTTTAAATTCTAATGATGCCATGCTAATGAAATTTTAGACAAGTTTAGCCACAAGTGTCCCCCACTTGCAACAGCATTTTCAGTTTGCTATACCTCCGTTTCACAGAAATTGGGGTTCAAAGAAGAGAAGCAGACAGAGTAGCATAGTATGACAAGTTATGATTTTGTGAAAAGTAGGAATAAATTTGGGGGCCCCACCCCAATGCTCTTTGCTATGTAAGTGGCCCAAGGGGTCCCCAATTAGCATTATAAATTCCAGTCCCCTAGGCGCACTTGCTTTTGAAACAGCATACCACAATGTTCTTGTGATCCCCATATCTTGAAATTCTTTAGATCTATTAGGTAATAGTTATGGGTGTACCCTATGCACCCAGAAAATGTTAGTTTTTAGGAGATATATAGGTTTAAGCACAGCGAGATGTTAAGCTGCAGAATAGGGCAAGCAGCCTTTTTACATATATACAGCTATCTTACTGTGCTGCCGATGACATCAATGTACACGCCCACCCGAATCAATTTCTCAAGCAAAAATCTTCAAAAAGGTAAAAAAAAATTATAATCTCCTGTACATCACCTAAACTATCATCTGCTGTAAAATGTATTTTTTAATATTTAGTTAATGTAGGCATCTTTCAAAATAAAAAATGAATTGTTCAACATCTTAGTTCTCTTTAGTCACAAACATTTTTACAAGGGAATACCGTATTTTTCGCTTTATAGGCACCTAGCTTTAAAGGAGGAAAAAAGGGGTGTAATGGGGGGGGGGGGCACGGCGTTTCCTTTTTTTTTTTTACAAAGAATTCTTTGGTGGTCCACGGCTCTGGCTTTGAATTGCAGGCTCCCGCCACTTTCCCATTGAAGGCTCAGACCTGTGATGGGAGAGTTGGCGGGTTCTGGCATCAAGATCTCACTTTGGGGTGTAGTGGGGTGGGCACATACCGTTCCCCCTCTTTTCTTACGACTACACCCCTGACCAGTACTATACTATGCAGTTCACCTTGCACTGTGAAATAATCCTACTCCTCGTACACCAGCAGCAAGAGAGCTGTGTCTGTGTCCCTGCTGCTGTCATTATCCCCAATGTATGAACCTGAAATTATAAATTTATAGAAGTTTAAATTAGGTTTATCAGCTGTCCGGGTCCTCAGTGTACACTGAAAATTTTAAGTTTCTACAACAATCTGTGTGGGAGATATGAAGGTTTGTACATTGGGATAATGACAGCTGCACGGCTGACAGTTCTCATGCTGCTGCAGCTACTGCTGGTATACGAAGGGTAGGATTAGGTCACAGTACAAGGTGGGCAGGAAGCAGCACAGCTGATCTCCGAGGTCTATAGGGCACACCCACACTTGGACTGTGAAATATTAGTACCCTTCGTTTACCAACAGCAGCTGCAGCAGCAAGAGATCTGTGTCTGTCTGTGCTGCTGTCATTATCCTAATGTATAAACCTTCATATAAACGTGGTGCACCTCCGCCACTCGGTGGCCACTGGAGGTCTGTGAAAAGGTCTGTAAATCATATAGAGCGAAAAAAAAAAGGTACGTTGTCAGCAGGAGAGTAACTCCTATTCAATAAACCAACATCACTATGGGCTTTATTTATAGAACTGGGACTCTGACAGTCCCTCAGGCATTCCCTTGTGGGAAAAAATTGCTGTCATTAAAACACATGGACTTGAAAGATTCCCATGAGGGAATGTCATATTTAATGTTTTAAAAATGGAACCCAATCTCTCAGAAGTGGAAGGTCCACTGTAGTTACAGCAGCAGACTTTAAAGTAAAATAATACTGGTGCATGATTTACTTGACAAAATTTGCATACTGAAAAAGTGTA
Organism: Pyxicephalus adspersus; assembly: GCF_032062135.1. Lineage (NCBI taxonomy): Eukaryota > Metazoa > Chordata > Amphibia > Anura > Pyxicephalidae > Pyxicephalus > Pyxicephalus adspersus. Next base: position 83,649,324 of record NC_092862.1, on the reverse strand, counting down.
CAGATTCACCCAAGTAAGATTCAGTTGGATTTTCCCAGCAATTCTAGGCAAAAATTGTCTAATGCATTGTATTACATTCACTATGTGAATATGGTTAGTTTGCCAGAATAAATCTAAGCATTAGTAGCAGCAGACTTTTTGGGGGGCTTATTAAAATATTGATATTTATATTGATGTATTTAGACACCCTGCCCCATAATTCATTAAAATCATTGCTCGAAAGGGGCTTGTGCAGTGAGGTAGGAGGTTCCTGTGCTCTCCTTTTCTTCTCAATGTGTCAATACTGGAAAGATGCCTACAGATATTGATAAACCCTGGAAAGTAAATATTGGTTAAAAATTGTTCCAAAAATTTTCTAATATCAGCTGTTTATTTTACCAACATGTACTGACAAACTGGATAGGGGTCTACAGGACACCAGTTCTGAGGGGTGTCAAAATCTGGCCCGCAACGTCCTTTTTTTTTTGGCCCCCAAAGGAATCCTAAATATAAATTGCAGCTAGCCCGCCGCTGTATTGAAGTAGCGCCGCTACTACAATTTCCGGCATCATTCGCATCTATAGACCAGTGGCCTCTCTGCCTATGCATGGCCTTGCATTGGACTGTTTTAAAGATGCAAGTAATGCCCGGAATTGTAGTAGCGGCATCACTCGCGTGTACAGACCAGTGGCCTCTCTCTGCCTATGCGTTGCCCCGCATTGGACTGTTTTATAGTTGCAGGGAACTGAAGTAGCAGGGCTAATTCAGTGAGGAGGGAGTTCTAGCCACTCATAATATTAAGCCCCGAATTGGACTGTTTCTTGATGCAAGGAATTGTAGTAGCGGTGCTACTGTCTAAGTTTTTAATTTTGGCCCACTGTGTATTTCAGTTTGACACCCCTGGTCTAAGTGATAAATACAGCGTTGACATGCTAAGAAGCAATTTGTGGATATTCAGAAAGCATCCGGAGCTTACCACATGGATCCAGGAGATATCATGTGGGAGTTTGCAAACTTTTATCATTTTTTTTTAAAAAACATTCTTTATTTACCAGTTTTCATAATTATAGGGAAATAGAGGGAGGAAAAGGTAGTACAAAAAAGAGAACATACATAAAATTACACAGCAGTACAATTACAAAAAAAAGAGGGGGGGGTGGGTGGACAAGAAGAATAGGAGACAACCGAGGTAGAATTAAGCAGTGTATATATAAACCAAACAGGAGCAACATATGGTGCCCAAAGGGCAAGGAGAAGGAGCAGAAACAATACCAATATGCCTCGAAGCAACCGAAGTGTGATTGCATAACAAAAACAAATTATACATATGTAAGTACAGTTTAGCAACCACACTATTCTAGATCCTATAGAAAGTGTGACAGTTCGGTCTGAGTGTAATTCATCTGCTGTACCCATAGGACATACACAGGATCAGACCAGCTGTGGCTAAAAGTGTGCAGGCGTGCCTTTGGGTTAATGACATAACACATGTATAGGCAGTGTGAAGTAGGATAGGAAGGACAGTGAGTAACGAGTGCAGAGTAAAGTCAAGGTACGGGCTTTAAATTCCCATGAATATTAAGACGTAGTGAGAGGATTGTACATTAGATTTATCAGATCACAGCGTGCCCAGTTGACGACTGTATTCCATGGTAGTGGTGAATTTAGACCAGTAGAACCACATGTTTTTTATATTATTTTTAATCTTACTATACTAATTACACTATTCTTGACATTTTCTGTCAGCTGTCCCCTTAAGGTCCTTATTTACCTCTCCTTAAAAAATTCTCTGTTGATGAAAAAACTGCTGGCATTACTTTTCCAAATAATAAACCCCCAGAACTAATTCCAAAAGAGCAAGGAAAAATTTTTTTCTAAAAAAGTGGGATTTTTAGGGTGTATATAAACAATTTCCATCTTTAAATGTATTAGTAGAATCTTCCAAACACTTTTATTCCTATCACTACAACTGATTAAAAACCCATAATGCATTTAAAAACATTGTTTCTTTTTGGAGTATAATAATTTGATATTCATTGCTTTTACACTTTAACTGTCCATTTTCCTTGCTCTTTTGGAATTTGTATGCATCAGGGATGTGGTGTATTGAAGGAGAAATTGTCCCTTTATGTAGATCCTCTTTATGTTAAACCCCCAGGACTGGATATTTTCCCGGCAAAGTGGTATAAAACATATCCTAAGACTGCTGGCAAGAGGATAGGTAACTTACAGAAATACTGGATATACATGAGTGTAGTCGCACAAAGAATGGGATTTGGGCCTGTCAAGTTGAAATAAAATTGTTTACTGTAAGTCAAACCAACTGCCACCATTCAATTTCCTCAAAATGAAAACCTATAAAACTTGTTTTAGTGGACACATATACAAATACAATAGATTACTGCACATTTTCTTTTTGTAAAAGAGCTGAGTGAAGAGAAACCAACTATTCTTATTACATATTCATGTGCCCTACTGGCATACTTGTGTTGGTATGTGCATGGGGTGGATGGGTATATTTATTTATAAATTAAAAAAAAAAAAAAAAGGTTTTTAAAGGACCGAGCAAGGAGGTGGTGACAGGTTTCATTTATGGAGATCGCAAATGCCCCTACCCTTTACCTGGCAAATCCCCCGATAGATTTTTTTTTAAAAAAAGCAAAAATAAACAAAAAACAAACTACACTTACCTCAAATTCAAATTTTGAACTTCCAAAATTAGTTCTTTGCTTCTGCCAAAAGTTATCTGGCTTTATTATTAGAGCAACATGAATACAACAAGGAAAGGATTCTTGTAAAATCTTCAGTAATGGTTTAATAGAATCCCATTTAGAGCCACGCATATCTACAATCACTGTGAATCCCCTTTTGCAAACCTCCTCACTGCAAAAAAAAAAAAAAAAAATGAACAAAAAATTAAAACACAAAAAGCCAAACATAATTAAAAATTATCAATATTTGTTTTAGGCAAATCACCATCCCTTCACTAGCCCAAGGTATATCCAATGCCACAAAAAAAATGAAAGCACAGATTGCATGTATGGGAAATTAAAAATAATCAACTTCTAGGGTCATTTTAGTCCCACAGTGAGCCAAAGCGTTTTGCCGCAGTAGCAAACCAAACCAAAAGTAAACCCCAGATAGATCACAATTGAGGTGTATCAAAAAAAATTAAGAAAAAAAAAAATAAAAACCTCAAAATCATGAGGTGGAGTGTGCACAAATTATCAAATGTACTATCAAAAGCATTATTTTGCAGATTACAGCTTGATTAACCCTTTTATTGCTCAACATCTTTGCCAGGTAAACTTGCAAAAACTTTATGCATCAATAACTTTTTGTGCTGTCATATCAGTGTTCACACCTAGCACTAGAGAAGATTGCCACCGATGTTAAAAAAAAATACCAGAATGGTGGTGTCCTACACTCCTAATGTTTTGTGCAAGTAACTTTTTAAGTTAAAGCAGATTTAAACTCACATTTTCAACTTGGGCTTACGGATAATATAAACCCTTGTTATACTGATCTATCTGGGTTTTAGTTTTGTTTAAACCTTCTAAAAACTGTCAAAATAAATTATATGTTTTGAAAAACTTTGTTTCAACTATCTAATGCCGATGGCTTAGTGTGACCCATTTTTCCATTGTCTATATATTGTGTCCCAAATGTCCACTGTCCCAGCTTTGATCCAGCTTCCTAGTGTCCCATATTTTGTAAAGTGTGTAAACAGTAGTAGTGTAATAGTGCAAATAAAGTACAATACCAATTTAGGCTTAGTTCATATTAGTGGTTAACAAAAAACCTCTGGCATTTACTGTTTCAGAGTGCTTACTGGCAACCGCTAGCCATCCAGGAATGGTAACAAGTGGTAGAAAAGCAAAGCACTGCACTCCTGAATGTAAGTTTTTTGTTTTTTAATTGATGGATGGAATTATAACACAGAGGAGGATGACAACAGGCTCCTTGGATGGGACGGGTGGCAATGTGGATAAGGGGTGACAATGTTCCTTTGCTGTGAGGATGATACTGCTGAGTAGTCTGATATGGGGGTCTAATCTGTGTTTTGTGATTGTGGCCCTGATCTGTAGTTAACAGATATGACATCAGCATCATTCAATCACAGAACACAACACACTTTTTGACTAGCTAGAAAGCCTGCGTGGGGAACTCGAGCAGTGAGAGAGGGGTGTTGGTAGAGAGGAAGGTCAGGAGAGGATGGCAAGGTCAACCTGTCTCACACACACACACACACACACACACACACACACACACACACACACACACACACACAGGATGGCCACTTCCATATGCAATGAATGAATACCTTATATACCCGAGTATAAACCGACTTTTTCATCACCCAAAATGTGCTGAAAAAGTCACCCTCGGCTTATACTCCAGTCATCACCCGATAATGACAATGTCATCAGGCTGAGGCAGAAATACGCTGGCTGCAAAAGCCGGAAAGAGGACAGGGGCCAAATTGAAAAACACAAAGACATCAGAAAAACCCTCTTACCTTGTTCCATTGTCGTCCCCCGGCGTCCTGCTGGTCCTCGCAGTTCCTCCCGACACGTCTTCCTTCTTCTGCCTTCAGCCGCCAAATACAGAGACGATCTCCGGGGTTTCCCGGTGACGTCGGTGCAGGCAGGAGGAACAGCAGGAAATTCAAATAATTTTCTATTGGATTCAATACAAAATAGCTGTATTGAGTGCAATACAAAGAAATCTTTATATATTATATATGTCACTGTACAGTTATATTACGTTTTCCCTTTTTTTTTTTTTTTTAACAGATTTTTGTGTTTTATCATTTAAAGTTTATTATTAAATTTAATAAATATAGGAGATATTATTAAATATTGGACATAGTTATGCCTAAGAATTATAAGCCTACAATATAAAATAAATTTCCAGCAAAAAAATGTACCACTTTTTGCGTGGAAATACGGACAGAATTAGAACGCTGGGGGGGCTACAGTGGCTGAATGCAGTACGGCTTTGTACCGCTTTCAGCCACTTTTTCCGGACAGAATCATACCACCAGGGAGGTTGAAGATTTAGTGGTTAGGTACAATAAGTAGTATACCTACCTAACAACTAAATTCTCACTATGGTATTTGTTTACTGTATTATGGTTGGTATGACCGTATTATGCAATTTTATCGGTATTTATTTTTAATATTGAAACTTGCCAGTAGCTGCAGCATTTCCCACCTTCGGCGTATACTCGGCTCAATTTTTCCTGTTTTCCAAGGTAAAATATAGGTACCTCAGCTTATACGCAGTTCGACTTATACTCGAGTATATACGCCTTTTAGCTGGGTGCACCACCCCGCACTTTTCAGTAACCACTCAGATGTTATTGGGTGGTTACTGAAAAGTTGGATAACAATATAGGGGCTGCCACCCACCTAAAGCTTTTCCCCACCTAGCCTAAAACAAAATTCTGGGGAGAGTCCTGTAAATGTTTTATTTTAATTATTGCATTTTGACACAATCTCTGCTTCTGGAAGGAGTGACATCCCCGTGCAGGTGAGAATAGATATCGGATATTAAGTCTGGTGTTAAGAGTTTATGTCAACTTTAAGGTGGGGTTTTTAGCAGATATATAGGATACCTACAACAGATTTCCATTTGAGTTGGAAGCAAGTGGCTGGGGATGACAAGTTCTGCTGCACCAGATGGGAATACATAGCTAGAGTGCCATGATGCAAATATTGGCCAGCAGCAAAGCAGATGTTTCCAGGACAGCATGGAAAAAAGAAGTACGAAAAAATGTGCCTCCATACAATAATATAAAAGACAGAAATGGGAAAATAGATAGATAACAAAAAGCAGTGAGCCATGTGTTTTAGCATAGAAGGAAGGAACATATAATCTGCTTTGTTTTAATATTTTAGGGTGATGAACTTCAGGAAATGGACAAGGGCAAACCAGATGCAATCATGTAGACGAGAAGCCGAGATATGAACATAAAGGCCACCAAAGTTTATTTCCTGATGAAGGCTGATGTAGAGTGGACTTTTCCCATAAATATTCTAATGGTTTAAAAGGACAATGAACTACCTTCTGAAATTTTCCTTCCATTTATTTTAAATATAAATGGACTGCCAAGGACATTTTGCTAAACCTGCTCAACAGGAATAAAAATGTTTCCCAACAGAACACAGCAGGGTTAAAAGAAGAGTTAATATTTGTTGGATAAACTTTTTTTAGTGTTTTTTTCGTAAATATGAAAATTATTTAACTTTCTCCATGTGGTGCATTTTTACCGATTATGGTAGCTTATCATCCACCAACAAGTTAAATGTTACTTGGGTTACAGACTTTTTAATCAGTAATGGTATAATGAACAAATGTAACCTTTCTGCTTCTACAGTTGTGTCCTAGGAACTGTTTGGCCAAGAAATGGCAGGGTAAAACCACTGTCTATGTATTTTTCTCCAACTGTGTATGATTGTGGAAAATTCCATTGACTTTCTGTCCGAGACACAAAAAAAATAGTAAATCTCCAAAATTTAGCAGAAATCCCCTTAAAAACTTGTCCCTAAAATGGTTGAGACACACAGACACACACAAGAAAGCTTGTAAGAAAAATGCCAATTAGAGCAACATCAGCTTTAATTTGAAAAATATATCTAACCTAGGTATGCAAGCAAGATACGATATGAGTCTTCTGAGATCCTCTTGTCTTATTCTGTCATGGTTGGTTCGAGCTGGAAATGTTAAAATTGGGCCTCCTCGTTTATCTCTGCCTCCTGGAAAAAAAATTTTTGAGGGTAAAATTAAATCCGGAATTACACTTACCAGTAGCCAAGAATCTTCCATTGCACACTACTTCGACAGGCTGAACCTGACTGCTGTGAAAAATATTTTCTTGACATTACCCAATAAGTTGGGGCCTATTTAAACCAAGCACTCTGTGCCACAGGTTATACAGCAGTGTTGAAAATAATCTGATGATACAATACAAATCACGATAAAGAAGTTATGATGCAAAATATTATAATTCTGTTGGCAAGGTGATATACTGCTTTTAACCTCATATTAAGAGAACTATCATGGTATACATGGAAGACTCCAATTTGTCATATGTATAAATATCTAAGTAAAATGTAAATTTTTTATGCAATCATTAGAACAAAAAGGACTTGTATCACTGTTACACAAACATTACTACTTTTTTTGCAATACACTGAGCATTAGGCAAATATCAGGAATTAACACTTGCTTATTTTAGAACCTGCTTTAAGGGTACACTTAGATCTTTGAGCTGAAGTAAAGTGTTGGTTTTAGTCAGCCCATTAATGGGATGGATAAGAAACACCCCAAAGCACAAAAAAGAAAATGCAACTTTTTGGTGGTTCATATGCCTGCTCTGAGGGGAGTCATTAGGAAATAATGCCTTAATGGTCTTAAGTCTTAATGGGCCCTAAAAGTTCAAATACAGTTTTAAAAGTAACATTACATATTGTCTCCATAATTTCCAACACCAATGCACTCTTAATTTACTCTGCATCATTTCTGAACAAAATAGTTAACATTTGTTGAAGGGAAAAAGAAAAATCAAATTGCAGGATGAAAATCAAACAAGCAAATGAATTGCACTCCAATATGCTACCTGACCAACACTTACAATCATGTAAGAGGCCCTAAAGGTAATATAGAAATACATTTTGTAAATTAAGTATTTGCCAAAAAAAAGGTGGTTATCGATTAAAAAAAAAAAAAAAAGAGTAGAAGTTTAGGTCTAGTTCCTGATTTTGCGGTTTACTTAATTCTAAAGCACCAAGGAACGTAAATCAGGAATTATTATACTGCACTTACTAAAGAAAAACAAAAAGAAACTTAAGTTTGAAATAGAGAAATGATCAAATTTTGTATCCACTTAATTGAGTGGATAAATCCAAAACCAACCATTACTAGCTTTAGCATAATAATCTGTCCAATGTCTAGGAACTCAAGAGTTGCTGCATAGTTACAAGTATTGTAAAAAATTTGCAAAGGATACTTTCAATGCAGAAAGATAAAAAATTATTTTGGCCACCAACCTTCAAACTGTAGACATAGTAAAGTCAGTGTCACTTCAGTGTGTATTCAGAATAGCAGTGTGTTTAAAAAAAAATTAAAACTCAAAATTCTTATAGCAGCATTTATTTTCATACACACAAAAGCGTTGGGAACATTGCATAATCTATTCCAAACCAAAATATTAATAAATTTGTATTAAATTTGTGTTTTTCCTTTATAAAAAGTGAAGAAAAAAGAAAATTGGGCTGCATGTGTCTGCATTCTTCTTTACAAACTCAAACATTCACTGTATAAACTGAAAAAAAAATGTTTCAAGATTCAAGAATCACTTAACTAATCTTTAGTTTTATAACTACTTTTTCTAAGAACTGCTGCACATCTGTGTTGCATGGAGTCAATCAACTACTGGCACCTGTGAACATGTATTCAAGCCAAGGATGATTGGACTACATTCCACAATTCTTCTGCATTTCTTGGTTTTTGAGGTCAACCCACAAGTTTTCAATTAGATGAAGGTCTAGGCATTTGGCTGGGCACCCCATAATGTCAATCTTGTGGGTCTGGAAGCAAAATGTTGCTTGTCTACTAGAGTGTTGGAGAGGCATTTCCTCTTTCCATAAGGCAACATGACCTCTACAAGTCCATAGCATGCCCAACACAATAGTATGAGAAACGTCCTCATATCTTGATGCGGTCTTTAGTGTGTACTGTGGTTTGAATTCAGTGTTTAGAGCAGCAAACGAGAGAGGAGCTCCACAGCATAACTTTAGTTTAAGTTGTGCTGGGGAAATCCAATGCTCCTCAATTCCCTCCATACAATAGATGAATGGAAAATTGACTGGCTGGCAGACACCTCAAATAGGAAAGCAAGGTAGTATTTTTTGCAGATCAGGGATTACCAGGCTGCCTAAATCTCTAGGGGTGCATAGCACTTTCCCAGCTAACCTATGTCATCTAAATGCCTAAATAAAGTTTAGAAAATACATATGAAGTAGTTTCTCTATACACTCTTTTTTTAATGCTAGCACAATTTATGACCTAGGTTTATACTACGTCAAAGCAGGTTTCCTCCATTAACCTGTTACAAATAAGCACCTGTGGAATTCTAGTCCTGATATTATTGAATAAACACAAACGTCCTGCTTGTTTTTAAAAGGAAACAAAATGCCTAATGAACTGGCTACAAATCGTTAATGTGCTGTGGGCAACAGTAGCTGAACTAAAGTAGTCATCTAAAAAAACAGACTGCAAAAAAAGATCAGTGTTTATGATACAAACCACTTTGAATTTCTTAGACACTGATGTTTTATTGTCTGCAATGCAATTCCTTGCAATATAAATAGAGAAAAGATTGACTAGCTATTAACAAATTACCAAAATATCTTCTGTGTGATAAAGGCCCCTGCTTGAGGCCACTGTTGTGTTATATCCACATTTGACAAGCACACCACTTGCAATTACTAAAGTATAGTATGTATGCATAGGTCTGAACTGCAGTAATAATGTGATCTAATCACTGATTACCATTCTGTACAATACAAAAAACAAGAAAACCCCATATAGGTTAAAGGTGGTTAAGAAGTAAAAGGTTATTTGCTGTTTAAAATATCAGACCTAAATCGAACAAGAGGCTTTGGTGAAAACTATGTTCATTTGATGAATATTGGACCTACATTTGGACATTTTGGACCAAGCAGGGCAATCGAGAGGGAAATATTGCTGTGAAGCATACACCTAGGTTGATATGAAATCAATTAGGAAAAAACTAAACAGAAGTAAAAGGAAATAAGATGCAATCAAAAAAAAACTATAAACATTCTAAAACCTTTGACATAAAAAGGGTTAAAAAAAAATATTGGGGGGGGGGGGGGGGAGTGAATGATGCAAATAGAACAAAACAGCTTACACTGCCACCTCTGTTTCAAAGTAGGAAAGGTAGAATAAGGCTGTCCACCTTAAAAAGACAAAAAGTATGAAATACAGAAGCTATTCTATTGTTTTTCAACCAAATGGCTAAAATTAGGATTCTTTAAAGTTCTGTCTTTAATGCTTTGCAGGAGCAACCTTTACCTTTCTACCATACACAATGCTACAAAGCACTGACAAGTTCCTCTACAGAGTGTCAAGAAGTTTTTTCCCTTAGTAGAATGTAACTAGTCAGCCTGCTTTACGTCTCCAATGGGATTTCACCAGAACTGCCCATATATGCTAAAATGTACACAAATTTACAAGTATGCAGAAAAGCTTAAAGAAGGGGAAGTCATTAAACAAAGGCTCAATGATGAAGGCTCCAGGGCTTAACAAAATGTCAGCACCAGCAGGGAAAAGAGTAGCAGAGATTTGACAGAGAACACATGTAGCTTATTAAAAAAAATACAGACGGTCACAGCAACCAAACAGAATCATCTGTTAAAAGAACATTCCATCCAAAAAGTGATTTAACTTCAAAAATACTAAAAAAAAAAGTGTAACAAATGATGAGGAGTACAACGTTTTCACTGCCCAAGGGTACCCGACAGCCATTTGCATTAGGTTGGAACTCAATCACAGAAGATGTGTGTCAAAGCTTGGATACCCCTGCAGACAAGGAGATAAAAAAAAAAAAAGGAAGGGAAGCTAAGGAAAGAGGAAGAAGATACAAAGTGAGGAGTCAAAGTGCCGAGACAACAGGAAAGGGAGAGGGGCAACATCAAACTACAGAATCTTTGTTGCTTAAGAGTTTTAGCTGCAACACTACAAAATTTAAAAATATAAGGATCAAAAAATGTCTTTAGTTAGATACTATTGGTAAGATACTAAGATACTTTGTGTTTAACATGAGAAACAGATGGCATAGCAGATCTCCAAACTTTGCCCAATACCGTATTTTTCCGCAATATAAGACGCATTAGGTTTAGAGGAGAAAAACAAGAAAAAAAAAAATATTCTGAACCAGTACTATACTATGCAGTTCACCTTGCATTGTGAAATAATCCTACCCCTCGTACACCAGCAGCATGAGAGCTGTGTCTTTGCCCTGCTGCCGGTCATTATCCCCAATGTAAAAAAATGAACTTAAAAGTTTATATAAATTTAAATTAAATGTATTATCAGCTCTCAGGGTCCCCTGTGTACCCTGAAAATTTCACGTTTGCACAACAATCGTTGAGGAAGATATGAAGGTTTATACATTGGGATAATGACAGCAGCATGAACACAGACACAGATCTCATGCTGCTGCAGCTGGTATACAGAGGGTAGGATAATTTCACTGTACAAGGTGGGCAGGGAGCAGCACAGCTGATCTCTGAGGTCTATAGGACATGCCCATTCTCGGGAGCATAAACTGAAGCAAAATGCCATTGAAAAAAAAAGATAGGAAATATGAAGACACTGCACACACCCAATCAGCTGATAATTCTGCTTTAGGAATGCGTACTATCTTATAGGACACCAACCTTCACACACATACACACGTGGTGCAGCTGCAACCTCTGCCACCTGGTGGCTTCTGAAGGTACTGCACCTGGGCGCCAATATTCGGTCCAAAAGACGCGTAGACATTTCCCCCACATTTTTTGGGGAAAAATTGCGTCTTACAGAGAGAAAAACAAGGTACTTGTTTGGCTGCAGTAATATAAAAAAAAAACAAGCTGCTATAGCAGATGACCTAGCAATCAAAAGAGCCACTTAAGGATCTTTAGGTCTCCAAAACTTTGTATATTATTTGAAACACCACAATCGAAGATCTACGTATTTTGGGGCATGCCCACCAAATATGGTGAACCATAAGCTGATGGAACAAACCATGTATGTCTAGGAGACCCCATATCTTAGTCCGAAGCTTGTAGATGGATTTTATTGCCATTCAAATAGAACATATAGCGGTGGACTCCCAAATTTGTTGCCATCTATCAGGGTAAAGGGATTCGGCTAGGTCCTCTCCCGAGAGGTATTAAGGAAAGCTAGGGCCTTGACCAGCAATTAGGAATATATTTACCAATTCTATACTGCCCTTCGAATCTGTTAAAAGCAAGTATACATGTTCAAAAGGGGTGAGGAAGAATACATTGTGTGGTATCTTTGATGCAACTTGATAAAACCTTATCACTTAGAGGAATCTAAATAACTCAAAAAAAAGAAAATCTTGAGTTAGGATCATAGAGCTTGAAAGGTGGACATATTGTAGATTCTTGTACTTATACTAGATTTATATACACCATTAACCTCCCTAGCGGTAACCCTGAGAGTGACTCGGGGTAGAAAAAAAGTTGCTATAAGTGGTAACCCCGAGTCACCCAGCATTCCTCTGGATCAATGTCTATGGTGTTTTTATCTGGGATATGTTTATTTCTGTAGTGGTTAAACTGGATGGACTTATGTATTATTTTAAACATGACTAATTATGTAGCTATGTAAATATTGGGTTTTATATACCTGCATAGGTATGTCTTAAGCTTTAAAATTCCCTCTTTCAAACAGACTTCTTACTCTTATGCTGAATTCATTAAGCTTTAGGATTTTTTTGGCTGGCTGGTGTGTACCCCAGATAAAAATCAAGAACAAGCGCTGAAGTACACACAGATGATGAGAAAGCATAGAAAAATGAAAAAGTAGTTTAGGAAGGAAGTCATTATAAGCTCAGTTTAAGTAGCACAGCCATGACATTTTGTATCTCTTCCACATCAAACAGTCAAGCTTATTTATTAAGGGGTGGAAAGGTATCCCTGAATCAAAGGTGCCATACAAGCAATGAGATATTACCCTAAAAAGGGCAGTTTGGTAGAAGCTCAATGGAAAGAAACTGAGCTGAGTTACCATAATAGAAGGGAGATTGATATTTAGTGCCTGACACAGAGTGATTGATGTGCTGGACAGACACATTGCTAAGGAGGTTAGCACCGTGAAGAGGTTTGTAAATTGTGAATCATTATAACCAGAGGTTTAATGGCTGATGCGAACAATGAGAGATGAAATGGGACAGCATTGTCAGTTTCCACAAGATTTCCTGAAGGGGAATGAAAATCTAGATGACACAAAAAAGCTCTAGGTTCAGAATAAGGGGCTCAAACAGAACCCATAAAGTGGGAGCTAAATCCCATGTTCCAGTAGGTTCCAGCAGGTAGTAAGCCCAGAGTACTGTGTCAAATGCTTTTTTGATATCCAAGGCTAGAGGAAACATTGGACATAGCAGATTAAGTGAAGTAGGCATCTAACATTTTCCTTGCTTGCCACTGAGGGATAAAGCTGAACTGGTCTTTCCCAATTAGTGTCTAAATGTAATGTTGTTAAACCTTGTATCTAAAATTTACCTGCCCCTAACATAAAACGTAAAAATTAGTCAGATAATGGGACAATTATCAGAAATTTAGTATGATGAGCCAAGAATCAGTACAGACATGGGATTTTTTTTAAACCTGACTGATATAAAAGCCAATATTAAATCCCAGTGTGGCTGGAGCCAACCCGCTTCCGATGGAAAGAATGTAAATCAGTGTAGAGTTGGAAAAGATGTTAATGAAACTAGGTAAGATTCAAGAGCAGATATGAGTCTTGTACTATGTTAAGGAGTAGTAAAATAGACTCAGGATCCAAAGTGACTACTTTGTGTCTGTTCCATAAAGTTTCAGAGGACAAAGCAAGAATTGTGCCTAAGTATGAATCAAGAAAATCTTTAACTTGTCAGAACGGGGTAACTAAGAAAAAAGCATTAAGTGTCCCCCCTCAATTGGAAGGCTTCTGGCACAGAGATGAAAGGGAGGTGACTAAAGCATCATGGTCAGACTACAGGATAGGAAGAATGGTACAGGACTGGACAAACCAGAAGGTTGACTGAGGGGACAAAAACATGGTTCATGCATGAGAATCCCATGTGGATGGGAATAATGAGTATAGTCGAGTTTGATCAAGATGAGCTCTCACCAAAAAGTTCTGTGTAAACAAGAAATGCAGAAAAAATGTTCAGGTCCTATATGTCCCCAAAGGAAGACAAAACAGGTAAATGCAAATAGGTGGATCGTAACACACAGCATGGATATTGAGAGCATTCCAACTGCCTGCAAAAAATAAAGGACAGTAAAAAAGGGAAATGGCAAAATTTAACAAAAAAAGTCCCAAGAAACACTGATAGTAGACAAGGGGAATAGAAAAAGAAACAAACCAATCAGGATTTGCTGACATGTTGACAGACATTATGGCTTCCAAGCCGACAGTCTTCCTGGGATGACAGCCAAACACAAACATGGGGAGAAAGTGTGGAAGTACAAATACTATCAACCTTTGGGATTGTAAAAGTATCCAAGAAAAAGAAAGCAGAAGGCTATGGCTATATACTTTAAGCATCAATAAAATTTTGTGAGGTTTTAACACATATAACCCATATTGATGGTAAATTTAATTTAGTTTAGTTTATGGTGTTACTTTTCAATTTTTAAACAGTATGTATCTTTTCTAGTGTTTTTATATTCAGCCACTATGCTGCTTAAAGAAGGTGTAAAGGGGTGTTGTGGGAGGGCACTTTTATCTGCGCTGCCTATATATAATTTTTTTTTTGTTTAATATGCATATAGAGATTTAAAAAAAAAGCATAAAGGTAAACAACAAAAAAAAAAAAAGATCATAAACATAATATTGTTATCCAATAAACACCGCTAAACTTATACAAAAGGGATTTAACATGCCTGCAATTAGCAATAACATAACATCACATAGAAGTAACAATCAACATAGGCTATACTTTTAAACTGCCTAAGTATATAAGGATGTTGTAAACCAAGATATGTGGCACAGAAGAGTTGGTATATGGGAAAAGACCTTCCAAATGCCCAAAATACTTACAAACATCCAGAAAAGTCTTGTTCATGTCAATGGTGGGTTTATGGATTTATTTTTATATTTGTGCAGTGCATAATGGGGTGATGTAAGAGGCCAGAAGTAGATAGCCATGACCAATGCCCAGTCTGCACCAGAAAGAAGGAGGAAGCCCAGATGTGTGGGACCTACTGGACTCTGACAGATCAAGGGAGTTTGAATAGTAAAAGATAAGTTTTGGTGTTTTTTTTTTCTTTTTTGATGAAAGTTCCACTTTAATTGCAGGCCACACCAGTATTTTCTTCACCTTAAAATCAGCTTGGCAAATATTACACATTAATATTACAAATAAGGCAAAACTTACCAGACAGGTATGCAACTTTTTCTTTTAAAATAGGTAATACTTCCACTGCTTTTAAAACATCATTTCTTTGAAGTCCTAAAAGAATAAAAGAAAAAAGGCTAATGCAACCCTTCTTAAGGAAAATTAATACTCAAACACTCACACAAATATGGTAGGAGCTGTGAAAAACCAAGCCTAATTCAAAAAAACTCATGATTGTGAATAATAAAGAAAGAATGGGTTAATTATATGACTAAATCTGTTGTAGTGACACCATCAACAAGCGCAGAGGAACAGAGTGGTGAATGGCCAGGAAACAGGTGAAGCTTTTTGCAATGAGAAAGCAGGCCAATTTTGTGAGGTTCATCACTGAAGGGTAAGTGAAATGTGACTTGTGATCATATGTGTCTCAGAATGTACTGAGGTATATAACAGGGTATACTCGGCATACTAGAGTACATGGAATTTAGAGGAATATATATTGCAGCAAATTAAATTTTTTTTTAGTTTTTTGATGTTTTCCAAACGGAAAAAAATAGCAAGCATGAGAAACTAAGTAACTTTTAACTAATCAAAGATGAGTGGCTCAGATCAATAACCTTAAAATGGCAAGTCTTGTGGGCTGTTCCAGTATGTAGAGCATAGCAACCATTAAGAGTGGTCCAAAATCCCTCCTTCTTGGAAGGCATAACTGATGTAAATGGCACAGAAGTTTAACTACATAAAAAGCACTGCAAAAAAATAAAAAAAACACAGAACACACAAATCCTGCAATCTAGATGTAGATGAAGCTTCTAATCTTAAAGCTCAGCTGAACTCACTTTATATAAACACACAATATATATAAATATATATATATATATATATATATATATATATATATATATATATATATATAGACACATACATACACACAATGTGGAAGATTAGAATCAAAAGCACTCGCTGTGGAGTAGTATCACAGGCTTGAATTCAATTTCAGGATGCTCTGTCCACTTTAATTTGCAAAAAAAATCCACAAGAAAAACAACATCAAATCAAATGCAAGGGATCTCTCATGGGATCAATGCCATTTACATAATGACAAAAAAAGCCTCCTGGCTCTGGTCTACCAGACCTAAACTATGGGAGACCATTTTCCAACTCACAGATGCTGCACAAAGCCCTTCTGCTTAGGCCACACCTGGCCTCAGGCTGACACCCCCCCCCCCCCCCTTACATCTGCACATCTTAGCCTTCGCATTTCCAACGCTCACACACCGGGATGCAAGGCTAGGCAGATGCTGCACATCGCCAATGGGACGCCGATGCCGGACGGGTGGACCTAGATGCAGGCAACGCTGGAGGACACCACGGGCTTGTCCTCAATTCCACCCCGAGTGTGGCTCGGGGTTACCGTTTTTTGTAAAGAAATTCACCCCTTAGGCCCATCATTTAGCCTTAGCTCTAACATTATTATTTTACAATTTCTGGTATCACAGAAATCCACTAGTTTTTATAAGCACATGCCTTTTGGTTTTGTATAGATTTGGAAGACCAAGATCTCTTTACATCGATTTGGTAATTGTTTATATCTAGAAAATTTGAAATTACATTTTATTGTGTACACTAATAAAGGTTATTTATTAGTGTAAGTTTGTGTAAGCTTTATTTATAAAGAAGTGCATTTGTTAGAAGAAATTATAGACATGAGGTATTTGTTCATCCCTGCAATTTATCCAAAAATGTACACAATTTGCAACAAAAATTTGTTTCCTTAAAAATATGTTTGTTTTTTTTTTTATCCTCCCTGGCGGTAACCCCGAGTGTTGCTCGGGGTAAAAATAACCTGCCAAAAAGCAGTAAGCCGGCGCCACTAAAAACATTAAAAATAAATAACTTACCTGGTCCCATCGGCATCCTTCAGTGTCCTGCCCGTCGGATCCAATCCTCGGGCAGCGTTCTCTTCCTTCGATCTGTCCCCCGGCGAGTGCACTGACGTTTCCCGAGAGTTACTGGTGACGTTGGTGCGTGCAAGGGAGCGTGGCGGGCAATTCAAATTATTTTGTATTGGATTCAATACAAAATAACTGTATTGAATACAATACAAAGTAATATATATATATATATATATATATATTATATATATATATGCTACTGTAGAGTTATATTACAGTTTTCAGTTTTTTTATGCACCCTTGTTTTAACAGATTTTTGTGTTTTTATTTAAAGTTTATTATTAAATATTGGACATACTTCGGTGAGTTATGCCTAAGAATTATAGACCTACAATGTAAAATACATTTTGATGAAGACAATGTACCACTTCTGTACACAAATTCGGACAGAAATGAACCACCCAGGTTAACAAGTTTGCAATTGAAAACATGAACAGTTATATCACACCATACATAATTCCACAATATTGCCCTGTTTACATTGATTTTTTAAGTTCAAATATTTGGCATTTCATGTGAGTTTTCTTCCATAGTATTGCATAGCAGGCTCCTTATTTTTGTATGTAAAGTCTACTTGTAAATAAATGCTAGAGAGAAAAATAAATATCTTCAAAAATATTCTACTAGATTGTAAGCTCTTCAGGGCAGGGTCCTCTCCTCCTGTATCACTGTCTGTATTAGTCTGTCATTTGCAATCCAAATTTAATGTACAGCGCTGCGTAATATGTTGGCGCTATATAAATCCTGTTTAATAATAATAACAGTGTTCTCCCCAGAATTTTTTTTCAGCCGGGTGGTAGGAAGCTTTAGCCGGGTGGTAAAAAAGGGGGTGTGGCAAAACACGGCAAATTTAGTGCTTCCAGTTGTTTATGCCATGGGTAATCAGTAACCTCTTATTGTTTCAGTGTTCTACCTTCTCCCAATTATTTGTTACAACTTTGTAATGCCTGCCAGAGAAATTGGTGTACAAAGAAGAGAAGCAGACAGTAGTTTCATAGGTATAGATTTGTGACAGGTAGGTATATATTTAAGGGCCCCACCCCAATGCTCCTTGCTATGTTAGTGGCTCCGGGGTCCCCAATTTGCACTTTCAATTTATGACTCCTAGTTGCACTTTCCTCAGAAACAGCAACCCCAAAGTTTAATTTTCATAACTTTTTACATTTGTGACCCCCATATCTTGAAATTATTTAAAGC
The DNA here is from genome assembly GCF_032062135.1 of Pyxicephalus adspersus. Lineage (NCBI taxonomy): Eukaryota > Metazoa > Chordata > Amphibia > Anura > Pyxicephalidae > Pyxicephalus > Pyxicephalus adspersus. Next base: position 83,631,045 of record NC_092862.1, on the reverse strand, counting down.
TGGGGGGCTGAAATTGTAGTAACTAGTATCTATGAGGGTCCCCTGTACACTTTGAAAATTACAGGTCATTGTGACATACATATTAGGAGATTTGGAGGTTTGTACACAAATCTGTGAGGATGCAGAATGACACGCAGAGAGCTAGCAGTGGATACTTTTCAAAGGCAGAAATCTAAGCTCGTGCTATGAGATGGGGGCGGGGCTGCCTATGTCTCCTTCACATGAAGGCTGCACAGGAGGACACAGAGCACGGAGCAGCTTCACTGAGATCCGTTCATCCGAGGATGAGAGCTGCCGAGTGCTGGGCGGGGTATTCAAATCAGCCGGGCGGAGCAACCAGCTAAAAACCTCTGGGGAGAACTATGATAATAATATTAAAAAAATATAGTAAAAAAAATAAATAAATCCCTTTGGTATTTGACGCCAAATGTTTTCAAACAAAACTTTGTTTCACTGACGTCTGGATTTCTGTACCAAAAGCGATACACTGTTTATCATGGAATTTTGTGTTTATATTGTAGACCTTACCAAAATATGTCCAAACAAGGATCTAGTAGATATATCCTGAATATAATAAAGTTTGAAACAATCATGTAAAGAAAAAAATTAAATTTAATAATTAAATAAAAAACACAAAAATCAGCTTAAACAAGGATGCATAAATAAATCAAAAATACTGAAAATGCATTAATTCTGTATACTGTATAGTACTATATTACTATATTTTTTTTCAGTTGTAATCTGACTGTCATACACTGTTGTTTGACAATCAGATTGCACTGTAACGCTTGTTTCTATTTTTAGCTACCCCGGGTAAATGCTTTCAGCTATTTTTTTTTTACCCCGAACTAGGCTCAGGGTAACGGCCCAGGGGTTAATAAGATTATGACAAGCTTCTCAATAGAAAAGTATTATAATGGGATCAAAAAAGTTGAGCGAATTCAAACTCTTTTTACAGAGTTTAATAAACATTTTGATTGACATAGTAACAAGGTATATTTATATAAATATATGGAGTATCTGAGAGCTCACATTGTAACTAGAGTGGTGAACTTACATATCCTGTCCAGTAATATAAGCAATGCCCCAAGACATTCACTTATAGGCCCCATCCTTTATACCAGCGGTTGCCAACTGGTGGGCAGCAGCTCTTACCGATGCTTTCCCCAACAGGATCAGGAGAAGGACCCAGCTGGGGGGGACACACCGGCCAGAGCCGTGGACCATGTCCCCCGTACAGATCGCAGGCTCAGGGACATAACCCCCCCACTCTTCAATCACAGGCTCAGAACTGTGATGGGAAAGTGGGCAGGTTCTGGCATCATAAATTTACTATAGGGAAAGTTTCTTCCCCTTGAGTGACACTTGGCACCCCACACATGCGTGGCCCAGAGCCCGTAAGATTAGAGGTCCGTAGGTCCGAAAAGGTTGCCAACCACTGCTTTATATGCCCAAATCAAAATGGCAAAAAAAATATTCCCAACAGTTAAAGACAAAACTTGCATCCACAAAACAAACAAATACAACAATACATTTGAAAGCAAGGTACACAATATAGGTTTGAAAAAGAAAGGAAAGGAAAATGCCAAAGTAGTTGAGGACCATATGTGGGCCACCAACAAGTGGTTTTGTTATATTAAATTAAAATAAAGTTCTGTGGCTGATTACGTTGCTCAGACTTGAATAATTTGTTGCATTTAAAGGAACAACCCATTTTGTTTTTTGATGTAGCTATTTAATGTCAATGTTTCCACCCTTAGGATTTGGAAGGAATAAATCTAATGCCGAAAATTCAATAAAGTTAGTATCAAAGTTGTGCATTGTAGCTAGATGGAGTTACAATTTTCCCATTAATTGATGCATAAATGCATTTTCGAAAAGATCTTTTTGTTTACACTATGTAGAAGCTTCTGCACTTGCATGTTATTAAGTAGACTTTTCCTGTTGTGGAGCATTCCATGTAGTGTTATTGCATTAGTGTCATTCCATTTAGATTGAGGGCATTTGCCACAGCCAAATGTACCTTTCACTTGCTGTGACAAGACTGACTTCTACTTGTGTTAGTAGTGGCTTCACACTAGTGAATCTGTTAGGACTGGGATTTTCTATAAATTTTTGATTTTTGCTTAAATGTTTCTTCATTTTAAGGATCCATGGTTAAAATGTTCCAGTACTTCGACAAATATTGTGGATTGTTTTATGATTATTGTTTTTATGATGGTTCTTGAATCGTGTAATAGACTTGGTTGTGGATTGTTTGACTTGCGTATTCTGCTTAGATACTAGTGTGTTTCTTTTGAGGTGTTTGACCCTCTGGCACGTTTTTTTAAAGTCGTTTTCCACTGAAAGCTCTCTCCAGGACCCTCTCCAGGATTCTCTCCAAGGCTGGAGAGAATACACTTTCATCAGTGAAGCTGGGTGATCCAGCAAACCTGGAATGGATCTGGTCCAGGATTCAAAACATTTGCTAGCAAACAGGAAAATGATTTTAAAAAATCCATTCCATGTTTTCTGGATCACCCAGTTCACTTCTGAAAGTGTATTCTCTCCAGCCTTGGAGAGCTTTCATAAATCAGGGGCAAGGAGTCCATCCACTAATAGCTTGGCCTCCATGTCAAAGTTTTTCCCTGTTGAGCAGTTTGTTTTGATTCTAAGGCATTGGATAAATGTTGTTCATTAGAGATTTGGGATGTGCATCAGAAGCGTACAGCATTTTGTTGCCAACTATTTCCTGAACATGGTTGTTTAAATCTCATTGTCTTCGTTGGATCATATTATGGAGATCAAGAAAGGGCATCCTCCTATGGTTATATTCCATTGTAAATTTAAGGTTATATTTGTTCTTTTGTAAGAAATTGAAGAATTCAATGATTTTGTTCTCAGGTGCTGTCCATAACATTAGGACATCTTCTTTATAGCTATGTAGTGTTGGTATGTGTACTTGTGAATATTTTCCTTTCTCAACCCCACAGATACAGATTAGCATGAGATGGTGCACACTTTGTCCCCATAGCCATAGCTTGTATCCAGGTATCTCTAGGAGGTAGAGTTGGTTATTAAACATGAACCTGTTACGATTAAGAATGTTGTTCAACAGAGTTTAAAAGAACTGGTTATGGTCAGTGGTGGTTTCCATGGTGCCCTCAAGCAATGTAAAGTCTTTGTGTGGGGTATGTTGCAGTATAGAGCTTTGGCATCTGTTAACACCAATAGGGTATTGTGAGGTACAGCCATGTTGTTAGTGTTTTTTAATAGCTCTACTGTGTCTTTCAGATAAGACAGCAAGTTGATTACAAATAGCCTAAACCTGCATACACACGTGCAATTATTGTCGTTGAAAAGGATCTTTCACAATCCTTTCCAACCACTAGGGCTGGATTTACATGGGCATTTTTTTTTAAACGCATGTAAAAGTTCCGATTGCGTTTATTTACGTTTTTATGCACTTTCATAAGCATTTTAAAGCTGGCCTTTAAAATACGGGAAAACGCCTACGCTGCGTTTTCATCGAGATTTAGAGCGTTATTAACTATTTTGCATAATAAGTGCTCAAAAGCAGTCCGTGTAGACATGCATGAACCAGTGCTGTACATACAAAGAAGAAGAAAGAAGAAGAAGAAAGAAAGAAGAAGAAGAAAGAAAGAAGAAGAAGAAAGAAAGAAAGAAAGAAGAAGAAAGAAAGAAAGAAGAAGAAGAAAGAAAGAAAGAAGAAGAAAGAAAGAAAGAAGAAGAAAGAAGAAAGAAGAAGAAAGAAGAAAGAAAGAAGAAGAAGAAAGAAAGAAGAAGAAAGAAGAAAGAA
>NC_092862.1:83622478-83626927 GCF_032062135.1 Pyxicephalus adspersus | reverse complement strand
AAGAAAGAAGAAGAAAGAAGAAAGAAAGAAGAAGAAAGAAGAAAGAAGAAGAAAGAAGAAAGAAAGAAGAAGAAAGAAGAAAGAAAGAAGAAGAAGAAAGAAGAAGAAGAAAGAAGAAGAAGAAGAAGAAGTGAGGGGCAGGGAAGAAGGAGAAGAAGAAGGAGAAACAACACCGGCAATGGAATAGGGGCAGTTAGAAAAATTACAATCGGGCAAGTAAAGTTATTTTACTGCAGTTGGGACATCAAGCTGCCCTGAGCAGTACCCTCTTTCTAATGTTTCACGGTATCGTATTTTGACTTGCAACTTTGTTACCCACCTTCTAAAACAAATGTGTATTATTGTACTATTTGTAATTTGGATATTTATATAAAATATGTCAACATCTTTAGAATCACACATGATACAAGCAACACAGTGGCCCAGTGGCTAGCACTCTGGCCTTTGCAGCCCTGGGTACCAGGTTTAAATCTCAGCCAGGACACTATCTGCATGGAGTTTGCAAGTTCTCCTCATATTTGCATGGGTTTCTTCCCAAAAACATGCAGTTAAGTTAATTTGCTTCCCCCCCAAAAAATGACATATGACTATAATAGGGACATTGGATTGTGAGCTCCTTTAAGGGACAACCAGTGACATGACGGTGGAATTTGGACAACGCTGTGTAATATGTCTGGTCTATTTAAATACTGCGTAATAAAAAATATTGCTACAGTAAGCCAAGCAGAACTTAATGTTAATAAAAAGTGCCTAGCCCAGTGCTGTCAATCTCCCTCCAACATAAAAAACAAATCAGTGACAGGACGCTACCAGCAATGTTTTACCAGAAATATGCAATTCCTATCTTTTCTGGGCAACTACATTGATGAAAAAAAGAAAGTTTACTCTTCTCGTGTACTTGTTTACTTCGATGTCACTGCAGTTTTGACTGGCCGATTCTGTTTTTTTCTTACACATTGCATCAGAATGTAAAACCATGATGCGTCGCCTTAACAACAGGCCCTAGGAGCCTGAACTCAGAATACAACTGGAACAGATCAGAATGTACCTATCAGCTCCTGAACAAACACGCCCAACTCCCAAAGATGGACCTCCACAGCTGCATACATATTAACAGGCCGCATATAACCCTCTATCAGAGTGAGCCCGCACCAATACAATGAATGAAAAGTGCACACTTAATATTATTTAGTTAAACATCAACTCTTCCTGAAGCCCTTTCTTGACAGCTTACCAGATCTATAGAAGGCGCTAATGTCTGCCGAGTCCTTGGCCGTCTCCTCCAGTCCGTCCCGGGTGCCTTCGCTGCTGCCTGCGGCGATAGCATTAGTGTTGACCGTCGCCGTTGTAACACATGGGTTCACGCTACTGGAATTATTCATTCTGAAATTGTAGATAGGATAAAATACCACTTTGAGAACGGGAAATATTTTAAGCCCTTCTTCGCGCTTTGGTGTCTTTGTCCTCGTCACCAATTACGGACTTGTCAACGTGCATCAACCATTTCATCTACAAAACAGGTTTCATTCATATGAAGCATTAACATCCATGAAAATGGATTCCAGTAATAGCGAATAAACAACGCACAATGCTTCCTTAGCACCGAATGATACTATAAAAAAAGAAAACGCAGCATGTTTTCGGCTCCCCACCACATATGTCTGTCACAATGCACAGCGCACCACCAGAGAGTAACATGAGCTGAAATCACTGCTCTTGTAACACAGCAGACACATTTCCAGGCGGCGGCTGCGGTGAATAAAGAAGGTGGAGCCTGAAAGCAAAGCGCAGTGCTGCTGTGCAAATCAACACTACAGTCTCGCGAGACAAAGCGAGCTGAATCCATTTCCTCTCGGATCTAGAATATTGCATTTAGCTTTGGTTTTCTAGTAGTTAAGCCACCTATCGCAGAAATTTTTCATACTGACCAACTCCCTGGCTGTCTTCAATTGCAAGAAAGCAGTGAATACTCTATGTGCCTGCTTTAAATTATAGCTCCCAAGTATCAAGGATGGCAAAAGGTGGATACAGATGGTCAGATGAAAAAAACACTTTTATTTACACTAAAGCAGACTTTAAATTAAAATTAAAAAAAGCACATTTTACTTCAGCAGGTCTCTCGGGATCTGTCCCTGATTGGGTCCTGCCCTGTCCTGGTTTCTTCTTTTGTCCCAGCGCTGCTGTCATTTTCCGTCTTTTTCTACATCACCTGATCCCACACTGCAGGCACAAGATTGGGTGATGCTGCTGTATTTGTAAAAACAAAAGGGCCCACCTCACTGCATGTATGAAATCAGCACCTTTTTGTAATGACTAAAGAGCCCCTTCTGCGCATGCCCGATCTCAGGCATGAGCAGCCCGGAGCTTACTGGGATACATGACGTACATATGCTCGGAGGCTCTGTGCTCCTATTCAGTTTTTACCACTGCTGCAGTAAATACAGAAGTGGAGGGTCTTAAACCCCCCCCCCCCCCCCCCCGTTCTAATTCTGTCAGTTTTTTGATACAAAAAGTGATCCTATTTTTTTTTGCATAGAAATTTTTGTTTGTATTGTGGGCCTGTAATTGTTAGGATTAATTCCCGGGTATAATAATTATATTTATTTAATATATTATAATCCTAAATTATAAATCATAATTATATAAAATATTATAATAATAGACCACAACAATGTAATTTATCAAAAAAAAATATTTTATCAAAAATTTCTCACTGAAATTTTCCAAACAAGGGTGCAATAATATTGATAAATAATAATATAAATTAAATGCAGGTTTTAGGAAAAAAAATTTACTATTTTAGTAGACATCCCGAGTGTGGTAGATTTTGAAGCAGGGTGCTGCACAAAGCCCAACATCACAGTCAGGACAGTAGAACCTGGTTTCCTTGCATTTCTTCCTTCCTCTGTCATCGGTCTTTGAGCAGCAAACCACGCACATCCTTGTAGGTGCTGCCTTTTTCTGGGTTGGTGGGATGTATTCAATGACATGACGACCGGTCAGGTGTTCTGGGTTGACAACAGTGGAAGCACGACGTCCAGGTCTACGCATACCCACTGATGGTGTTTGGTGGTTCTTGATTATGGATTCAGAAACTTGCAAAATGAAGTCTGAATGATTCACAGGCCTCTGACTATTTTTTTTTTTGTACCGAATGTAGGCATTCCATAGGCACTGCTCAACAAGATGCCTGAAACTTTTTTGTAATACTTCCTTTGCTGTTTCCTCATCGCTGGGTAGAATGTCATGGCTTGGTCAGCTCTGTCGACTCCTCCCATGGTGTTATTGTAATCAATTACCACCTGTGGCTTCATCACTTCTTTCCCACAGGAGGCATCATGGACAGTACTCATCAGGCACACATCTTTCTCGTCACGTTATCTCAGGGCCATCATCTTTCCTTTCTGCCAGGCAACGATTTCTCCCCTTTTGCAAACAGTGAAGCCGGTTAGCCCTAACGGTTCCATAGGCATCTGTTCTGTGTTGCAGAAGGAAATTGTCAGTTGTGACACAATAGCCCTGATCTAGAAATGGCTCAATGAGGGATAGCATTGAAGATGTTGCCAATCCATAATGGCTGTATCTTGGGTTTACCTGTGTCCCTTTTCCAGTGTACAGTACTGTATTCCGAATGTAGCCAAATGAGGATTCGCACAGCATATAAGTTTTCACGCTAAATCGTGCCATCTTTGACGCAATGTACTGCACCCGGCTGAGCCTCCCCATTTGACTTTCGTCAATGCTGACATCTCTTTCTGGCACATAGGTTTGCTGGAAATTTTGAAGAATCATCTGAGACACTTCCCAAATTTTCTTCAGTTTTGGTGCAGGATGGGTAGTGCAGTGGCCGGGTTTGGGGTGTCCCAACGCTACGCTGGGGTCCCCGGACACCGTCGAGGTGTCACTGCGTGTTGCTGCTTTCCGTAAGGGATGGTAAGGCGTGGTGCACCCCAATGGGAAATAAGTCCAGAGAGTCAGGGTCTGAAGTAAACCAGGGTGCTCCTTTACTGGAGGAATTCAGGTACAAAACAATACAGGTGAGGCATTAGGCTGGCTTCTCCAGTCTCCTCCCTGGCGGAAGAAGGGTTTGATGCTGAGGAAAGGCCTGAGCTAGCTGTCCCTCTCTCTCTTCAGAAGGCTGGTACCCTGGTCCAAGGCTGGTGGATCCAGGGTCTGCCAGCGTATCCCCATCTCAGCGTCTTCTTCTGGTCACTCAGTAATCTGTCAGAGTCTCCTCTTTCAAGCACTGGTCCCTAACTGCAGCACACTGGAGGCTCTGACTGCTCTCCTTATATACAGTTTTTGCTAGACTAGAACCTTCTAGAGGGTGGAGTGGAGTGGAGAAGCTCAGCACAAACAGATACATTGTTTCAACTCCCGTCTGGTATAGAATAAAGCTGCGTACACACATCCAATTTTTATCGTTGGAAATGAACGACGAACGAACGA